>NW_011942149.1:172557-345506 GCF_000187425.2 Metarhizium robertsii ARSEF 23 | reverse complement strand
TGAGTTGATCGCCACCCTGGGTTCGGACATGTTTTTTTTTCGTCTAGTTGAAGTTGGCGAGTTAGCAGGCTGCATTAGACTCGTAAAACAATCAAAATAAAAGGGATGCACGTTACGCAGGGAAGACTCGAATTTCATGAAATTGTATTTGAAGTGTGAAGAATGAGATTGGAGTTGTCTGGTCTGACCTCTGTAGGCGACTGAGTCTGTGCACCATGGCAGCTGCAAATTTTATTATTTGCACAAAACCGGCACTTGAGGTGCAAACGGACTACACAATGGTAAAAAAACAGAAGAGAATTACTGTGAGCTCGACGCAACCAAACCACGTAATATTTTCACCAAATTAGTGTCACCGCTTTACAGCTCAGCGCCTTTGGAATCGAAGGTTTACTTGAATTTACTACGACACACTTGCGGTATCTAAATGCACTACTCTGCAGAGATACTCGGGTAAAGGCACCGCTCCTCGTTTGCAATCCAGATTCCGTGGTATTACGTGTGCCTTATTGTGGACGAGGTCCACGAAACCGAAGGTTTTTAGCTATTAAGATATGTAATTCATGGTATTTATGGAATCAGTGGTGACACTTGTCGTAACATCTCTAGGCCTGGGGCTGCTGAATAGTAAAGTGAAATCACAGAGTAAGTAATTGGTCTACATGGCACATGAAATAGTAGCATAGCAGGGCGAAACTTGGTCAGTTAAATGAGAAGATGTAAAAGCAAAGCCATATCCTAATAAATCCCCCCTCATTTACACAATATCCACCACGAAATACAAAGCGGCAGTAAAGGAATTCCTCAAGCTTCTTTCGCATTGGCAGCCAGTAAGCACAACTTTAAGAATCTCGTGTTTTCTCACTTTAACAATACGGGCGCAGCACCCGGATTCCCACCTGGAAGAAGGGTTGTGTGTGGATGACAATGAAAGCGACAAAGGCAATGGAGCTGAATCTAGTAATGAATTGACTTGGATGATTCAAGAGTTCTGCATTGATTGAGTGCCAACTACATAACAAACAGAATATGGAAAAAAAGAAAAAAGGGCCACGAAGCTGCCTTGTGCACACGAATGTGCCATCGGTACCATATATGTGCGTCTTACTCTCGCTTTCTCACTCGGCGCCCAGCAGAAAATTTAGAGAAAAAGCGACTTTGCTCGCAAAATTCAGTCTTGTCGACATTCTTGTAGACCTCTGGAAACGGAGGTCTGGACTTTGGCGGCATGCGAGAATAGACAAACAAGGCCAAAAAGGTGTCCCCGTTTTTCATATCCGCCATTCTCCATTCAGGCGATGCGTAGTCGGGCAACTTTCCAACTGGAATGCTATTATTGCCGAAATCATCGTAGACCCGAATCAAGTCACTGCCATCAGCAGTGTCCCTATACTTGACAATAGCCATGAGGTTGTATGGCATTTGTCCTGGGCGTCCTGTTCGCTGCCAGCGCATGACTCCATCGACGTCGACAGATTTGCCAACCTCCAGAGTGAAACGGCGAAAAGCATTGAAATCAAGCTTTTCTTGGCCAACATCCTTTACCGTAAACGTTGCGTAAAAGAAGGACGGTGCGTCTGGGCGGACCAGGACGGTAAATTCACCGACGGAGAACTCTCCAAACAGTTTGTTCACCTCGACGTCCAGGCTCATTCCTGGAAAGGCATCGAGTCGAACGGAGTCGGGAGTCGGCGTAGGATGCCACTTTGCAAAGTAGTCCTTCACCTCGGTAGGCGTAGCCTTGTGCTGGAGCCGGCGCCACCGACGAGTATCCTGCTGCCACCAGAGATGCTCCAGCATTAGATTGAATTGCGGCATGGACCAAAGGGTGGTCTGCATTCGCGCGTGGCTCACAAGGTTCTTGAAATGGAGGTCTTCAGGTGCGACGTTGTCCAATTTCTTTCCCCATACCTGGACAATAAGATTGTCCAAGGCAACGCCAATTGTATTTAGCGACAGGCCGAGAAGCAGCCAGGCGTGAGCCATAAACGGGTTATCGGCCTCCATTTTCTTCACGGACTCATCATGCTTGTTCCATATTGGCTCATTCATGGAGACGTAGATTCTTTTGAGAAGCACAATCAGGCAGTTGATACCCGATGTCGAAGCGCCAAGGTCATGTTTACCATTGGGCCAAAACGTGAGGACTTTGTCCCGCAGTTGATCGTGAGACTCGTTGGCATGATCTTCGCGAACATCTCGAAAGCTAGCCATTTTGTCGAGAATCAAGATCGCGGAGGGGATTGTCGGCTTGTTTGTAAATTTGCCAAGTGCTACAAAATAGTGGTTAGCACACAATTCGAAGAGACACGGGTCTGCTTACATGGGAAGAGTTTTGGATTCTTTTTGGTAGCAAACAAGAACTCGTTGTTGGAGGTAAAGTCGAGATTGTGCTGTTTAAAGTTGCCAGTTGTCGGGCGGTAAATTTCGATTCGACCGTTTGTTTACGCCAGAGCCACGTGGGCCACTGCTCAGTTTTTTCTTTTCTTTTTTTCTTTTTATTTTTTCTTGACATGTATAACTCACCAACGTAAATTTACTTTTCTACTTATAAATATGCTGGCAAAATTACGAGTACGCGCTGGCGTTGACGTGCGGGAGCGGCTGACCAGTCACCTTTTTTTACGATTTCTTGAACGTAATCTTCTACGCTCTCTCTTACAAAAGGGGGTGGTGGTTGAGGACTGTTCACTTTGGCAAAACTTGGCATTGCACATGTGCAAAATTCATTGAGACCAGACAACACAACTTTTTTATTCATCCCCAAATACCAAATACCAAAAAAAAGAGAAACCCCCCCCCCCCCCCCTTTCTCCCCCGCCCTTCCCACAAGAACAAGGAGATAAAAATGAAACCAATCAATCTTCACCAGAGATCATGGTGAACGCGCACTTGACACTGACCCTGAGGTAATTCTTCATGAAGTCAGTGATGGGAATATCTTGATTCCCCTTTGCGAGCTGATTGGCCCATGCGGCAAGTCCAGCCCAGGAACGAAACAGTTCCATGTGGTTGAATGGAGTCGCGGCTTGTTGGTCGCGTAGACGCACAACCAACTTGCGAAACCCCTCGCCGTAAACGTGACAGTCAACTTGGACTGCCGGGGACACGTAGAGCCGGAGATCCCGACCCGGACGCCCGTAGCAAGCCTCCCAGTCTCTCTCCGGGGGGAACGGAATGTCAAATGTCCCGAACTCGTGGTGCGGGAATCCCGGCCAGGCAGGCCAGCTTGGAGGCGCCTCGCTGCCCATGATGCTTTTCCAAGCCGATCTCAGTGCCTCCTCCGAGGGGTCCATCTCCCTCCCTTTGCCCTTGCCACCTGCGGATGGAGCGGCGGGCTTTGTGGCGGCAGTGTCCTTGGACGACTTGCCTGAAGCCACGCCAGAATCATCTTTCGGCGCTGGGCCAGCAGCAGCCTCGGTATTGGGAGCCCATCGAGACTTTCCCAAGTCACCGGGTGCGCTGGGCTTGGTGACGGGCTTCGCAGCGGGCTGGGAGGACTCCCTGGCCTCACGCTCGAGCTTGAATCTTTGAAACTTTTCCACCAATCTGGCCTTGGTGGCCTCCTGAGCCTTCAGGTACATTGTGCTGTACACAATGTCGGCTGGCTCAGTCGTCTGGGCGGGACAGTATCTCTCAGTCATCCACCACATGCTGATGCCGAGCAATCGGCACAGCTTGTCCATCATTTTGAACTCGACAAATGGTCTGCCGAGAATGGTGACGGGGGGAGTAAGCTCCCGGAGCTTCTCCTGGTAGACTTCGGATCTCATGTCGTGCAAGAGACTCATCACTTGGCCAGTGGTGACGTGAGGGCGGACTTTGCGTACCGCTTCCATCACCGTCTCCTTGAGCGGCTGGTTGACGATGTCGACTTCAGCCCAGGCGACAAACTCCTCTGGCTTCTCCTTGGCAAGCTTCAAAACTTGCTGCTCATTCAACGCCATTTTGCTGCTGCTGCTTCTGCTGCTGTTGCTGTTGCTGTTGGTGGTGGTGGTGGTGGTGCTACTGCTGCTGTTGCTGCTGCTGCTGGCGTTGGTGGTTGTTGGAGTAAAGTTAAACGGGCGCTTGCATTTTGCAACGAATTTACAAACTAGGAAATTTACTAGCTGACCGTGATTAAATGAGTTACTACTTACTTACAGTGAGCACAAGGTGAGTTGAACGTGAACAAGTCACGCCAACCAGCCAACCAGGACCAGCCACCCCGGTCAAGAATCACAAAATTCCGTCAAAACTAACATCTCGCTTATTTATTAACACAAAAACGAGCTGAGAGTGTTATATCTAACCAGATCAATTCGTCCCTCATCACATAGCTTTGGCCCGAAAGTGTACAATTTGAACGAAAGCGCTGGAGATGACTTTACTGGAATTTGACCAAAAGACAGTCACATAGATCAGAATTGATTGGGAGGCGAAACTTTTTTTAAATTTAGAACATACGCACAAACTTCATCGCCCATTATCGGACCTTTTGATCGCACTCATGAATCGTGACCATGCCAAACGGCCAACCACGACGCTTCCAGCGTCTCCCAAAATCAGACTTATACCTCGGGTTCGCCAACCGGAGGGTGGTGGCAGCGAATATGCAAAAGAAAGTCTTTGCCTCCTTCGTTGCTTTGCCACTCCCAGATACGCTCAATGGGAAGCATGACACAAGACCCAAACAGTACGGGGGTTCTTGTGCGCAAATGACGTTGAAGATGCAGTGCCGCCACAAGCATGGACGCGTCTCCTGTGCCAGGGGATTCCATAATGGCGGCAAAGGGCATCAGGTCTGTCCCAGATGAAGCTACCGGGGTGTCCATCGACACCATGTCGGTGCACAGAATGGTATGTCCCGCGCCATCGGCACGAGGCCGTTTGGCAATGCCAATGGTACGATGCATCCAAGTCTGCACCATGACGGTTTGAATAACTATGCAGTCATTCTCGTCCAAGGACAATGGTTGGTTTCCCTTGTCTTGGGGGCTGATGCCAATGAAATCCTCCAGCTTATCAACCAAGTCCGCGATCCGCTTTGCAAGCTGGGTTTGGATCAGCACGATGCGAGAACCATTAGCTATGTCTTTGACGCAATCAGCATCGGTCTCGGCTTTGGAGACGTCCTTGAACCCTTGCAGGGTTACGGACGCAGAGTGCCAGGCCGCGAGTGCCACCCACAGACCTCCCTGCCTCATCAGCCCGTGAGGCATCTTGAACTGCCCCGAGATTTTGTAACCAAGGGTCTGGAGGTGCTCGGCCTTTTCGATTTCCGGAACCTCCTGCCAGAAGATGCTTCCGCGATCAATAAAGCCCACCCCCTCGTGCACAATGGCAGCGAGTCGAATCATGGCCTTCTTGGCGGACACGGTGGCCCCTGGGAAGGTGATGCCAGTTGCGAGGAACCAAGCAGGAAGAAACTGGTGCTCGAACTGTGGCAGCAATTCCAACAAAAGCTCCTGTGCATTACCTGGCACCAGCGAGAACATGCGAAGATTGTCACTGCACTCGCGGGCACACTTCATGAGCTTCAGCTGTGACAGGTTCGAATAGACAATGGGAAAGTCTGTCACAAAACATGCAAGCATGTCATCCATACTCATTCCATCAAAGTTGGCAAGGAGGTCTAGGAGGAATGGGATGGATTGGTCATTGTCTACTCGACGACGAGGCAGCAGCTCAGCGAGCTTTGACGCCTCGGGCGCCAAGATTGTAATTCCCGTCGTGGGTGTCGAGGTTTGCCACACGTACGAAACAGCCTGGTTGACCTCCCACTGCGATGTTTGCTCGGGCTTGTACACGATCCGGCCACATTCCCAAATGGCTGCCTGTCGACGACGGCTAATGATGATGGCACCGAGGTTGTGAATTTCCATGGGAATTTGGCTCTTCTCGGTGCAGAAAAGAACTGCCGGGAAGGATCCGGGCTTGACTGGTTCAATTCTCATCGCCAGTATATGGGCCAAGAAACGGCTACTATTGACCAGATTATTGACCCTTGCCCTCATCCGCAACAAACCTGTGATAATGGCATGTATTTCATCCGGGTGGCAAAGAACAATGGATGTCCTTTGCCCGTCGACCTGCGCTTTAACAAGTTTGACGACTTCATCGACAGAGTCTGGATCCGACCAGAGCAGTCGTTTCGGGGCCGGGCGGGTGATGGCGACCCGAGTTGGCACCTGTACCAGTGAGACCGTGAGCTTTGGGCAAAAGTACTCCAGAGCCCTCTGGACGGACTCTTCCGGTTCTTCAAAGGTAGAGACTGTCAGGAACCGAAGACGAGTCTGGGACGTTGGGTTTGCTGCCCACTTGACCAACTCGAGGATGGCCAAGGCGAATGGTGCCGAGCAATATTGGTCAATCTGCGCCACGATGGTAACGCAGGCCTGTTCCCACAGCTTGGAGACCTTGGTCTTTCGCAGCTGCTGCAGAAGCAAGGCATAGTCGCAAATGTTGGGAATGGCGAAGTCGGGAGAGAGGGCAGCGCGCTGCTTCAACTCGGCCGACATGATCTGGCTCTCGGTGTCGTCGGCCACGACGTAGAGCTTGACATGACCCTCGGCAGTCATATCCATTCCCTCAAACAGGAGTTGAACCTGCTCGTATGGCGCAAGGTTGTTCGGGTTGCAGTGGCCAAAGACCACAGCCTCGGGCTGGTTGGCCCAATCGGTAAGTGTGAGCTGCTGAAAGTTAGTGAATTTGATATTCCGTGGTCAAGCACATCGACACACCTTGGACATGTTGAGTTTGTCTGTGATGGAGATGTCAATGGAAATGCTGTCAAGGTGTAAAAGGCAAAAGAGACAGATGGCGTACAAATGTTTTCTAGTTTGTTTTTGTGATGCAAATTCATGGCCAGGTTCTCGGACAGCCTGCTCCCCTTTTGTTCACTTTTTTCTCACTTTAACTAGCCGCTGCCAGCCCCCCTGCTTCCACTGTGTAAAAGCTCCCACGTGCCAGAAAATTTTTACATTGAATAATTGATGGGCGAGTGAATTTTTAAAATTTGTACTCGACACCATCACCACCACACAAGCACAAGCACGAGCACAAGCACAAGCATCACCACCACCATCACAACAACAACAACACCAACCCCACCACCACCACCATCCCCACCATCATCATGTCTTCAAACAAGGACATGAGCAAGGGAGTAGAAGACGGCGTTGTGGAGCAGCCCGGTGGCAGCCGCAAAGTCCGCTCCCTCAACGACGAGCGCTCCAGCTTCGTGGCCACCACCACCACCAGGGATCTCTCGGGGGCCATGGAGGATATAGCAAAGCGTTCCGAGGCGCATGACGACGATGATTGGGTCATCTATGCCAACAATGCTTCACGCATGTTGACAGGTGGACTCCTGCCGCCGCCGCCGGCCCCTCCCAGGGATTTGCTTGGCATCCCAGCCAGTCCCCGGACTCCGGCCTCAGTCCAACGCGGAGCATTCCGTGGACAGGCCCGGGACGCTCGGGGGTCGCAGACGCCACGGTCAGGCCAAGGCCGCCGAGGGCAAGACCGCCGAGGGTGGCAAGTCCAAGGACAGAACTCCCGTGGACAAGACCGCCGCGGCCAATCACGCGGGCCCAGCCGTGGTGGCGTTCAAAAATCTCGCCGTCAGGGGACATCGTCTTCTGCTCGTAGCTTGGGGGCCAGGCTCGGCCAGGACCCTTCAATCATACAAGATGCCAACAAGTGGCGTCAACAGGAGGTGTCTCGAGGTCGCGACACGGCCCGGGCAGCCCAAGAGAAAGCTCAAAATGAGCTCTTTTGCGGCAATTGCCTCAAGCATGGACATAGAGTCCGTGACTGTGTCCATCCGGCCGAGGACGGCTTTGTGCACGGCTGTCCTGTCTGCAATAAAGCTGACCATGAGTCAGCTAAAGGTTGCAAGCAGACATGGCCGCAACGTCTGGAAAGGAAGCTGGGTTGGGCGATTGAACACCGCGCCAACCGTCCTACTCTGGCCGCGTTCTCCAACTGGGCAAAACTATTCATGGAGGCCAGTGAAAAAGGTGACATCACCTTGCCATCAAAATTCCCGTGGACGCCATTTTTCGCCCAGGAATTGATGGAGCGCGAGACTCAGCCTTGGACAGATTTTGACTATGTCGCAAACGACTCGTCTAAACTGCCCTTGGATCCTATGACGGCCGGCCAAGAAACCGTCATTGAGCATGCGGAATCACTTTTCCAGATTCCACTCCAAGTCATTGGCAGTACCGGTGGTGACCCATGGTACCCACGACGGAAGGAGGATGAGGACATGGCCGACCCCCGCCCTTTTCACCGTCCTGCCGGTGACAAGCTGGATGAAAGGATGGATGAAGACTTGTCTTGAAGTCGAGTCAAGTCCTGTCTGCGGCCGCAAGGTGAGTGCAAGCAGTTTCAAACTTATATCTGGTGCAATTGACTGACTTGTAGTGGATTAGGCCAATGCAATTTGGTGATTTCTTCCTGGGGGAAGGGGAGGGGGGGGGAAGATTGTTTTTTTGTGATTTTGGTTGTCTTTTTTTTTTCTCGGGTTGGGAATGGGGGCGGGGGCCTCTAATATAATTTTGCAGTTCCGTGGCCAATCTTGATCCAACTCTGTGTGCATGTATGTTCCCTACACGTTCCACGAGATGTATTCGCAGCAAACACGGCACCACCCGCGCCAGTCCGCACTATCCAAGTCTCCCTTTGTTTGCTGCCAGTCTCCGTGTCTTGCTCTGTGTCTTGGTATTACTTTTTGTGTCTGATGTGCGTAATCCGGGCGAGTCTTTGCCGCTTCATCGCTGCCTGCTTCTATTACATACGCGGCGTGTCTTTTAAATCATGTACTGCGAGTATTCTTTTATTCATTGTTTTTTCGTGCAACACCCCATTTTCTGGGGTCAATAAACGGCTGCACAGCATGCCAAACCCCCGTGCCCTTTTCAGGTTCCGTCTTGGCCGCCATCCTCCCTACCTCCACCCTAGGAAAAAGACAAAAAAGGGGGTAGGGACGTCTTGCGACAGGTAAACTGATCTGAATAATGATCGCCAAGCGTGTCTCGGAAAGAACGGGAGATGGATGGCGAGGCAAAAAGGAATCCAAGGCAGTGACCATTCCGGCCTCCACCATGGAAACACCCATCCCTACGTCCGAGTACGCCCAGAGACCTTGCTTGCATCAATACTTTCCATCAGCATCTAGAAGAAGGGATGGACGCAAACCAAAGGTCCAAAAGAGGAGGAGAAAACACTAGAATTGACAGTGCACATGTGACAATTGCTCACAGCATGGAAGGGCCCCCACATCACGTGTTGCACCACATGCATGTCATTGTTGCTACGCCTGCTCCTTCCAGCTAGCTACGTATTTTCCTCTCTCACAAATGTCACCATGATCAAGCTTTTCACTTCTACCAGCTCTCTTGCAATACAGCACTTGTCGCTTGCATCACGAGTTGTGCCTTCATCGTAGACCCCTCGCGCGGTCCCTCCCAGCTCACCTGAAGGAACATGTCAAACCTCCTGCCTATTGTTGGGCTGACCGACGCCGCATCCAATTACCCGGTGGGAATCCACGGTACCAAAACTACAATGAGCATGAAATTGAATCGTTTCACGCTTCCCTGCATAGTTGCGCGGATGGGCTGGAATGTCCATGGGTGGGCCATGATTCAGTTCGCCTTTGGAACCCCGGGGCTCCCTTGGTAATGAGAGTCCGAACCCCAGGTTTTCCCACGGCCCAAGAGCTGCTTGCAGCAACAAGAGATAATAGAGCGCGTCTAGGCTTCCCTCCATCTGCCCGGTGTGAAGAGGCAGACGCACGATTCCCAAGGACCACCATGCCTACTTCTCCTTCTCAACCTGCGGCCGCGAATGGGGTCGGCATGGCGCCTCAAACCCATGAGGACGATTCCATCTCACCTCCATCTCTTGCCTCCATGAGCCGCCAGAGTACCTTTATCGCACCAAGAGTCCCATTGATCCCCGGATGGATGAAATTGACTCCTCTAGACCAAATCGAGAGTCGATTCATATTGCCATTGGTGCTGGTTTTCAACATGTCCTCACCGGCTCTTGGACGGCTCGTACTGCGAGACTTGGAGACAAGTCTTGCCAGCACCATCGGGGAGATGCCGTTTTTGGCGGCAAATGTCGTGCCGGACTGTGAAGAGCAGGGCACGATCCAACTGGAAATCTCGGACGACGCTGGAGTCTGGTTCCACTCCCAGGAGCTGCCGGAAATCGATTACTATGCACTTGAGCGCCGCGAGTTTCCGCCTGGCGAATTCCCCCTCCTGGCTTTGATGCCGGAGCCTCGCGTTCACCACGCAGAGCAAAGTCCCGTCCTCACTGTACTTGCAACGTTCATCGCCGGCGGACTGCTGCTGACGTTCAACAGCCATCACTCTGTCATGGACGGTGCCGGGATGCTCACCTTGGCCATGACGTTTGCAAAGCACATGGCGGCGCTGTCCGACGGTCGCTTCATCGCGCCCGGGGATACATTTCCAGAGGAAGCTCTCGACCGATCAAACGTGTTTGGGTGTGGCGGCAAGGAAGTCGGCGATTTCCCCAACTATCGCCTGAGTCAAACGTACCGATGCGCCATGGAACGAGAGCTGGTCGAGGCTGCCGTTTCCGGGCACCACCCCAGGCTCCCGCTGTTGCAGAAACTCAGCCTTTCGCACTGGTTCATCTCGGCGGAGTCGATGCGCGCCATGAGGGACGCTGCACTGCCGCCGTCCGAGGGACTGCCCTTGTTGACTGACAACACGATCCTGTGCGCGGTGCTGTGGCGTCACATCTCCCGAGCGCGTCGGCTATCGTGCCGGGGCATCGTTGCGAGCTCCTTTGTCAACACCGTCAATGTTCGGAGGCGGCTGGATCCCCCGCTGCCGTTGGAATATCCCGGAAATGCAGTTGTCCACGCGAAAACGTCGGCCGCCACCGCTGACGTGGAGTCGATCGAGCCCGGGATGCTGTACAAGATGGCCAAGCAAATCACCGACGCGATTGAATGGTGGACGTCGGAGCGAATTTGGGAGCTGGTTGGGGCCATTGAGTCCAGTGCAATGGTGAACAAGGTAGAGCCAAACATGGACAACTTCCAAGGTCCCGACCTCGAGGTCACCAGCACCGCGGCCATGGGAGACATTTATCGTGCCGAATGGGGTTCGGGGCTGGGGAGAATCAGAGCGTTGCGCTATGCGTACCTGCCCATCAAGGATGGCTGGGTCAACGTGTTGCCACAGAGAACGGATGCGGGACTAGAGCTGCTCATGTGTCTGGAGAAGAGTACCTTGAGGTTCTTGAGACAGGATGAAGAGTGGCTCCGGCTGGCCAGGGAGAGTCGATGAACCGATGCTCGCCTGGGTGTGAGCGCCTTCTCTCACTCTTGCTTTGAATGTCGCGCATCATCTATTCTCTGATGAACAGCGCGGCTGGCCAGTTTCAACCCTTTGACATCAACGATTTTGACGTCTGGCCATTACGTCATGTTTGCTTGTTCAACTGACAGAGGCAGCCTTGTCTGACTTTTGCGGCACCATGTATTACAGTATATTACGTTGTATTTTCATATTGTCAAGACGGAATGTGTTTCTTATTATCCTCCGTCTGCTGGAAACGATTTCTGCAGTCTGACAACAATAACATGCTTCCGCCCGACCTCGTGTCTGCTTTTTTCAGCTGAGAAACACCTAGTCCTGCGTTCTCATGTCAATGTTTCACTCTTCCATATCTCATTTGTCTCATTACCCCTGAATCAAGGCGCGATGCCAATATCAGGGGGGCTGGCGGTGCGGGGACCAGAGTCGTCTGTACCGACATCTCCTCGATCAGCAGTTGTCGTGTCTCGCAATGACACAACTAAAGCTGTGTCAGACAATACAAGTGGGACTGTTTCCTCCGCGAACAGACCGTCCTCCGCGTGACACTCTGTCTGCAACCAAATGTCAGTAGCGCTGCCTTATTGGCATATGGTATAATATGCATCCGCCCCAGCAGAGGCACATGTCGATTCGTTTTGGCAAACCAAACTCTGACAGAAAACTTGACAGTTACTACCCACAATGTCGGGCCGGCTCTCTTCCCATGCGAGCGGCACAGACGGCGATGGTCTCATGCCGATCGCCGTTGTGGGAATGTCCTGCCGCCTCTCAGGTATTGCCACGAGCCCGGAAGGCCTTTGGCAGATGCTGGCAAGGGGCTTAACAGGATGGTCAAGCAACGGGAGCAGCCGCTTCCAAATGAATTCGTTCTGGCACCCGCAGTCTGACTTGAACGCTTCGGTGAGTCGAGCTCTGCCATGAAAGCTGCCGCCGCCTCCTTTCCACTAACAGGCTATAGTTCAACGCAAGAGGGTTCCACTTGATCAAGCAAGATCCCGCATTGTTTGATAACTTGTTCTTTGGAGTCACCAGCATTGAGGCCAGGGCCATCGATCCGCAGCAACGAATGCTGCTTGAAGTAGCATACGAAGCGTTCGAGACGGCGGGAATCACGATGCAGAATCTCAAAGGTTCAGATACAGGCGTATATTGCGCGGTTTCACATCACGACTATGACAAGATCCTGGGCAGGGATCCCGAGTTGTCCCCAGGGTGAGATTCTTGACGTGAGGGCTTTTTTCATCAGATATTGACATTGGACAAGATACCGATTTACCGGAACTGGACCTGCGCTCGTTTCCAACCGCATTTCCTACGTGCTTGATTTACACGGGCCAAGTATCACTCTTGATACAGCATGTTCCGGTGGACTGGTTGCGGTTCATGAAGCCTGTAAAGCCATCCGGGCGGGAGACGTGCCGCAAGCACTAGTCGGTGGCACGAACCTGATTCTCGATCCAGACCAGGTCAATATCATGTCTTCAATGGAGTAAGTGCTCCTGAGCTCAAAGAAGAGGGACGGCGATTTAATTGTGCGACAGCTTCCTCTCTCCCCACGGCCGCTGCTACGCGTTTGATTCCCGTGCCGATGGTTTTGGAAGGGGTGAAGGCGTGGCTGCTGTCGTGCTGAAGCGCTTAGACATGGCCCTTGCTGACGGCGACCCAATTCGGGCTGTCATTCGTGGTAGCAGCGTTTGCTCAGACGGTCGCACGCCTGGAGTCACAATGCCATCTTCCGACATCCAGAGGAGAATGATTCAGAGAGCCTATCAACAGGCAGGCCTAGACCCGAGGGATACCACCTATGTGGAAGCACATGGTTCGTTTCTGGTTGCCATGCTTTGATGCAGAAGTGACTGACTCGGCGAACAGGAACTGGAACCAAGGCCGGAGACAAGGCCGAAGCGACTGCTCTCCATGAGACCTTTTGCAAGGCAAGGCAAAAGGGAAATAAACTGTTTGTCGGAAGCGTCAAGGGTAATGTGGGCCATACAGAGAGTGTGGCCGGATTGACCGGTCTGATCAAGACGGTTTTGATGCTCGAGAAAAAGATGATGCCCCCCAATGCCACGTTCATGAAACCAAACAGCGAGATTCCATTGGAAAGCTGGGGCATGGAAGTGCGTCTTCAGATTCTCACAGAAGCCCCTTTACTATCCTGTCAAGCTGGGACTGATGCATTGTGTGCAGGTGCCTAAAAGGATGCTCAAGTGGCCGGACAATGCCACTCGCCGCGCCTCAGTCAACAGCTTTGGGTATGGGGGTACAAACGCCCACGTTATCCTGGATGCGGCCGACGATTACCTCAACGACACGAAACACATGTGCCCCCCAGTCGATATTCGAGCTTGCGTGGGTAAAGTCAACGGAGACTCGGCAAATGAAGTGGCAGAAGTTACGGAAACAAGTAGTCTCGCCATGACCATAATTGTTTCAGACCCAACGGAAGCAGAACCGACGACGACGCACGTCCATGGCCATTCGACTCTACAACACAGGAGGAGCCTGAAAGCTTCACCCACCAAAGCCATGACGAGACCACGCCTCTTTCCCTTGTCCCACGATCAGGAAGGGGGCGTGGCGAAATTAGCGGCCAATTTCAAACGCTTCATCTTGGACAAGCTGCCTGATACGAATGAATCTCTGGATAGTCTTGCCTTCACTCTATCGGATCGGCGGTCTATCTATAGGTTTCGTTGGTGTGTAGCCGCATCCAGTCGTGACGAACTTGTGGATGGACTTGAACACATAGTCGAGGGCACGGATCGGGCCCTACAACAAGCTGAAGAGCGAAAAATATGCTTTGCTTTCACAGGTATAGTCGTGATGAGAATATGCAAACTTTTGCAAACAAGAGTCTAACACCACGTAGGTCAGGGTGCTCAATGGGCAGGCATGGGTCGCGAATTGCTGGCCGCATACCCTGTATTTGCCAAGTCCATGGAGCGGTCAGAAAGGTATCTCACCCACCTCGGTGCTGACTGGCGGCTTCTCGCCGAGCTGGATAAACCATGGGAAACGTCTCGAATCAACGAAGCCGCCCTGTCACAGCCTTGCTGCACCGCCATTCAGATTGGACTCGTCGACTTGCTCGAGACGTGGGGAATTCGACCTGCCTTGGTGTGCGGACACTCGAGCGGAGAAATTGCGGCGGCATATGCAGCTGGCATCATGACAGCACAGGATTGTCTGAAAGTCGCCTATTTTCGTGGCCATCTGGTGAAGCGGCTGATGGAGCAGAACCCCAAGCTTTCCGGCGGCATGCTTGCTGTTGGACTGTCGGTAGGCGAGGCGCAAAAATATCTTGACAATGACGCCACTTGCGGAAAGGTCGTCGTGGCGTGCGTCAACAGTCCTGCCAGTATCACCTTGTCCGGAGATGAAGCAGTGTTGAGCAGTATTCAAGAGACGCTCGCCGCCAGAGGCGTTTTCAACCGCAAGCTGGCGGTTGGCGTGGCCTACCATTCGCACCATATGAACATGATTCTGGAAGAATACCTGCACGCCATTCAGGACATCAAACCTTTACACTGCGGGCAGCATGTCCAAATGGTGTCTTCTGTGACGGGCAAGGCTGTTCAAGGCGAGGAGCTGAATGCGATGTACTGGGGTAGAAACCTGACATCTCCCGTCCTCTTCGCCGACGCTCTGGCCGAGATCTTTGACACGGCGCAAAAAAACGAAAAGCGAAGCAACATGCTTGCGGTTGTCGAGGTTGGCCCTCATTCTGCACTGCAGGGTCCCATCAAACAGACCATCAAGGCGTCCAAAACAGCGGGATCCATCAGCTATCACTCGGTCCTCTCACGGAAGCAAGACGCAAGTAGGACTGCCGTGGCCTTGGCTGCAAGTCTGTTCGTCAATGGAGCAACCGTCGATTTTGGTCGAGTCAACGATCCGCATGGCGACGCCAAAAAGAACGTCTTGACCAACTTGCCAACGTACAATTGGCATCACAATACCACGCACTGGGTCGAGTCCCGCCGGAGCGCTCAATATAGACACAGAAAATTTCCCAAGCACGATCTTGTTGGTGTGCCCAGCAGCGACAGCATACCCAGCGAACCGACATGGCGCAACTACATCCGCCTCAAGGAATTGCCTTGGCTCAAGGGCCATTGCATTGGTGGCAACACCATTTTCCCAGCCGCTGGCTATGTGACCATGGTTTTGGAAGCCCTGAAGCAACAAATCCTCGGTGGCGGAAACCCCTGGAAGAAGATGCGTATCAAATTTCGCCAAGTCCATTTTGGTCGGGCGCTCCTCGTTGCCGACGATTCTGTGGGCGTAGAGACATTCGTCACCATTCGACCTTTTACGTACACGGCACGAGAATCTTCGGCTTCGTGGAACGAGTTTCGGATATTTTCCGTGTCTGTCAATGGAGAATCAACAGAGCATAGTCGGGGTCTAGTGACTGCCATCAGTCCTTTGCCCAACCAAGACCATGAGAATATGACGGATGCCGAGTCTCTTGCGTTTATTGAACAAGTTTCCGAGAAATCTCGCATAGTACTCCCCCCGAAGCAGCTATACAAGGAGCTCAGAGACGTGGGTATTGAGTATAGCCACCCGTTCAATGGCCAAGAGCACATTCGAGCATCCGAGTCTGCATCGACCTGTCGAATCAAGATTCCAGATATCCAGGCTCTTATGCCTTCGAATTACCAACAACCTCATTGCATCCACCCAGCAACATTGGATGTCTGTTTCCAAGCTGCCTTCTCGGCCATGAAGGTCGGAGAACATCTTCGGGGTACATTTGTCCTCGGCGGGTTTGACGACCTTGAAATCTCGAGTGAGATTCCGTCTCAGCCCGGAAAGCACATGTCCGTCGCGGCATCTCTTCGAGGCCTTGGCCACTCTAATTTCGCATCCGATTCAGTCATCTCGAGCTCCGACGACGGAAAATCAGAAGTCTTCATCAAGATCAAGGGACTCATCCTTGCCAGGACAAGTGGACCATCTCGGCAGACTTCTTCACAGCATCTGGCTGGAGAATCCCTGTGCCATCGGCTGGAGTGGTCCCTTGACCCGACTTGCGCCGAGCCTCACAGCATCATCAAGCGTTGCCTTCTCGACTCTGACGTGTTGGTGGCTGGAAGAACGAGCTTGTGTGAGCAATACTGCCAAGCTGTCGTGGCAAGGGCACTAACAGAGCTCTCTCCCGACGACGAGGCAAAGATTACTGGCCACTTTTCTCAGTGGCTCCTGTGGATGAAGGCAATAAGCGCGGGAAGCTACCAGCCACTCCAGGTGAGCAACGCGCTCAACGACAAAATCAAGTCGCTTGGCATCTATGGCGAGGTCCTGGTGGACATGGCACCTCGGCTCGTAGGTATTCTTCGGGGAGACGTTGATCCCCAGGCACTCCTTCTGGAGAAGCAGCGTCTGTACCGGCTCTACACGCGCGACAACATCAAGAGGTGTCACAAGCAGCTGGCCGAATACGTCAAGCTTCTGCGATTCAAAACTCCCAATCTCCGCATCCTCGAGATTGGGGCTGCAACCGCAGCCGGATCGATGCCAGTTTTGGAAGCTCTCTACAGCAACAAGGACGTTAGAGGAGAAGCGAGGTCCGAGTCGTATACCTTGGCCTGTGCTCCGACAGCGTGCTTCCAGGACGCAGAAACGGAATGGGACAAGGCGCAGGAGTCTCTAGAGTGGAAGAGGCTTGACATGGAAATCTCTCCAAAAGAACAGGGGTTTGAACTTGGCTCGTACGACCTCGTCATTGCCGCCAATGTCTTGCATGCGACTCGCGAGATAAATGTCGCGCTGGGAAACATAAGGAGCCTGCTCAAATCAAATGGCAAGCTTGCTCTGATGGAGACGACAGCCCCAAAAATTCACGACGGAGTCGTATTTGGCATGCTCCCTGGATGGTGGCTTGGAGCCACGGACGGTCGGGTGCACTCACCACTTCTCGATGCATCTGGTTGGCGTGATAGGCTCGGCCATTGTGGCTTCTCCGGAATCGACTTTGAGATGCACGACTTCGACTCGGCCGAGGACCACCAGGTCAGCGTCATGGTTTCTTCAGCAACTAGCCATCCAGAACCATGGTGTTTGGGCATGCAAGACCCGACGAGAGGCGTGTCAACTCTAGAATCCGAGTTGCCAATCTCCAAATACCCAACAAACCTGACGGGCTCGGAAGGAAGCCCTCGGCAGACCATTCTTGTGATTAGTGACGGTAAAGAGAGCAGACTTGCAGACCATGTAGCCGACCTATTGACCTCTGTCGAGTCCAGCGTCCACGCTGAGAAGACCGCGTTGGCTGAGGCGCAGGTTTCGCCTGGTCAGCTGGCCGTGGTGCTACTCGAGGCAGTCCATCCGTTCCTGGCGACATGCTCTCAAGCGGATTGGGGAAAAGTCCGGCATATTCTTTCCGACGCAGACGGTGTTTTATGGGTCAGTTGCGGCGGCGCCGTCGAAGGCACGAATCCTCTCCAGTCGCTCATCGTGGGCCTAACGCGCTGCCTGCGATCCGAAGACCAGCACAGAAAGGTCGTCACTCTGGATCTCGAGCCGAATCACGGGTCGGGACTCGAGACCGCGGAGCAGATTCGCAGAGTCTATCATCATGTATTCGGTCCACATGGTCCGCCAGCCTCTGCCTTGCCGGAATTTGAATACGCCATCCGCAATGGAGAGATACTGATTCCTCGCTTGATGTGCAACGGTCCCGTTAATGAATATGTCCAGGACAGCGTTTCGACCTACCACCCTCGACACGAGCAAGGAATGAAACCAGGCCGTTCCTTGAGCCTGAAGATCCACGAACCTGGGCTTCTCAACACACTCTACTGGGCCGATTCGGAGCGGCACGCACGGAGCGTCGGAGCCGAAGAAGTCCGGGTGGATTTGCAATACGTCTCTCTCAACTTCAAAGACATCATGATCGCCATGGGACAACTAGAAGGGCACACGGCCATGCTGCTGGAAGGGAGCGGCAAGGTTGTCGAGGTTGGTGAGGCACTCCGCCATCAGTACTCTGTCGGTGACTTGGTCTTCGCCACCGATCCAGACGGTGTCGCCACGACCAGCGTCATTAACAAGTGCAACGTTCATCGCATACCCAGGAAGCTGTCAATGGAAGTCGCAACCGCTATTTCTCTCGCCTATGCAACGGCTCTGTATTCGCTGAGGAATGTTGCCAATCTCCAAGAGGGAGAGTCCATTTTGATTCATTCCGGAGCAGGCGCAGTTGGCCAAGCCGCCATCTCCCTGGCTCAATATCTCAACGCTGGCGAAATATACGTCACGGTGGGGAGTGCGGACAAGAGGGCCCTCATAAGAGAACACTTCAACATCCCAGACGACAAGATATTCTCCAGTCGCGGTCTCAGCTTCTACCATCAGATTCTTCGCAAGACAAATGGTCATGGTGTCGATGTCATTCTCAACTCGCTCAGCGGCGAGGCGTTGCAAAAAAGCTGCTCCCTGCTCGCGCCGTTTGGGCGGTTTGTCGAGATTGGTAAGAAAGATGTCATATCCAACGCGAGGCTTGAAATGGCGTCTTTGGAAAGCAACGCCACATTTACTACCGTTGATTTGACGCTGCTTGCCAAGAGGAAGCCTCTTGTTCACCAAGAGCTCTACCGCACCATCTTTGAGCTCGTTGGTCAGGACAGGATCAAAGTTTTGAGCCCTATAACGGTCAATCCTGTCTCCGAGCTGGAGGCTTCTTTTAGGCTGATGCAGGCTGGAAAACACGTGGGGAAACTGCTGCTCCAGTTGAACCCACATATGACAATTTCTGTAGGTGCACATCGTCCCGTCTTAAAAGTTTTTGCTGACTTGGGCTTGCAGGTCCAACCTCCACGGCCACCGACTCCTCGGCTGAAAGGGGATTGCTCTTACCTGGTCGTGGGAGGAACCGGCGGCCTTGGTAGAGCCACAATTAAGCATTTTGCGAGTCTCGGGGCCAAGCACATTTTTACCTTGTCCCGATCTGGTCCCGACAGTCCAATTATGAGAGAACTGGTGGAAGAGATGCGTCTTGCCGGTGTTTGTGTTGTCGTGTTCAAGGGCAGCGTCACAGACACTGTCGCGATTGAGTCGATCAAGGAGCAGGCCAGAGAATTCCCCATCAGAGGTGTTGTCCAAGGAGCAATGGTGCTGCAGGTACGTGCTCAACCGTCTTTCACAACAGTGGAGATTTCTAATGGGAAACAGGACTCTCGCGTGGACAATATGAGCTACGCGCAGTGGCGGGCTGCAATGGAACCGAAAGTTGTGGGAACAATGAATTTGCACCGCGTGTTCGGAGACACTCTAGACTTCTTCATCCTCCTTTCGAGCAGTGCAGGAATCATTGGCTCGTATGCTCAGGGCAACTATTCCGCTGGCAATACGTTTCAAGATTCTCTCGCTCGCCACAGGGCATCGCTCGGTCTGCCAGCTCGCTCCATCGACGTTGGCTCCGTGGAAGGGGAAGGGTACACGGCAAATAACGAAGCGGCCGCGGAATTCGTCTCCCGCCAAGGACTGCGGCCGTACAAGGTCAAGGAGTTCCTGGCCACAATCAATGAGGCGATACGGAATCCCTTTGCATCCGGGCCTTCGGCAGCGCAGCTGATTTGTGGCACGAGGAGAGCCGATCCAAGTTCCCAAGCCAAAGAAGCAGCTCTGCAGCGTCCAGATCCCAAATTCTCCCACATATGGACGAAGCCCCATCGCCAGGCATCTGCCAAGGCTGACTCGAACCATTTCAATATTCAAGCCATGTTTGAATCAGCAAAAACGGCGGATGAAGCCGAAAAGGCGATGCAGGTAGCAATCAAGAAGAAGCTTGCTCATCTGCTTGGCCTGCCAGAAAAGGACGTCAGCACGAATCGCTCCGTTGTGAGCTATGGAGTGGACTCTCTTATTGCGGTGGAGCTTCGCAACTGGATCTTGTCACAGTTGGAATCTCACGTCCAGATATTCGAGTTGATGAGTCCGATGAGTTTCGCCGAGCTGGCCAACACGGTTGCCAGAAGATCTCGGCTTGTGGCGACGGGGCTTTTCGGCGATGTCAAAGTCTAGCGATTGCCAACGGCTTGATTCAACTAGCTAGTCGCTAGGCTGTTTCCTATCAAGAGGGACAAGAAAAAGTAAAGGTCTATTTTATCCAAGCCATTCCATACAATCGTGCCATGTGACACGCTGCCTCTATACAGAAGATGCAAGCAATCTACCCAGCAGCTACTGCATACCGGCAAGCAGTAACAGGAAATTACACTACTACCTACGCAGCGGCACAAATTGTTGTCCTTGTTCTATTCACATGCGCCAATCAATGCTCAGCAGAATGATATCAGCCATTTGGCCGGCTACACGCTTCACCACCACTTGCTATCCGCCGGCACACGTCGAATAACGTTGGATCCGCAGTGCACATCGCCCATTTCAACATGGTGCGTGAACCAGTCGTCAATGTAGCGAACCGTATAACCCGCCTTGGCGTAGGCCTCGTCCGCCGCGGCGGCCAGGACATCCCGCCCGTCGATCACGGGCCCCCACGGGTTCGGCGCAATGACGTGCTTCCTGTCGACGACGACGCTGTTGATAATACCGGGGTACAGCGCCAAAACGGGCCACGTCTCAAACTCGGACCAACTGAAGCTCTGGCGGCGCTCTATACTCGCTCCATTCCCGTCTGCCAACTTGGTAGGCGGCGTACCGGCGTCCAGCGCGTTGGGGGCCTTGACGCGTACGGCGCGACGGGACATGCGTCGCGTTTCGTTGCCGGCCTTCTTCTCATAAGTCCAGATGTCGCTCACGAAGCGGCCCCAGGGGTCCGGCTCGAGGTGGTACAGACACGGCAGGCGGATGACGTCGGCGTCGGTCAGGCCCGTCTCGCGCTTGAGAATCTCGATGTTGCCGGCGATGTGGGCGGCGCTCTTGTTCTGCACGGCAGCAAAGTCGGTGCTGTCGAGCACCTCGTCAATGGTGGTGGTGACGTGCCACTTTTCGGGGTCGGCGGGCGAGCGAGGGCGCGAGACGGCCTTTTCTTTGCCGTGGCCTGCCTGCCGCGCCTGCCGGAGGATGTCGAGGCCCGCGAGCGGATCGTCCGCCATTAGAACCCAGCCGAGCTTGTTGTCGGCGGGGAGGAACTGCAGGAACTCGTCGACGTGGCCGACGGAAAGCCACGACGTGTTGAGCTCAATGGGGGCCTGTGTCTCCTGGGCCTCGAGAAAGGCCATCATGTGCGGCTTGGTCTTTTGGGTGCCCATGACGGCTCGCCCTGCGGGATAGGCCTTGCCGCGGTGCGAGTACGGGGGTATCGTCTCGAGGTTTCCGGTAGAGTCGACGGTGTCGCCGCCCGCGAGGTGCTGGACGGCTCCGACGGTGTTGGAGCGCAAATCCTGAAACACCTTGCGCCCGGCCTCGCGGTAGTCCTGCGCCGACCGCAGCATAATGTGCAGGCTGACGGGGCCGTTGGGCCCGGGGATGCTCATGTAGCCGGGCTCGAAGAAGTCCTGCGTCCACAACTCGCCGCAGCCTTCAAAGGCGTGCATGGGGCTCTCGAGGCCCAGGGAGGAGGACATGTCGCCGAGCTCCTGGACGAAACGCTCGTGGCCCGAGTCCCTGCCTTCGGGGCCGTCGACTTGCGATGTCAGCAGCTGCTTGGCGGCCTGGCCGTGGTGCTGCGTCAGGACGGGCGCCACGCGGAGTGCCACCGAATCCCGGGCTTCGTGTCCCCCGTCTTTTACCGTGAACTCGACCGTGGCTCGGCCGTCCCACCCGCCGGGGCGGCGGACGTCGCGCGCATCAATGCCAAGCTCGAGACCTGCTTTGAGCTCTGCGGCCTTGAAGGTGTAGTTTGACGTGATGAACACCCACTGGCCACTGGTTTGCTGTTTGTGGAACAGGCGAACCTTGGAGGCGGCCAGCATGCGGGTCACGGCGACGGTTCCCGTGGCCGAGTTGCCAAGCCCGGGGATGGGTCGAGTACGCAGAGGCGCCAGGTAGGTTGCGTTGCGGAGTATGTCGTCCGAGGCGTCGTTGCAGGCCGATATCTTCCTGTCCACCTCGTTTATCTTTTGGTAATCCGGCCCCTTGAACAAGTAGTCGTAATAGAGGGCTCTTTGGCTTTGATCGAGGCTGTTGTACCACTGTTCCATGGATCCCCCGTCTCCAGGCATGTCGGGAAGACTTGGGTCGGGGACCGGCGTCTCGGGCGGCTCTGTCGCGTTGAAGATGTCGCCCAGCTTGCTGGCACAGGAGCCCGTGATTTGGGATGAGCATCGGCGGTCCGTGTCGACGATATTGGCTAGGAAGAGGGCGCCGGCATCGTCTGTCCACGTCTCTTTGCCGACGGTGTCGGTTTCGCCCGCGACATCGACCCTGCCGTCGCGGTTCGTGTCCGCCAAGATGGACACGGTAAAACTTGGGCTGCTGGAGGCCGTGGGGTTCTGGCCTGCCGCGGCGGCACGTTTCTTGAGCGGGCCTTGAGGAATGGCACTGGCCAGGGGCAACACGACTAGAATGAGTGAAGGGCGCATTGTGAGGAAAAGATTGCCAGTCCGCGGCCTGCCAGAAGAAGGTTGCGGCCATCTTCGTCTGATGTACTATGCGGGTTTAAATACAAAGCCCGACGTGCACTTGATTCTCCTCCATGCCACTGACTACCTCCGCAGGTTCTACGCGTCTAGCAATGACTCGTGAGCCCTTTGATTTTTTCAATACTCGGTGTCACGTTCACCTGGGCAGATGTTATAACCGTGGTTAGCCCATGACCTATAGCAACACAGGCTCCATGTATAGGTCCATGTATAGGTCCACGTATAGGTCCACGTACATATAGGGAACATTAATGACTCGTGGGCACGGAGGCGGGACTTGGTTAGCCAGAAGTATGTTGGGAACGAACAACGGATGACATTGCAGACAAGACATGCAAGGGCGGAGGGCTCCCGAGCTGGCGGCCGGTGTACATGGTATAACGCTCAAGGACAGATTGTGAGACGTTTATTCGGTGGCGGCGTTGCATCAGCATTAACGGCCCGGCCTGTTATAGTGAGCAGTACCCTTGAGTCAAGTTTATTAATAAATAGTCTGGTAGCTATTAAACCACAAGGCCAATCTCCACCATGGCCTTTCTGGTCTGGTAGCATGACACGGATGGCAACCGACATTAGACGCGCAAGGCAATTACGTAGTCGTGGGCTATATAACCTTTTTCATATGTGAATTATAGCGGCTTGACGGCTTGACAACCTGATGCAGCCTCACATGGCTATCCGAAGCGAGATGAAGCCCCTCTGTAAACAGGCCACACGGACAGCTTTGAAAGTTGGAATTCATTATTATTAATTCATGGTCGATTGGAGACGTCATCTACTTAGCAGCCTGGCCCATGACAAGAATCCTGCAATGGCGGTGTTCGTCCTGGTGGACGGCGGTGGCCTTATCTTAAGGCAGGTTATTGTAGAGACGTTAATATCGTAAAGCGGCGTCGAGAGCAATCCCCGCCGGCCGTCGCAGTACCCGACAACGTCCTTCGTGTCTGGGTGTCCTGCCAGCCGGCTTGCGCGGAATGGAGCAGCCGGTGAACATTTTGGCATCTAAGGCGCTCCCAAACAGGTCATGTAGAAACCTGCCGCTCATGGACAGCAGCGCCGCCGCCGCCGCGTGCACCGCCACGGGGGCCGTTCAAGACGGCGCCGGCCCGTGCCGTGTCGGGGCTAGCGCGGACCACCACCAACCACGCTGACGGCCGCGCGGCCACTTTTCTCGCGGCTCTGGCCATGTTCTACTACCTAGGTTTGCTGCTGTGAGTCGACGCCGCCGGGGCACGGGCACGCCTGCTTCCGAGGCTTTGGGGCAGAGTGCAAAACAAGGCGTCACAGTGACTTGCGGGAACGTTGTGCGCAGGGTCGAGTGGCAAGTGCACGGTATTGCTTGTAAGCGTTGAATATATATGCGAGTATGCCTCGAGTGTTATAGATAGATGTCTGCGCAAACGTAGCAAACCACCAGGCCCTTCATATCGGACCCAGCCGGCCCCACGATACATCGTCCCGACTCCCCAGCAACCCACAACTATGTACTTCATCGGATCCCAATTCCCACCTGCAAGTCCCCGACGCCAAATGTCGACCTGGACAAGAATATTGACCTGTAATGTGTATCCCCTCTAGAGGCCCTTCGGGGACCCTGCAGCCGGCCTGTTACACCAGACATCACGGCAGCCGTAGCCACAGCCTCCGCAGCTCCTCAAACATGGGCGTCCCCAGCCCCGTCACCGGATCCCACCCCCGCACGGCAGAGAACCCCGACGAGCCGCAGTTCGGATTCGACCCGCGCGTCACGTCCGTCAGGGCCGCGGGGTTCTTGTACAGCGCGGGGTTGATGAACCCGACCGTGGTCTTGCCCGCCCGCGCCCTCTCCTGGTTCACCAGCGTGATGACGGCGCTCCACAGCGGCGCGGCGAGACTCGTCCCGAACACGTGCTCGTCGGTGCCGTTGGTGAAGGCGCGGAAATTGGCCCCGTTGGCCGCGACATCGGGGATCCCGCGGCCCGCGCGGTTGTACACGCCGCCGCCGGCGCCAATGTTGGACGCCTCCTCGTCGGCCACGTAGGAGGGGTGGCCCGGGTCGTGGCGCGCCAGGTACGACTGCACGGCGGCCCGCTGGTACTCGGGCACGGGGAAGTAGTTGGAGAAGCCGCCCCCGCTGGCGAAGAGCTCGGCGCCGGGGAGGGGCGTCTGGAGCGCGGCCTCGGGGTCGCGCACCGTGGTGTTGGGGTTGAGCTGCGTGGCCCCGACGGCGGTGAGGTACGGGCACGACACGGGGTTGCCCGGGTTGTAGACGGTGTTGGTCTGGCCGGAGCCGTTGAGGCAGGCGTTTGCGCCGGGGCCGATGCCCACGCCGTAGTCGCCCGACGAGACGAGGACCGTGGTGCCCTGCAGCCCGAGCTTGAGGAACTCGTTGCACTGGCGCTGCATGTACTTTTTGGGCACGTCGAGCTCGCTCTCGCCGTAGGATATGGAGATGACGGGCGCCGCCTTGTAGGCTCCGCACATCTCGGGCTGCTTGTAGCCTCCCGGGTTGGAGTCGGGGTAGCTCGGGTCGATGCCGGGGCTGTCGCCGGTAATGTTGAAGTCCGTCTTGTGGCAGTAGGACCCGTCCAGGGCGTCGAGAAACGTGTTTAGGAACCCAGAGGTGTTGCTCTGGGTCGAGTAGTAAATGTCGTCCACTTGGTACAGCAGCATGGACTGCGGCCAGATGAGTGACTGCACAATGTCAATGTCAATGTCTGATTCGCCCGTGTTCTGCGGTGACTGGGGTGGCACCGGAGCCTGAGCACCGTCTACAGAGTGTAGAGTGGGGTGAGTTCCGTTGGGGATATATGGCGTGTACTTGTGCAAGTACGAGTTGATGTCCTCTTGTGAGTACGTGTCTCCAATCTCATACACGGCCGGCTCCAGTCCCGGAACCGGGGTGCTGGCGAGCGGGATGTGATACAGGGCACGATAGCACGCTGCCGTAAAGTTTCGCGCGCAATCCTTCAGTTCCGGCGGCAAGTTTGAGGGCGGGGGTTTCTTGCAGGAGGGCTTCTTGCGAGAAACCTTTTTTGGCTCCCAGTTCTTCCTGTTCTGTGCGGTGATTCGCTTCGTAGGCGATCTGGCCTTGGCTGAACGCCTCACCATGAGGGGGGACAACTTTACCCCGGGGATAATATAGTCAATGTGCTGGGAGAGATGCTTCGGGACGCGGTACTCGTCGCAGCCAATCTTGATTGCGCCGTCGTGTTCATGCTCATGGTATTGAGTTTGAAACAGCTCCTCGGCCTTGGACACGGGGACGTCCAACGCCAGCCAGCCCTTGTTGGTGTATTGGCGAATTTGCGTCTTGCTGATGCCCATGTCGACAAGCCAAGAGTGAACGGCAGTCAAGGTCTCGTCCGACGGGGCAAACAAGGCATGGACCTCATCTTGGGCCAGGTGCTTGCCAAAGTGCTCCGAGTCCGGGTCAGACACATTCATGAGCTTGCCATACGCCTCGTGGAGATTGGACTGCGTCAAGCCAATCCGCAGCGGTATGACTGCGTCCGGATGGACGCGATTTCCACGTTTCCATAGGTGGTTTTGGCGAGTGCTTGTCGGGTTCCGCGCCTCGTGAAGAACATGATTGTTTGATGGCAGAGCCCACGCCAATGCAGAGGCGAGAGCTACAACGGCGGCTATTGAGAGCTTCACCATGACGTCGACTCAAACTCTGCCGTGCAGGAACCGAGACGGCAAGCTAAATTACTTCAATTGGCCTGCGGGAAGTCGTGTGAAGACTTTGTTCGCCATCGTATATATATGTGTCTCTGTGTCTGTGTGTTCGTGTGTGTGTGTATACGGCGCTCCCGGCTCAGCTGTCCACGTCAACGGGACCCGTCGATGACATCCATGAACCACTTCACCCCGTAGATAAGCCCCATCATCCATCGTCACGTCTTGTCCATGCCGAACATCCGGACATCTACCCAGGGCAAACAAGCACCCGCGTCAGTCGAAAGTTCCCACAAACCAGCCAGCCTTGTTATAACGGGCAGGTACCTGTAGCTCCAGCCGCGATTTCTTTCGACCTGCCGCTTCGGTCCAAGGCCCCGACCGCGATCGGCACGGCATCCGCGGCGGCTCGGCAATCCTTGCCGCCAGATGCGTCGCTATCGAATTTGCAATGGAGCATGGTTGTGATGGATGGTTAGTCTACAGTTGAGATTGCGGGGTTGGAGATGTGGACTGGAGGGGTGAAGTGATGGACGCCACCAGGCACTCCCGCCAATAGATGACCAATCAAAAACATCAATTGATTGACAGCTGTCAATGCCAGCCGGCTTGACACCTTCAGCCACCAACCCGAGGTGCAATACTGCGCATTCATTCAGACCACATCAGGAACAGTTCATTATAAAATCGTAATCAAATTATATGACCCTCAGCCGACACAGATTATATCCGTGCAAAACATACACATGCCCAAATCTATATTCAATGCAATTACCATCGTACTCGGCCCACCAATTCATCATTTCATACCATTTTTTTTGTTTGTAACCTTGACTATCCATTAACGATGACCGGATGACGGGCCCCGCGATGGTTTGTGCGACAATCCGCCCACGTTGTGAGGCCCAGTTGGGTGTAGTCCCTCCTCCTCTTCTGGGACAGTAGGCTCGTGGCTACGGCTGACGCTGTAGAAGCGTTGCGGTATGCCCCTCTGGGCTTCTTCGTCAAACGGCCCCGCCCGAGGGCTGTGCGCAGAATATCCTCCATGCGTCTCTGTTGGACTCAGAGTCTGCAGGCCTTCGCCCGCTTTTCGCCGTCCGCGCTGGCTCTCCTTCTTGAGTAGTTCATTGCGGACCGACTCAATGTCCCTCGATCGTCGGCGGTCTTCAGACGGTGATCGCTGCGACCGGTCGTCACGGAACTCACCCCAATTACCCGACGTCTCCACCGCCAATGACCGCGCGTTGAGTTCCGCCGCCGCGTGTTCTTCAGCAGAGCGGTGTTCGGCTCCTGTCTGGCCGGTTTGGACGGGGACCATGCGCCCAGCGTCCTTCTCCTTGGCAACGGCATCACGGCTCTTGGACGCCCACTCATCCGTCACTGCGACCGAATAAGTCGGGTTAGTAGGCCCGCCCAGAGCCTCGGCACCGCCTCCCGGTCCGTAGATGGGAACCTTTTTGAGTGCGAGAGCCAAGGCGCACATGAACTTGGAGCGACGGGTGGCGCGGACAACACCATTGTGCCAGTTTGACTTGTGCTGGATGGAGATTTCCAGTGTGAGCTTGTCGAGCTCGCCCACTCCGCCCACGCCAATGGTGAAATCGGGCTTAAAGTCACGAGAGTTGTCGGGGTGTCTGACAAACTTTTCCATTTCGGCACGGAGCAGTTCAATGTCTTCAAAGGACGTGTCATACGACACGTCAACCTGGAAGGATTCCGTCATGGCCTTGCTGCGTGAAACATTATCGATCCAAAGATTATTCAGCACAATGTTTGGTACCTTTTTGATCCTCCGTTAGTTACACCAACACCAAAAAAAAAAAGGAGAGAATATTCTGTGGCGACCTACCTGCGTAGACTGGTTCTGCGCAGTCTTGGTGAAGACGGTGTACAACAGGGAGATCCTCTCAACCAGCATCTGTGTGCCACCAACTTCGACACGGTCGCCCACGTCGTAAGGATGCTTGACAAAAAGAAAAATGCACGAACCCAGGAATTCCTGAGTGGTCACAGCAAAGACAAAGGACAATGAGAGGAGCGCAGTTCCAGCCGTGGCAAGGTTGGTGACAACACTGCTCTGGAAGAAGACGACTTTCAATACTGTTAGCAAAAGGAACTTGACTCTCTCCAAATGGGACAAAAAAAAATAACAAAGAAAGAAAAAGAGCAAGTGACTTACGAAAAATTAAAATGGTAATCAACAGAACCACAAACATCAGGACCTTATCAAAGACTCTGAGGGCCTGCCCAATATCCTTCATACCTTCACCAATAGCCTTGCGCTCCGTGCCCATCTCAACCGTCTTGCGAACCATCTCATCGAGGCTGATATCCCCGTTCGAGTCTGAATCTATCATATTGAAGGCCTCTTCCGCATCTTGCTTGTACGCAGGGCCGAGAACCTCCTCGAAATCTTCCAGGTAAAGGGCATCCTTGCCCTCGAGGACAAAGGACATCCAGATACGTCTGCCCAGGGCTTCGGAGGGAAGCTTCTTTTCCAGAGCTTCAAGAACAATCGAGTGGGCCGAGTTGGGGTTGAAGACTTGCTTTCCGGTAATCTCCTTGGCAACATGGCCAACCACAGAAGTGACCTTGTCTCCAAACCGGCCAACGTCGCCGATAATCCTCATAGGTGTAGCAGCGCCGTTGCCCCCCATCATTTTGCCCTTTTTTCCACGCAGCATCATCTCGATACTGTCGTTGATGATGTAGTCTTCCTCGGCAAACTCTTCGCAATACATGGGGAAGAGGGTCCGCGAGGCATCGTAGAGGAGCCCGAGGAGGTGGATTTCACGCTTGGAGGCCTTGATTCGGTTGGCAAAGGAACGCTGGTGATAGGAAACACCGATGAGCTGAACGAGAGCCTTTTCAACCAAAAACACGACCAATGACACAAACAAGGCACCAAGCACCCGCTCCATGTTTCTAACCCAGACGACGTTCTTGCTCAAGGCATCGTTGAAGAGTCCCTTGAAGGAGAGCCAGGCGGCCAGAGCCCAGAAGAAGAGCGACAGAGGAATACTCAGGTTCTTCAAAACCGTGGCATACTTTCGCACGCCCATGCTGACGATGCCGCAGAAAAACATAAAGACCTTGGGAAGCACCCAAGCGGCAATCTTGGCTACCCAGAGGGCACACCAAGCAATTAGAATCCAGAGAAACAGGTAGAAGAGGGTAGGGCCATCTTTCCCGCCGACAAAGGTACCGTCTCCAAAATCCGTAAAGCGAAAGATCAAGACTGGCACAGCCAAGATGAGGCCCACGGGGACAATGTAGACCATGTAGCGAGTGACGACGGAGAAACCGACAATCTTGGCGTACAGCCTGCCCAGGGCATTCACGCTGACCTCGTCAGAGCCGGCGGTGCCTCTGCGGCTCAACTTGTCGTCGCCCTGTTTTCGTCGACGCCCTGCATGTCGGTGATGCATTTCGGATTCGTTCTTCTCAAAGGTATTTTCCGGGGAGGAGTCATAGGATGTCGTGTTGCCGGTATTGGCCTTGCGGGCCCCGGTGCTAGAGGCATTGCTTCTGACCGTGGTCAGCGGGATGCCATTGTCGGTCATTTCGGTTCGCGATCTATTTCCAAGCGGGAGAAAGCCCGAGTTTCGCGATGCGAGAGATGAGTGCCTGGTGGGCATCGCAGGAAAAAGGAGAGGCCAGGCAGGCTAAACAAAAGCGCACCGCCTCCTTTTTGAAAGAGTGTCCGTTGGAGCAGTCACCTCAGGGGTGGAACGTCCAATGTCTTGTTTCAAAGAGCAGAGATGAAACGCCGGTATTAGGTGAATGGCAGCGGAATGGTCCAAAGATGGTCTGGTTTTCTTCAGGGGACTGTTCGCCGTAGATGAATATTGATGCAAGATACGTTTCTATATGTATAGATGTAAACCGAATTCAGGAGTACGTATTCGCAACAGTCGTTATGCGCATTGGTCGGTAAAAAAGTGAGTGATGGCTCAACAGCAATGTGTGATGATACTTCTTTAGTCCTCGGCCATGCAGTCGTATTACTGAAGCCCTGCTTCTGGCTGAATTGAGGGCGTGCTGGTCAAAGCACAGAAGGGTAACACCGTTACACCTGATGGTGTGGCATCTGCGAGATGAGTGACCAGTTTGGAGGCGTTATCATGTGTCACCCGACGAGATGCTGCTCAACAAGGGACGTAATCTAGGAAACCACAATGACGCCACAAGCAAGAGCCCTGAGGATAAAGTAAAGAACAGTAGGAAATGGATAGGATGAAAGAGACGGGCAAGGAAAATAAAGGATAGCAAAAGACCAGAGAAAAAAAAAAAGGGTGGAGCGCAAAAAAATGCAGATGCTAGGGGGAGGCAAGGAAAACGGAAACACAAAACGAAGGCGCGGATGCAGATGTGGATGTGCGTGTGCGCATGTGCAATGTGGAGGTGAAACGAGACAGTCGTTCAAGGAGCCAAGATGCACGTACTAGGTACTCGGCACCGGCGTAGTTTGCACGAGTACGGAGTACATGGACACATGGATATGCGGGTACACGGGGTAAACGGGTACAAGTGTTTTTTTCCCTCGACTGGTACAGAGTACCTCGAGTACCTGTCGTACTGATCTTTTGTTACCCGTATGTACAAACTCCAACTTTGCACCCTTTTCTTTTCTCGGCCACAGCATGCAATGATCGTCCAACTACATGCGAACGGCACCAGCTCCCGCTACCAACGAACAGACTAGCACAGCACATCACTACCAACATGGTGCTAGACATGGCACCGCCCCGTTGCTTCTTAGCAAGCCATTGTCCGTTTCGCTGCCACGGTGGGCCTCGACGTCAAGGATAACGTCAAGGATTGCCGCCACGGATCCAAGACGTGCGAGCTTCTGCGCGGCCCGCTTGTCTGGTGTTTGCTGTGTCCGAGCCGTCAACGTCGACTGCAGCCAGACTGTGCTCTTTCCAATTGACCACGTCCATGCTCACGCATGGCCAACAAGACTGATGAAATGAGTCCCTCTAGGTCCTTGGCCCCTTCACGATGGCGAGGATGATGGAGCAGGCCAGAGCCGTCCAAGCGCCACAGGGGGGGGCGCTGAGAGCACTCTGAGCTCCAGGTACCGCGTACGGAGTACATGGCACATTGTGCTTGGCCAGCAACGACCCAGACAAAGTGGAGATTATCAAGGGGGTCTTCATCCAAGCCGAGTGCCATGAATTCCGTCTTTGGCAGTGCTGATTGGCCTCTGGTCTGATATTCAAGGTATGCCGCAGGTGGAGGAGACAAGTTGCGATTCTGCAATGCATGAAACGCAGTGGTCAACTGGATGCACGGGAATGGTAAAATAGCACGCAAGTGGCTGACTCTAGTATCTAGGTTAGTATACCCATCATCCAACGTTGGCCGTTGGCCATCCGATGTCGTCTAAACTCTAAAGATTGCTCCGATCTGCAGATGCTGCCTCGCTGTCACACCGTACCGCCTTGGCAAATAAATAGAAAAGATTTATTAAAAAAAAAATACACATCGCCAGTTCGTCCCAAGCCATGTCCGCCAGCAGACTGCGGCAAGTGCTTGTCCCTGAATCCCTTGACTCAGGCACGCGGCAACTCTGAACCTGGAGCTCAACGCATGACATGAACCCATGTCTCTATATCAACCGCAATATCAACCTGCACAAATAGCAAAGCCAAACTCCCAGAATAGCATCGCTCTCCCCGCCTCCCCTGGCAGAAATCATGGCCCTCCCACCATTCCCCCGGCCAACAACACGCAACATTTGAACTTTGATCTGTCCTGCATCCATCATCCATCCATTCATCCTGCCCCTGAGCCACGTTCCACACCCCGCCCCGTTTTTCCGTCGCGCCAGACACTGGAATTCCGCGCCCCCCCAGGCCCAGGGGTTTCAGGCATTACCGCGCGATTCAGCGCTTCCATCCGAGTATTTTTTTTTTTTTTTCTCCTCTGCCGTTGTCAGCGGCATGGACATGCCCAGCAAGCAGGTCAACCGTCTTGACCACAATCAATGCCATCCAGCCCTGGACAGCTGAAAAAGTCGCCCGAGAACAAGACGAAATCGTCCCATCGGGCATTGCGCTCGATCTCGGCTACCAGCACCACCCCCTGGCCCCCTCTATCAATCGCAGATTTCCTCTCCACATGCACAAACCACCATGGACAGCCCAGACGTCACCTGTCAGTACCGCACAGAGGATGCAGAAACAGGAAGAAACAAAGAAAATCCACCACACGCTCGTCCATTGGATTCGTCCAACGCCACAGTCCGTAATAAATTGGGCTTTTTTGCCCGAATTCTCCTAGCCCATGTCGCAAGTGTTGCAGGTTTCGCTAGTCTTCGTATCACATCGTCAATCCGAGTGGCGGCGGTGCCCAGGTGAGAGCAATGTGGGAGAGTGACGTCGCTTAGTCCCCGCATTCCTTGCGTCAACCGCCACGATAATCATTGCCGCCTTGCCGGATGATTCAACCCAAGCGACTACTACGTACCCGAGACGTGACATCAGAGAATTGTAGTGTAAGGGTTTCCCAGCCGAGACAAACCCGTCTTGCCGGGAATCATCGGCCGGACAAGCACACAGCACGCACACAGGGAGGTCAGTTGGGAAAAAAAAGACGTATATCAATGTTCGCTAATCGCTCATCCAATATCCAACAAGTCAAGCCAAGGGTAAGTTAAAACATATCGAATGGGTATCGTTCCAGGCGCCTGACATTGTTCCAGAATTCCCCATACTCCAATAATCATACAGTTTCAACCCAACACCCAACAACCATCAACCAAAAACCAAAATCCTAACCCAGCAAACCGACATCGACGCCAATAGATGAAAAGCATAGGGGGAAAAAAGAAAAATGCATCATAGACGTCAACCCATCTCAAGACGTCATAACTCACTGCTGGCTGATACAAAAGGCCCGGCATAGATAGGCCCGTGCTCAGCTACTGTTGCTTCGACGTATCGAGTTTGTCGTTGCGCTCGTGTGCGTCGTGTACCCCGCTATATCCTTCATTTCAACTCTTGCTTTATCGGTTTCAAATGCGATGTCACTACCGTCATATTCCTCTTCTTCGTCCTCTTCCTCCTGGTGTTCTGCAACATCCAGCGTGTACAGCGGTTTAAGCGTCTCATTCTTTCGGAGCAAAACCCACCGCTTGATCCAAAAGGGAAGAGTCTTGGTCGTTTGATAACGCATAAAGACCCTTGAAGGCACGGCGAAGATGTAATCCAGCTCCTCCAATGTTCGTTGTTTAGTTTCGGGGACAAACAGAAATATCAACACCAAAGCGGCCATGTTGAGAAACGCGTAGAATCCAAACGCCCCAATGACGCCCATTCGGTCGAGCATTAGAGGGAATGAAATGGAGAGAACTGCTGCCCAAAAGAGGTTGGTCGCCACCGCCCACGCCATGCCGACCTCGCGATGGGACAGAGGAAACACCTCGGCCGAGTAGGTGAAGGGGACAGGGCCTTCGCCTGGCGAGTAGAATACCGCGAACAAGTACACAAAGAGGGCCACCAGACCCATGTGCAAGCCGCCCTCCCCCGGAATCAAGTTGCATAATCCAGCAGCCAGCAACGTCCAGGCCATTTGCGGAAAGGTAAATAACAAGAGAGATCGACGTCCAAACGTGTCAATGGTCCAAATGGCCGGAAAGGCAAATATGAAATTGACCAAGCCGAATCCCCACGTGGCCAACAGTGATTGGAATTGGTCTGCCCCTGCAGACCTGAAAACATCAGCCGAATAAAAGGCGATAATGTTGATGCCGCACATTTGCTGTGCAATCATGACAACAAAGGACGCCAGAGTAGCTCGGCGGATCCGCGGGATCCTAAAGAGGTCGATGAATCGGTTCAGGTAATCTCCATGCCCCATGAATTCTTTTTCTACTTGAAGCTGGACGTGGATGTAATATAAATCTCGCGCTGCTTGGATGGGCGTATTTCGCAGTCGCATGAGCGATCTCATGGCGTCTCTGTATCGATCCTTTTTGATGTACCAACGGGGAGACTCGGGACAAAAGTAAATGAGAATGGCCAGTGGGACAGCTGGGATGAAGGCAGAGCCTAGTTGGAATCGCCATGCATCCGCGGTTACTCCTCTGACCGCCAGGTTGGCACACGTTCCCAGGAATATTCCAAAGGCCGTCCACAACTGCCAACTCATGACCAAGGCACCACGAATAGGAGCAGGCGAATTTTCGGCGGCGTAAATAGGCACTAGCAATGCACCCCATTAGCGACTCTTTGTCCTGGTATTGTTACTCTAATACTTTGCGCCGACTCACCCGTCGAAGCCTTGGTCCCCATGCCCACGCCCAGAAGCAGTCGACAGCCAAACAGCTGCTGCCAGGTGTTGCAAAAGGCACTGGCAAGAACTGGCCAAAGGCAAAAGTTTGCGGCTACGAAAATGGTACCACGGCGACCAATGTGAGAGTTGATGGGATCAGAGAGCCAGCATCCGGCCAGAGCGGTCCCAATGTAGGGGGCAGCATTGACGAGTCCAACAATCAGCTTGTCATGAACGCTGGGGCTTTCGATGCCAAACACGTGTGGAAAGATGAGATTTGCACCGTTGGAGCCAGTCTGATCCCATCCCTGGACCGCAGCCCCGATTGAGCAAGTAATGATGGTGAGATAGAGGACTTTTGGAATTCGCCACTTGTGGAGGACTTCGGCGCGGAGAGACTCAATCTCTTCCTGGCTGAGTGCTTGCGAGCCAGTAATATCTTCGTATCCAGTGGGATCTTGGGCAACAAGCGCTCCCCGTCGAATGAGGTCGCGATAGTCGCCAAGGTCCTTTTCGCGGCAGAATTCGTCGACATTGCCGAGGAGAACTCGCCGAGGAATCCCTATCAATGGATTCTTGATTCTATGGAGACATGGTTAGAAATTATTCGATATGGATGGTTTCGGGTAGTAAGCAGCCGTCGTACTTTGCTTCAACGTTGGAATTAAGGTTGATGTGAGGCCCAGACCCGGACCGCGAATGGAGTCCGGCTTCGGTCGAGGAGGCTGCATTGATTGAAATGCTAGACGTGAGTTAGCAAAGCCGAGCCAGAGTAGCATTGTCTGTCAATTTCGGGCACGGATGGAATGGGAGGATAATGCATCATCCGAGACCACGAAGCCGGTGTGGCACATGAGAGTCTAAGACGTTGCTGCCAGGCCGCATACCTGCTGCGGTCGCACACTTGGGAGCCGAAATTGGCCTTCAACATTCAACAGCGAGATTGCAGCTCACCTTGACACCTCCTCGACTCTGCCAACATGCTGCTCCGTCATGGACAACAACTACAGCAGCAGCAGCAGCAGCCGCCGCCGCCCGCTGTCGCAAAGCGCTGGGAGCAAAATCTGGGGAAGTTGGCCCAATAATGAATGGTTGCGGCGATGGTGGAGAACGGGAGGGGGTTGACGGTTTGACGGGCTCAACGTGGCAGTCTGGAGCGGTGCCCTAAGGTTTGCTGCGTCTGTGACAGCAATACATAGACTGGCCTTGTGCGCATGTGTAGATTGGGACCGAGTCGTCGTTGGCAGTGGCAGGTGGCCGTCCATGTGCAACGCCTGGAAGCGCACGAATTCCGTGATGCAGAACGGGATCGGTCGGTTCAAAGTTCATGAGGGAAGAGGAAAAGACGAGTTTTGCAAGAATGGAGTCTGGTCAGCAGCGACTCGGTTCAAGAGCAAAGGACAGACATGGAATCAGAGGCTTGGCCCAGCCCACCCGTCCGACTGCAGTCCACTCAACTCCAGCTGGAGTCCAGAGCTGGGGATCTCGGCTGGGGGCCGGGGGACAGGAAGACGTGGTCCACTCGAGTCGTTCGCGCTTCGCTAACAGCCGCCCAGCTGTATTGTATTCATCCGCAATCAGTACTGTTACTCGGCACTGCTTGAGTACGGAGTACTTGAGTAGGAGTCTCGGTGCCACCAGCGGGGGCTGCACATGTGGCGTCGAGAGAAACTCTGGAAGCTTTCAGCAGCCCAAACGGCCAGGGCCCCAGGGATGGTGGAGATTAACGGCGCCGTATGAATTGGTGATGCTGGTGCTGGACCCGTCGAGTGGCACAGGACGAGACTGGTGGACTGGCGCCACACAGCAGCAAGATGGCACTAGGCTCCAGATGTCCTCGGCCAGGCCGGGGGGGGGCTCAAGTCAGATGCCAGGCCGTTATAACAGGGTCAACGACAAGGTGTGATGGGCAAGGTATCATGAGTCGAGCCCGGGGTGCAAAATGTCGACTTGAAACCTGGGGCTGAGAGGTGATGAGACTCTATGGGCTGTAGGCACTCTGTATTGTGGTCACTATTAATAAAGAGAAGCCACCGCCGGGTGGCTCCTTCCCATTCATGCTCGAGTGAGCAATGCATCAATGGCATCGGGGGACGAAAAGGACCGACAGGAACACGCATCGTGACCAGCTTCAGCCGTTGGTGGCTGTTTTCTTTCTTTCAGCACAAACCCGCCGAGCAGCTCAACGGCATTTTCATGGCAGATGACGGCCGTGGTGCTCCATGGTGCGCAATTCGGCAGAGCAGCCGAAAGGACGGACGGCCGGCCATGCTCACATTACAATAGCACCATGCACAACAAGACTGAGCCTTCTCAAACAATGGCACCCGAGACATGCAGCGCCAGCAACTTTGGCCCAGAAATATCGGTCGTGGACCTGACAGGCGCGTTTCACCTCGAGACAAGAAGCGATCAGCAGGGCTGCTTTGCCCGATCCTTTCCATCAACCTATTGTGTCTCCCATGACAATAGCCTTACCCCAGAGGATCGACGGCCACAGCAGAAGACCTTGGTGCGCTGGCCCCCGCTTGGAACCGGGACTATCGCAGGCGCTAAACACGGTGACATTTCTCATTAGAACGTGGTCCAGAGACATTTGGCTTCTCCTAGCCGGGGAACGAACCATGGGGCCCATCGGGATGGGTTCGACCGACTTGTTCAAACAATGACCTGTGGTGACCTACTACTCTCTGCCCTTCGCGATTCTCCTCGCCCCCCCCTCGAATCAATCTCACCCACCGACGTTGCCGCGCCTTTCGGCATGAGAGGCAGCAAAGCCGGCGGGAAGGGCAATGCGGTTGGCGTATACCAGGCAAGCCGTTTGGTCAGTAAGGAAAAACCTACCGCCACCAAAACACCGCGTCCGGTTGCGGTCGCATCGCCAGGAAAAGCAATTGCGGGTGGTGGTGGCGGTTGTGGTGGCAGCATGCAGGGCCAGCAATGGCATCTCCCGTCTCCAGATGCACCATGATGGTTCTCTTTAAATGAGCCACACCAGAAGTATGTACAGTGGGAGGCAGAAAGTGTTTAACAAGGCCAGGTTTCTGGCTATCACGCCGTGTACGGTACTAAGCTGTCAATAGTGTGTGTATATTAGTGTATACTTGTTGGTGGGCAAACACATTCTGCCACAGACCAGTTGACTGTACATAGTACACATCTGCAGCCAGGCGGGGCAGCCCCCAGCCGGCACGGGGTCTAACAAAAAAGCTTACTGCCTGCTCCATACTCCATACTCCGTACTGCGCGCCCAATCCCGCCATTCGAGATCATGTTCGTCAAGTCTCATTCAATGCCCCGGCCTCCTGCAACTCTCAAAAGCCAAGACGTCGGTAGCAGGCTAGCTGCCATGTGGACGGGAGGCCCAACGCATCCCGGTGTGCTCGTGCATGATTACGCTCACTGCACCAGACACTACGCAGAAACCACGCTCAACTCACAGCGTCCCCGACAGTCGTTGCGCACAAGTACCTAGTCCCCAAGCAGCCATGTATAAGTAGTTGCTATACAATCAGACCGACGCCCGTGCATCATCGTGTCTCGGGTGTCTTATCCTCGCCGTAATCCGTCGAATTAAACAGCCCGCCATCTAGGTGCCAGAAAGAAAGAAGTAAAAAAAGGCACCCGCCTCACCTCCAACATGTACTTAGATGTACAAGGTGACGCACGGAAAGCCCCAGCCCGTCGTTCCCAGACCCGGGTCAGCAGCACAAACATTGTCCGAAGGATTCGCAGCCCCCTCGATTGACGGCAAACAACAAAGTGCGCCTGATCCGCGAGCCGCAAAAAGCAACGACCACGTCAGAAAATGAATGGGCAGTGACTCACGTCAGCCCGGCATCACTTCCGCCGTGTCGCATCTGTGGCCTGCCGTGGCTGCAGCCGCCCACGATTGCTGCGTGCACATACATACTCCTTCCTCGGTGTGCATGCAATGTGCTGCGTGCCGTCCAGCTCATTGTCTGACAGGAACACAAATCATGCACGGTGCTAATAATACTCGAGCTGATGCGCAAGGCACCAGTCCACCACCAGGGCGACTTGCATGGCGGGCAGGCACAGAAACAGGTACGGGGGGGCCGTGAACTTTGACGACTCTGCTTTCCCGCCGAGACGTGCCCGTTATTCTGCCTTCTCAGAGGGCTAGCAGCTGGCTGTTACATACATGGCCCGGCGGACAGAGGTGAGCCTTTTCGCGCGCAGATACTTGGACATTGGCGGGGTCAAAGCCGTTTGCAGGCGCGACGATTGATTATAGGCGTATATATGTATACACAACGACAAGGAACGCCTCGCTGATAAGCCCGGCCATTACTCCGTATGTAATGTACAAATTCCCCTTTATCCACGCCCTTGCACTGTTTGCCTCCGTCTACACCCACTTCCCACCTACACTTGCGTCCGGTTGCCGGTTGCCGGATGAGACGAATAGTAGTAAATAGGGCTGGTTGGCCTCGATGCCAAGCAGCAAAGTCGAATAGGCCATGAGGGCGGCACCGGATACGCCAAATACCTGCAAGCACAAAAAGGCAGGAAAACAAGTTAAAGAAAAAAGTAGCGGTCCGGTCCGCACCTCCCCACGCCCATCACATAAAGTTCCGGCCCAGAGCCTTGGTCACCTTGTCCCTCAAATCAGCCAGGTTCCTATCCCTACTCTCCAGCTCAGTCGTCAACGCCTCGTACTTTTTCTGCCAGTACTCCTTTGTAAACTCGCCCTCCTCCTCCTGCTGCTGCTGCTGCCCCTCCTGGTCCCGGTCTCGGTCCTTATCCGGGGTCGGCGGCCGCTTCGTCTTGGCCCACATGCTTGCCGGGACCACCTGCTCGAATGTAAAGCCGCCCTTTACATGGCCGAAGCGATACTCCCATTCGCACTTGTACCTGAACTGACCGTCGTTTTCGCTCAGACGCGTGCATTTCGGCCTCGTGGTGACGAGGGTGGTGGAGCCCGCGAGGGCAGCCAGGTTGATGAGAAAGGCTTGCGGCGATGTGGCGGTTTTGTACATTGTTTGGAGCATGGCGTGGACCATGGCGGCGGATTCCTCCAGGGAGACGGTCTTTGTTGGGTTTCCGTCGGCATCTCGCCAGTCGGCTTCCGTCATGGAGCGCGTAAAGTATGCCGTCAGGACGTCGACGTTTGTGCGGTCGTCCATCCTGTCAAAGTAGTAGTCGGGCATGTCTGAGTCCTTGTCCCCCAAATCGCCCGAGCCGGCCGGCCCGCGGCTTTGGTCCGGTTGTTCGTAGGCATCGGCTGCTTCCCTTGCGAATTTGCGCCAACCATCTTGGTACTGGCTATCGTCGCCGGGAACTTGGCCGTTGGGTTCGGAGCCGTTGACCTCGACTTGACGAGGTTGAGGAGGCGGTGCTGCTGGTGCCGGTGCCTGTGTCGGAGCCTGTGTCGGGGCCTGTGCCGGGGCCTGTGTCGGTGCTGGCGCTGGCGCTGGAGGCGTGGCCAGACGCACAGAACCACCGGCCCGTTCCGGGACCTGTAATGAGATGCTAGGTCGAGATGGTCTTGATCCTCCTTCGTATGGTGGTGCATGTTGGTCATGCTGTCCGGCGGGTGTAACTCTGCTCTGATTTGCAGGAAACTGGTGATGATACTGCTGCTGTTGCTGCGGCTGCGGCTGCGGCTGCGACTGTTCTGGATGCATCGCCGGGACTGGTCTAGGATGGTACGAATGTTCGGGTTGAGTCTCGTTGGTTGGCGTCCAGCCATGTGCGTGATGTTGGCCAGGTCCTTCTACAGGCGTTCGGTTGATGGGAGGCCGACCTCTTGGCCGAGTCCCCGGGTCTTTGCCGGCCGTTTTCCACGCCGAAGATACATTTTTGGCGCCTCTGCGAAGATTGGACACCTTGCCCTTGGTGGGAGCGGCTGCCGATCGAGGCTCAAGCGCGTCATCCCAAAACGAGCCCCTAGTCGTGGGTGTGACGGCAGATTGCGGCCACCGGCCTACAGGCGTTTGTAGAGACTCGTTTTGCCCCCATGACGCGGGATTGTGCGCTCTTCGGGCGTCTAATGGCGTGCCCCCATGGGCGTCCGGATGAGCCGACCAAGGCCCTGACTGTCCCTGACAATAGTCTTCTGCCGCAGACGCCGGCGACAGTCGCTGTCTCTGGGCCGGCGACGCCAAAGCATCGTCCGCCTCGGGTCTCTTACGCCCTCTCTTGGGCCGTATATGAGGCAGCAGAGCCCTCAAGGCCATATCATCCTCAAGGGCGACGCCATCACGAACGCCGCTTGCGATGGGGTTGGGGTCCGTGGGGATCCTCATCCAGTAGTCATTAGGTATGTCCATGAGATACTCAAAAAAGGCCTTGACGTGCATCGAGTTCATCCATTTCTAACGCCAGGGTCAGCCTCACAGGAACAAACGCACGTGGACAGCACTCACCTTTAACCGAACGCCATACTGGGCAACTTTCTGCGCGCTCTCATCCTTGGATGGGTCCGGCGGCTCAACTCCAAGGGTTGTGGTCAACTCGGTCCACGTCTTGATCTCCTTGTTGTAAAACTTCCTCACCAGGTCGTATATGATGAAGGTGTCAAAGGACTTGCCACCGCTGCGTGGGGGCGTCCGAAAGGCATCTCTCAAACTCTCCGTGTCGCAGTCCAGATGTAGCGCAGGATTGCAGTAAAAGATGAAGCGTACGTAAGCTTCCTCTATAGTAGCAGGGTTCACGTCTCTGTCCGGCAGGGTGGGCCGAACGACGAGCCCATGCGGCGATGGCATGGCCTCTCCAACTGGCTTGACTCCATTGCTGTGTTGTTGGTCCATCCCTTGGGCCTGGCCTCAGGGGGCGGCAATGACACCCAGGGGTCACCAAGGTCCTAGCATGAAAAGCTCCGTCCTGGGGGGGGATTGCTCGAATGGATATTTTTTTTTTACTCGGTACTGACGCAGGTACTCCCCGGCGCTGGGATTCGGGACTGGGACTCTGCGTCTTACCGTCGTGGACCTGGTCGCGGCAGAGTGGAGACGACGACGTGAAGGACAACGGACGACGACAACGCAGACGCTATTCCCGGGCGGCGCATCATTCGTGCTCCCCGGCAATAAGGACAAAACTGCGCGTCGGAAACAAGACCAGGAATCGCGCAATTGGTTCCTTGTGCGGCAGGGCCTCCCGATTGGAGTTTGTGCAATGGTTTGATCCTGGATAAAATGGCCGCCTTTGCCTCGCATGTGGAAGAACAGAGGTTGTAATTAGGTCAATGTGGCTGGCAGAAATTGGGCTAAATAGGGGGCAGGCGGGGCGCGCACTGGGCGGTTTAGTGCGTTCTCAGCACAAGAGGACAGTGCGGGACTTGCAATCGACACAAGCTGACGACCCCGCTCCAACACCTGGCTCCCCCCCTCCCGGATATGTGCGGATATGATCCGGAGCCTGACAGAAAGAGTGGGCCTGGGCTTGGACCAGGCAGCATGATCTACCACGTGATGCCTGGTTGCCGTTTGACAGCGAGGTGCGGGGAACAGGTTTTGCACGACGTTTGCAGTAGAACGAGTGATAGCTTTCTAAGCGGTACGGAGTAGTTGTGGTTTGGTGTATTTGAAGTACCATGTTGTGGACATTTAGCCTCCAAGCATGCCGACGGTACTATTGCTTGCCGACCGAATTAGCTTGGCAACATGAAGCTTGTTTGCCATCACAGCAGGCCATTGCCAATGCCCAAACGAGCAAAAATGACTGCATTCACGCATCCTCGGCCCAGGAGTGCTGGGCCCGATGCCAAAGCAATGCGCGTCCCGAGCACGCCATCCCACTCAAACGGTCCGGCCGTGTGCCGCGGCCACCCAAACAGGCAATTTAGTAATCACATCTTACAAATGGCCCAGTCGATATGACGCGCCCGTCGATGCAGTACGCCCTGCAGGCGGGTAGAGCCGCCTGGTTTTTACCCGGACGATTGATTCACTGCTTGATTTGAAATCTAATGCCGGGCCATGGCCGAGGTGTCAGACCCGGCGAGATCATGTACATGTATAAATGGATGCGCTCGTCATGGACCTCAGCGCCACGGCCCCGGACTCACGCACCAGACGCAGCCATCAACACACGCCAACAATCCGCCATTCAGTCGCATCCTGCATCCTTGCGCTCATCACATAACCGTACCCTTTAGATAAATTAAACCATTCTCGTCACAGGCCCGTCCCGCCCCGAAACCGCCGGCACATCGCCCACCATGGCCATCCCCTCCCCGGACCAAGTGCCTCGCGGCGACGTCACGGCGGCGCTCAACTTCTACGCGCCGCCCGCCGACAAGGCCGCGCGCCCATTCAACTACGTCGACTCCCCGCCGGCCGGGCAGCCCCAGCGCAACTACAGCGACCACGTGCAGGACACGCTCATCCGCGACGTGCGCGGCCGCGAGTCCGCCTTCACCCTCGACCGCGACGCCTTCCAAATCATCTCCGACGTGGCGCCCTCGTCGGAAGCCTCCTTCGCCGACGACGCCTCCATCCGCGCCCGCTACTACCCCGAGGTGGAGGCGCTGCTGCTCGCCGCCATCCCCGGCTCCCGCGCCGTGCACATCTTCGACCACACCCTCCGCCGCGCCGACCCGGCCGCGCCCCGAACCCCCGTCACCCGCGTGCACATCGACCAGACGGCGGCGTCGGTGGAAAAGCGCGTGCGGCGCTACTTCCCCGACGACGCCGAGGCCGCGGCCCTGCTCGCCGGGCGCCACCGCATCGTCAACGTCTGGCGCCCGCTCAACGCCCGCCCCGTCGAGTCGTTCCCGCTCGCCTTTGCCAGCGCCGCGACCCTCGACCCCGCCGACGTCGTGCCCGTCGAGCACCGCTACCCGGACGGCTACACGGGCGAGACGGCCGCCGTGCGCTACAGCCCCCGCCAGGAATGGTACTACCTCAGCGGCATGACGGGCAGCGAGAGGCTGCTGCTCGAGTGCTTCGACAGCGAGTCGCTCCGGCCGGGGAGCCGCGTCGGCGGCCGCGTCCCGCACACGGCCTTTGTCCACCCGAGGACGAGGCCGGGTGCCGAGGGCAGGGAGAGCATCGAGGTGAGGGCCTTGGTGTTTGGGCCGTGACGGGGGAGGGGGGCACATTCTTGTCTTTGAATTATTTTGGTATTGGGCATCTTCTTGCGCTGCGAGTCTTTTGTTTGTTTTGGCATTTTTACAATATCGAGTCGGAATATGGAAAGAAATGAAAAAACTCTTGGCCAACGTGGTTCAATTTAAACGCCCCGAGTAAACATCTATGCCTGCCAACTAACATCAATGGCAATGCGTAGCCCAACCACAATCGTCAATCAAGTCAACCTAGGAAACCGTGACATAACAGAACAGAAGAGGGGGACTGGGAAAAATAACAACTAGACCCTTATTGTCCAAAGCCAGAATAATCAATGTAACCCCCTTCCCCCTCGGCACAGAGCAAGTGCGTCATGCAAAGACAAATCAGCGCATGTGCACATCTTTCTAACTGGCCCCCTATGACAGCCCAAAGACAAAAAAAAAAAACACAGTAGCAAGGACAGAGACGCCGTCGCTGGATGGCAAAATACAAATCCCCTCCATGCTGATGGATCCAAAAGCAGCGCTCTCAGCCGCGGCGGGCTCTGCCTCGTCCGCTGCCCGTCGTTCCCTGTCGGCTCATGGCCACGCCGCCGAGGCTGCTCTGTCTGCTCATGGGTATGGCCGACGCAGAGTATCCCGCCACAGACTGGTTGGAGCCGCCGTGGCCGGGGCTCAGTTGGTCTCGCAGGCCGCTGGTGGGGATCCCCAGAGAGTCGCGAAAGTTTTCGGGGTCTTCCCGCGCGGCGCTGGTGATGGCTACGAAGCGGCCCTGTTGGTACGGGATGGAGACGGCTTCGAGGATTTTGCGCAGCCCAGTCGGGGCGTCGAGGTGTGCGCCGGGCTTGTGAGAGTGGTCGTACTGTTTGAGGAAGCCCATGACGGACAGGTCCGACATGATGTCGTCCTGTGAAAGTGGAACCGGGAAGTTCTGGTCCGCAGATCTGGGGTACGGTTTTAGATACTGCTGGGGCACGTGAGGGGGCATCTTGGGGGGTTCTTGGGCATGCATCAGGTCCAGGTTGGCCGGGACCTCAAAGTTGGCTATGCCCTCCACGCCGAGAATCTTGTCGTCCAAGAAGTTTGTGTTTGCGCCGCCTCTGGTGCTGCGGGTGGCGTGTGATACCTGGCGTTCCATCATGGGCGCCGACGGGACAGAGTCGGCGTCGTTGTCGTCCCCGTTGCCCGAGTCGCTGTCGTCGGGGGACGAAGCGTTGCCGTTGACACGGTTGCGCAGGATGTATTGATGCGCAGCCAAAGCCGCGCTGTTGTAATGCAGAGACAATTCTTTGTCGGTGAAGAGCTTGTCGATGCTATAAATGGGCCCGTTTTGCTTCGCGACAGCACGTGCCTTTTCCGACTGCCACAGGGGAGTTGTGCTGTTGGGATCCAGGCCGCGGCGCATCGGGGCGGGCGATCCGTCGTCCTCTCCAGGATTTCGCTTTCGCTTCTTATCCGAAAACATTTGAAGGTCGTCGGCATCTTTGCGAAGTCTGGTGGCACGCTTGCCGTGGGTACCGCCGGGGCTGCCAGGGTTTGTGAGAGAAAAGTGATTCGGGTTCAGGAGCAAGGCATTGGAATCGTTAATCTCCAATACTTCCTTTTCCCTATTCAGTCGGTTCTTCTTTTGTGTCAGGGTGTTGATAAGTCGGTCGCGCAAGGTGCTGGTCAGGGCCATGTGCTCGCGGCGGGCCGTCTCGACCTTGTAGGCGTGGGTGTTCTTGTACTCTTGTACTTTTCGTTCGTATTCATTCTGAATACACAAGGTCAATGTCAGTTGCATTCACAAACGAACGTTGTTTCATTTCATCTTGTTTTATTTTTGAGGGGGAGGGGTTTCTTGTCTCGTCTTTGCTCACCTTTGACTGCGTCAGTTGAAAATCACGAATCTCAATCAAATCCTCAATTTCGTCAATAAAGTTGGGAAACTTGATTCCAGCCATGTCCATGAGGCTACGGGCAGACTCAGCGTGGACCGGAGGCCCCTGGGTCTGTCTGTGTTCTCTTTGCAGCTCGGCGGCAACCTCCAAAGCGTTTGTGTCGTATGGATCGAATCGCTGCACGAGGCCAATCTCGTACTGGATCTTCTGCAGCTGGTCGCGGTACGTCATGTCCTGTTCGCGCTGAAACTTGTCCGTCATGCTGGAGAGACGCTCCATGAGGGCCTGTCTCTTTCTGTCGCGCTTCGATTGTGACGCTGGAGGAGGAGAGCGTCGCTCGGGTTTGCCGCCAAGGGCGGAGGGGACGGTATTGTCACTTGCGGCCATCTTCAGAGCTGGCAAGGCGGCCGCCGGTCCGAAGCAGAGAGTTCAGTTGCCAGTGATGCAGGATGGAGAAAGCGGGCACACCAAGAGGAAATGCACAGCGGTCTGGAGCGATTGCGGTGTTGCAAAGACTCGGTGCTCTGCCCGTCTGCGCCCCGAGTACAACTTGTTCCGGGTGTGAGTCTCTATTCCACAGCGAGCGGCGGAACGAGAAAGCAAAATCAACAGTGCTGCAAAATGCGCCTGCAACGATTGAAAGAGAGAAACATAAAGTACCACCTGTCGGTGAGGTCGGAGCGAGAACAACGACGACTGACGACAAAGGTGCGTGGCCGAGTGCAGCAGCGTAGCAATCAGGTCAGCCGAACAATCGTCAGTCAAGTCTGGTCTCGTTCGTTCTGCCCCGGTGTCAAGGCGGCTTTGGCTAGGTCAAGCCCAAAGTCGTGTTAGTCGCGGACCCGCTCACCGCCTGCCGACTGCGCTTAGGGTCCTCGAGCGGGAGCACTGTAATTGGTTGGTACGGGTTTGAACCACTCCAAAGGGGCATGGGGGGTTCCGTCGTACAGTGCGAGACAATGTTGATGGACGACGCATGCACTGTAGGTTCTCTCGAGCCGCGGCGAGGTCGATTCACCCGCTTGTTTCATGTTCATGCATTGATAGAGAAGAGTGTGCTCGAGTAGTTATTAGCAGTTTCATCAGGGGGCTGCTCTTCTTCAAAAGCGCCCATGCGTTTCTGCCTTGCAAACTTGTATGTAGCCGCAACTGGCAATGTACACCGCAGGTGTTCAAGGACCAGACCAGAACGCAGCCCAAAGTAGTTGCCATGGACAAATGTCATACATGTCTCCCATATCAAAAGTCCAGAGGGATATTTCGCCTCTTTCTACACCAGTGACCAGAAGTTTTCATCATCATCGACTTACCTCTGTCCCAGCGACACCGTTATTCAGTCCATGGATACACATATCGCATATACCAGCCCACAAGCCCATTCAGTCACAACCCATCATCTACAGCCCGCTCCTCAATTTCTGCAACTGGCTAATGAGTCCAAACCCGCCAGGAACCTTGGCTTCCTCGCCAGCCCCCTCCTGGCCACCAGGTTTCTTGCCTTGTGAGCCCGCAGCCCGGCCCTCCCTCCTCGCCGCCTGGTCCATCTCCCTCACCAAGTCCCTATGCCTATCCTCGACCATCTTGGCCAGGCTCTCAATAAACTTGCTGCGGCCCTTTTCCTCCGCCGTGCCTTTCCACACGACACTCAGCTCCTTGAGCTCCTCGATCCTAGCGGCGGCCTTTTCGATGCCCTGTATGGGGTCGTCGCTCTGCTGTAGAAAGCCCGCAATCTCGTCGCGCAGCTTCCGTAGCACTTGCTGGCCCTTTTCCTCGGAGCTCTGCTGCTCGGAGCCTGGTTCCGGCGCGGAGACGGACAGGAACCCCGAGCTGACGGATACTTCTGACGGCGGGAAGGTAAAGTCCATGGCGTCGCCAAAGGTCTGGATGACGGATTCGAGGCGTGACCGGACCAGTGTGAGTGTCTGTAGCTGTTTGATGTATTCCGGGTCAGATGAGTCGTTGGCACCGGTGGCAGCGGCGGCATCGGCCGGCGGCGACGCCTCGACGCCGTCCTTGTCCTCGTCGGCTTCACCCCTCCTGGTGGCCTCCTTCCTAGTTTCGTGATTCGGCTGCAGACCACCCGGGACGAAAACCTCAATGTCCTCCTTGAGCGTCTCGTGCAACATTTCCGACAGGCCCAGCGTCTCGCCCCTCAGCAACTCCACCTCGTACGCCAGCCGGCTGCCGCTCCTCAAAATATCGTCAGTCAGCTGTGTCAGCGTATTGGACAGCCGTGTAGTCTGCGCATTCAGCTGCGATAGCAGGGTCTGCGCCTGGGCGGACAGCTCGGCGAGCGGCACAGCACCAGCCGGCTGGGAGGACGCCTGCCTGCTGGCGAGAGGCGGCAAAGTAGCATTCAGGTAGGCGGCGGGATCAAATGAGGCGTCTAGAAAGTCGTGGAGAAAGTCGTCGGCGGTATGTGCCGACCTGGGCTGTACGGCTGCTTTGGACTGCTTCCGCGCATGCTGGCCGTTTCTGACGGGGAGCGTGGCGGCATTGCTGCTTGTCCGTCTGCGGGCATGTTTCTGCTCCGCCATTTGCGGTTGTGGATTCCGAACCAACGGCTGCCGGTGCTCCTTGCTCAATCAAGCAGAAATGACAAACTCATTGGTCTGGTTGGTTTGCCGGGCATGTATCTGAAAGGGCGTCGATGTGCACGGAAACGTGACAAGTTGTGGTTCTACATGGCCAAAGTGGACCAGCCGATGATGACCCGACTCATCGACTCCAACGCCAGCCAAAACTCATCAGATAACTTGACCTCGTTCCGAAACCCTCGTCCCGCCTTGCCGCCGAATTATCCAGGCCAGATGAGAGAGAGAAAAAAGGACTGGGGAAATGAGTGAAGCCGAGGAAATGCGCGTCGATCCCACGAGAGCCCAGGCTCTCATCTCGCAGCTGTCGTCTGTCAAGGAGCGCATCGGTGGCCTCGCCCATGGCCGTGATGTAAGTAGACGCTGCACCCGACGGCACAGATGGTAAATACCAGCGGCACGACACCGTCAGTTGACACACCACACGCAGGTCAGGCTCGTCGCCGTATCCAAGCTCAAGCCCGCCAATGACATCCTCGCCCTCCACCAGGCGCCCGCCTCCCACCGTCACTTTGGCGAAAACTACACGCAGGAACTCACTCAAAAGGCACAGCTCCTCCCCAAGACCATACAATGGCACTTCATCGGCGGCTTACAATCAGGTAACTAACTACCACTCCGTGCTCCCCTGCTTCTCATCGACAGGTCCACAGCGGCCCGTTGACACACCTCCCAGGCCACTGCAAGACGCTCGCCAAGATCCCCAACCTGTTCTGCGTCTCATCCGTAGACACCCTCAAGAAGGCAGCCCTCCTCAACACCACGCGCGGCGCCCTCCTCGCCTCGGACCCATCGCTGCCCAAGCTGTCCGTCCACGTGCAGGTCAACACGTCCGGGGAGGAAGCCAAGTCCGGCTGCGCCCCGGGCGAAGAAACCGTGGCGCTGTGCCGCGAAATCATCACCAACTGCCCGAACCTGCACCTCCTGGGGCTCATGACCATTGGCGCCATCGCGCGGAGCAAGGCCACGACCGCGGACAATGAAAACGACGACTTTATCGCGCTCAAGCAGCAGAGGGATCTGGTGGCCAGGCAGCTGGCGCTCGACGACGCGAGGCTGGAGCTGAGCATGGGCATGAGCGAGGACTTTGAGGGCGCCGTCGTTTTGGGCAGCGGCGAGGTGAGGGTTGGCAGTACGATTTTCGGCACGAGGCCCGCAAAGGCCGATGCAAAGATTAAGGAGTAGCCCGTAGGTCGGACCCATTGGTGCTGTACATACATACATACAGGGACAACATGTTCCCAGCCCGCACTGTTGATTGATTCGGCGAGAGCCACGGCGGCCAAACTGGGATCATGGACGTCAAGAGTGAAAAAAATGAAAAAAGAAAAAAGAAACAAAGAAAAAAAAAGACAAATCTCATTGAAATCCTGGTATCGGTCCACATGAAACAAATGCTCTCTGCGTCCGGACTATGCTTTTCACAACCTTCCCATGCAGAGCAACCATTAACTAAGTATGCACATTCCAAAAGTCAAACTTTCTCCACAACTCCAAAATGCCTTTCCGTTCCAAAAACCGCCCTGTGCTTAGCAAACCCGCAAAGCACATCCCTCCACAGGATATGATGACTTGGCACCCGTCTACGTAACCATGGTGTTTGCAAACGCTTCTGAAATTTCCTGACGTGTGGGCGGTTCACGGTGCTCGGGGATAGTTGAGACCCCCTGCGCGAGCCTCTCCTGCATGAGTTTCAACATGATTGCCGGTACTGAGTCGTCTGTGGCGCGGATTGTAAGTCGGATCATCTACAACAACGTTTGTCAGTCAGAGCAATCACTATGCGGGTTTGCCAGCAAGGGTCCCCCTACCTGGCTGGAATAGTTGGGCTCCAGACGCAAGAGACAGCCAAATTTTCCTCCCTCCGAGGTGTGCAGCACGCTGGCGCCAACAATGTTCTTTGGGTTGGGATCAACCATGTCCAGCACACGCCATCGGAGGCCCTCGACGGTGTCGACAACAAACTTCTCCGTGAGTTCTCTCGTGTTGCTCTTGCCGCTTGTGAGCCCGAAAATCGCCTGTGCCTCGCGAGATCCCGCCCCAATCTGCTTCCAGCGCTTGAAGAAGTCTTCGGCGGAAAGATCCGCAGGGTCCATGAACTTGTGTGCAGCGACGGGCAGCTTCACCGTCACCGCTTGCAAAGCGCCCGCGAGATAACTGATTCGCACCGTCGGGCTCTTGTCGAAAATCTTCTTGGACTCAAACACGGTGACTTGTTTCGTTTGTCCCCCCGGGGCAATCGTACTGTCGGGGAGCTCTCTGACATCCCAAGTCAGTTTGCTCTTCTCGCTCTCGTCAAGATCCAGAGTGGTTGTGAAGGAAGTCATGGGCGACGGTGACTTGTTGGAAAAGTAGGCAATAATGCAAACCGCCTGTCCGCGGCATTCGGATCGGACACCGACTTGAACCTGGCCATCTTCGTACAAGACACCATCCGATCGGAGCATGAGTCTGTCGAAACCCTTCTCCCAGCCAGGAGACAAGTGCGCAGCGCTCGCCAGGTTAGGAGCCTTGAGCATCTTGGGCTCCGACGGCGATGGGGCGTTCATATTCAGACCCGCAAGCTCGTTGGCACCATTGGCACTCCCATTGGCTCTTCCACCGTTGATGGCAGCAGCCGAGCTAAAGGTCCTCTTAAGGCCGCCCGGCTTCGCCATACCGAGCTCGGTGCCGTCAGAATTGGCATCCTTGCCTCCGACGACCCACGTACGGCGGTCACTGGTGTTTGCGTGCTTCTGGTGGAGTCGGGAAAGAAGTGCAGACTCTCGCTCGGGAAAGGGCGGCATCTCATCGCAAACTGTTCTCAGCAAGTCGTCGGTGGGCATACTCGCCAGAGTCAGATATTCGCACGCTCTCTGCTGCATCTCCGAGTCCAACGTGTGACTGTACACCTCGAATGTGTGGAGCAACTGTGGTTTGATTTCAGGGAACAAGTTGACGAATTTGATGAAGCATGACAAAATCATGGCCCGAGTGCTGGGAGAACAACCAGACAGCTTGCCCTGGAGAGCCATGAATTGCTCAATCGGGCTGCAGCGAGGCTGGTCGGCGACCAAGTGGCCAAATTCGCCCAGAATATACGCTCCAATCTTGACCAATGTCTCGTGGCAATGGTCTGACTTGACGTACTGCAAAGCAGTTTGCGCGGCATAAACTTGGAGCTCTTCATTGTTGGTGACGATTTGAATTACTCGTTGCCAGACCTCGTCGCTGACATGATCACCGGCCATGGCAATCAGACGCAACGAAATATCGACATACCACTGAACATCGGTGGCATACTTCTCCGTGAGAATGGCAATCTTGAGAACCATTTCCTCTCGAATGGCAAAGTCTGCGTTCTGAAGAAAGTGCAGTAATTCGCCGACAATGATCCTGGCGTTGGTGGCGTCGCACATGCTGTACAGCAGATCCAACCCCTTTCTGCGAACACTAATGTCTCTGTCTTTGAGGGATCCGAGGATAATGTCTTGATGCTGCTTGATGGGTATGAGGGTTTCTGTTCGAGCTGCCAGATGTGTCATGGCCTCCAAACCGAGATATCGCACATTTGTCTCTCTGCTCTGAATGAACCGGCCCAGTCGGGAAGAAATCTGCTTCATGAGCGCATGCTCGGTATCAAGGTGGATAATTAGGTTGATGGCTTCGAATAAGACTGCATTCTGGGCGTTGTTCTGCTGAACATTCTTGTTGGCTTCCATTGCCAGGTTTAGGATTCGCTGCAAAGATTCTCGAATCATGTTTCGCACATGAGTGTCCTCTGCGTTGTTGTGCATATTAGCACGGAAAACCATGCACGCCGGACACAAGAGCACAACATACCAGAGGGTGGAAAGTATTGAAGAAGCCTCAAAAGCTTAATCTGTAGCCAAGGGCACGGAACTTTGTAGTAGAGGTAGTCTATGGTGTATTCGCCATCAATGATGATGCGCTTTAGTCGCGCGGCTGCCTTTGCATAAGCCCCCTTGTATCCGTCGAGATTGTCTTGCGCAAGAGCCATGACAAGCGACGTGACAGAGAGGGCAACTCCCAGATCGACATCATCCATGAGATGAATGATGCGCTCGGCCCACTGGGGAGAGACGATGTCGGGATATTTGCGGTAGAGACGCAGCAAAGTCAGGGCAGCCTTCTTCTTGACAAACGACTTTGAAGTTCTGCAGCCATGTTAGCACGTGAAACTGTTGATGGGTCAGCCAGCTGATGAAGGCTCACGGTGAGATCAGCAGTCGATGAACCTCGGAGCTAAGCGCCTCGCCCATCTCCCGGCCTCCTACATTGGCAATGGCATGCAGAGCCAAGCAGTTGAAAAGCTCGTTATGATCCAACAAATCCTTCCGAATGCTATTGACGACAAGATGTAGCAGCTCGTGCTTTTCGTGGAGGAAGAGCGTCATGGCAAGGTAGCCAATCTGCTTCTCTGAATACTTTTGTGCCGAGATGAGATTGACTGCCTCGAGGTGGCCAAAGTCGACGTTCCAGCCCAAAATGTAAATGTACAGCAGCTTGCAGACATATTTCTTCTTGTGGTAGCCGCTAAGGTTGCCATCCTTGAACTTTTGCCGAATGTTGGCCAGCTCCTTGTTAATTCGCTTCTCTTCTAGCTCACGGGCTCGGGCGTTTCTCAAATCGGCGATGAACTGCACCAAGCCTCGCATGTTGGCGTTGCTGCTGCTTGAGCGGCCGAGAAAGCCGCTTCCTGGAGCCGACATGGTGGAAGTCGTCGAGCAGCCCCTGGCTGACGTCTCCTTTCCCTAGGATGCCACGGCGAGCAAGTTTTGTCGGCGGGAGAATTTCGGCGAGAATAGGGATTACTTGTCGATTAGGTGCAGGTCCGATGGCATAGCCAAATGCCTGGCGCGAACGGCAACGGATGGTTCGGCTGTCGCTTGTCGTTTGTCGCTCGTTGTGCCCAAGCGTCCAAGTGTTCAATGTCGGCGATGGACGATGGGCGGGATACGCGGCCAGGGGCTAAAGTGCAAACGTTCCAACGTTCCCTCTCCCAAATCGCCGCCTTCCAGGGTTGCGCCGTCGGCCAACCTATACTTGACCTCTGGATATCTCCGCTACAGACTCGCCACAGGCTCACGACAGACTGAAGCTCCCACGTGTGCGGGCGGATGGCAAGTTGCTGAGCTTGGTAGCTCTGACGATCTTGAAGAGGGAGGGGTCTACTCGGTGCTCCGTACCCTCCGTCAGGTTGATATCGGGTAACTGACCAGTCCCGTTCTTCAGCAGGCCAGGATCCTGGAGTACGGACATGGCACGAGGCGCCTTGGGCGACCAACAGGGGATGGTGCTGCCCATTGGCGCCTGTCACCGCCACCGAGGCCACTCATGCGTCCTGGAAACGGATCAATTGATGACTGATGGGGCAGCGCATCGTTGAATGCCATTGAAGCTGACGTCCCCGAACGGCTATCCAGCCCGCACTTCATTGGTCAGCATGGACGGCAACCTCCAACCTTCAAATATCGAGCGTAAAAATAAATCCATTCGAGCTCAACAGTAAGGCGCAGCTGCACCATTGACATCCATGGATTGAATAGCATCGCCTCCCACCGTCTTCCACCGCATGCATTGTCTGCGTACCCATCCGAATGTAATGTCAGCATGCATGCGACCACGCCCGCTGGGCAACGTCCTGCATAGACTGCCGCCCTTGTCCGGCCCTTCTCCCCAAGCCACCGGCCGACGAACATACGCCGTCCATTCCACGGGCGCCCCGCGATTCCAAGTCTTCAACCGACGGACGAAATGGCTTCAAAAGGAGCGCGCAGCTTCCAGGCCCCAGGAAAGCCGGCAGGCAGACTACCTGAAGGATGAGGTGGCCGTCCGAGTCTCTGAGCGACTACTTGTACGGTGTACCACGGCCTTCAACACGCCTTCATTGCTCAAATTGCTACAATTGCTAACAAACGGTTCCCCCCTCGTCTCCAAATAGGACATCAACCGGCACTTTCCCAAAGTCCTGGACCTGGGCGCCAACTCATGCAACCTAGCCAGAGCGCTCGTCCGCGAGAACCCCGACCCCGACCCGTCCACGCCTACATCACCGCCTCTATCAGCGCGCATATCCGAATTAATCGCCGCCGACTCCTCCGAAACTCTCCTGTACCGCGACTCGGACCACGACTTCAACAGGAAGCTCCACATTACGCGGCAAGTCCTGGAGGACGAAGAGAGCATCCCCTTTGGGCCAGATTCCTTTGACCTGGTCATGAGCTCGCTCAGCCTGCACTGGATCAACGACCTGCCCGGCGTCTTGTCCCAGATCAACAGCATTTTAAAACCAGACTCGCCCTTCATCGGCGCCATGCTCGGCGGAGATACGCTCTTTGAGCTCCGCACATCCCTACAGCTCGCCGATCTGGAGCGGAGGGGCGGCCTGTCCCCCCACGTATCACCACTGGCGGACGTGCGAGACGTCGGCGGTTTGCTGCAAAAGGCTGGGTTCAAAATGCTGACCGTCGACGTGGACGACATTATTGTCGACTACCCGGATACCTTTGCGCTGATGCGAGACCTCCAGGCCATGGGGGAGAACAATGCCATCCTGGGCAGGGAAATGGGCCCCATCCGGAGAGACGTTCTCCTCGCGAATGAAGCCATCTATAGAGAGCTGCACGGGAACCCAGACGGTTCCATCCCGGCCACGTTTAGAATCATCTACATGATAGGCTGGAAGGAGGGTCAAGACCAGCCGCAGCCGCTGGCCAGGGGCAGCGGCGAAGTCAACTTGAAGGATATCCTGGAGAAGAAGCAGTAACACACAGTCATGTACCATAGCCGCGAGGCATGTGCCAATACCCACACCGGTCGAGACGCCAAATCTCGCGCTTTGCTCGTGTTGTAGGAGTAACCTCTATTATTCCATTTTGCACCAGTGTCATCATCAGAGTCGTTTACGCCTTTTTTTTTCCCAGCACCCTACAAACATGCCGGCCCCGACAATCCTTCACACCCTCCTCCAGTCCGTCATGGTTCGGCCAATGCATCCCAGCCCCGCAACCTCGACAAGCTTCTCGTGCCAGCTGAGCAGGACGCTCATCGCCGCGGACGCAGGCTCGTTGGAAGCACCAGGGCGAGAGCCAAAGCCGCCAGTAGACTGGGGGGTCACTCTCGACGCTGATTTGGGCTGGCCCATGGCCATTCCCTTGTAACTACCGGGCCCGTTAGTCACATCTCGTTCCCGATGCATGTGGTCCAGAAGCGTGGCGGGATTCCATACATGTACTTCATCAGAACGTCGAGGCACTCGCTGCCGCCTGGGGATTCGTAGATGCCCCTGAGCAGAGGGCTCATGTCACTCGCCTTGATCGACTGCAGGACCTCGATGATGGTCTGGAGATGTGCATCCTTTATTCCGCGCCCCGCCCGTTAGCAAATGTCCCCTCTTGCAAAGAAAAGAAGTGTAAAGAAAAAGAGAGTACGCAGCCTCCCACGCTGGCAGGCACAGGGTCCTCCCCGACGCACCTTTGCCCCCTCGGTGCCGTTGTAAACAGGCGTCTCCAAGCATCCCCTCAGTGCGCCCTCGGCGTCGCCACCCCTCAGCAACTGTCTGACCTGGCCGGATAGTTGGCGGGCTTCGGCCTCGCTGATCTCGGGCTGTGGCGGGTGTAACGTCGAGGTGTCGAAGTTGACGCTCGAGTCTTCATTGTATGCGTCAATGTTGATGGTCCGCCATGCGTCGCTGAGCGTGGCGCTCGTGTGCTGCTGGATGATGGACATGGTTCGTTTGGCGTGTATTTTTTCCGGGGCGGCAGGGTGAAGACGAGGCGTGCCAAAGGCCCGACGTTGGCGACGTATGCTTCAATGTTTGTGGATGGAGCAGCTTGGGAGCTGCGACGAGGCCGAACGAACCGCAGGAAGCTGCGTCACGGATGGCGGGGCGAGATGGGGTGGAGGGCTTGGTTGGGGCGGAGCTTCGGCTGGTTAACAGTATACCTTTTTTTCACGTTTGGGATCCGTGCACCTAGATGTATCGTGTTAGCAGCGCCGCGAGCCCTTGCGTTGCGCGAGACTCGGGCACTTCATCTTGCATGTGTGTTTTATGGCGTGCTTGTTTTGGTCGTGTGTTTATTGTTTGGTTTGCAGCGTCGGTTGTGGTGCAGCAAATTCGGTTGTGGTTGAAAAAAGCATGCGTTTCACGTGTTTCGCGAATCCAGCCATTCTCAAGCCTTTACAACCAGAACACTGATAAGAGTCCAAACTCGACCAGTGTCAGCCCTGATACAGCAAGGTATAGAAGCGTAAAACTACTCAAGTACTTGAGTAGGTAGATACCCAGGCGCCTACTCCGTACTATTGCAATGTATTGTTTCTCTTCCTACGTCCCTAGGTACTTACCTACCCTAAGGCGGGTAGGTACACCTGGTAGTCTGAGAAGTACTCACACCCAACTACCCTGTACTTGGAAACGTGTCAACAACACACTCAACGATGATGTTAATACGGCCACTGGCTATTTTGTAACCAAGTGCATCGAACATAACGAGCCGTTGCGAGAAAATTCTTGATTGCGCACATTGGGGGCGGAATATCCCACCCAATATGAGTATTGTGACAGCTCAGCTGTTCAAGTCACAGCATTTGCACCTTGCTTATTATAGTCGCAACTTTAGCCAAATGCAGACACACACGACCAACCAAGACCTCGAGCAATACCAGTCTTCAGCTGTCCGTGGTAAAGGAAGGGGATTGACACCGGGTAAGATTTGGCTGCCAAATACTCTGTACTACCTACTCCCATACTTCACGTCTTCCATTCTCACAACGCAGCGTGGTTTCAACTTGATTCGAGATGGAAAGTGACATTCATTTCTAGAAGGCCTTCCCCTGGAGATGACATCCACTTCATCTAAAGATGATTGATGCCGCGTTCCAGAAGACCACTTGCCCAATTCGTGCCCCTGAACGGCCAAGCACCCAAAGTCCCAAGGTCCACTGCCAAAGACCCTTTCGCTAGGACTTGGTCGATTGAAATTTTTTTTTTAAAATTAATAACAATGGGCCGAACGAAGCGGAAGCCTTCCCCGGTACCCTGCCAGACTGCCAGACTGCCTGGTTGCCTGCTAGGTCAAAGAACATTGATCCTTGTTAGGGGTGGGACTAAGACGTCGGCCGTCTGGCAACCCCAGACAACGCGGAATGATGATTGACGACGCCCCGTACTCCGTATGTGGCAAATTTTGGTCTTGACCAGTTTTGTGGCGTGAGTCTTGATACACGATTGTTACTGGAGAGAGGGTGCCTGAGATGCGGCCGAGCGCTGTCGTGTCATGGCGTTGACACAACCAGCATCAAGAGGTGTCCGTCATGCGCATGGACGCGCAACTTGACTCTTGACTGACACATTATGGCAACGATGCTACTAAGCAGCGCAACGGCGCGACGCGGCGCGGCCTCCCACTGTATGCTCCACGGCCTTGCGGTAAACGTTGTGGCTCGGGATGATTCTAGAAGGCAGCCCGGAACAAGGCTGCCGCTGTCTTTATGCGCCTTACCTGCAACAGCACCTTGTCCACGGATCAGCGAGTCCTGCATATCCGTGCCGAATGCTTGGTGGATGATTTAGTATTAATGTGCGCCTTGCCATTATTATGGCTGTCAAGCAAAGGGCCGTAATACATGTGGACCAGTCTAATCAATCGACGGTCGAGGTCAGCATTCTGGCACTACAGAAGGTCTGAATACGACATCGAGGACCTATCTCGCCCCTTTACCCCTAAAGTTTTTCCTCGGATGAGCATTGGGGGACCGCGACCTTGAAGGCACCGAAGTATTATGAAAGCAGAGTCAGCCGTAGTCGTTAATCGATGTTGCGTATGCATAGCTCTGTACGATGCAAGCATGTAGTAGTAATAATGAGATGCGTAGATTGCTGTTAAACGAGTCAACTGAGACTGCCACCTGCAATCCGCCCATGTATTGGACTTTGCGAGATCATGAATAGTACCGGGACGGCAGGGGCCTGCTTCCGCCGTTGAGGCGACTGGGCATGTGTTCCACAACCATCGTCCAAAGAAGAGCCAGGGATCACGAATCAGTTGTGTCCTGCCAACCTGCTTCGGCCAGCTCCATTTCTGGGGCTGTTGTGATCCTGCTGGGGCCTGCAAACGGTCTATGGGGCTGCGTTGAAGAACATCTGGGTTGCGACAGTCTGCAAAATCGCGTGAGGCGGCGGTGCGCAACGCCTATGTATTGTATTGCATGGCAAAGTGGTAGTCATGGCCATCCTAGTAAACAAGGGACATGAGTTGGCCCTTTAACCAGACTGAATTTGCTAGCCGATGTTTGGATAAGTACTGATTGGAAAGAGGTCGTTACTGTCCGACGGGGTATGGCGGACCCAAAAAAAAAAAGACACAGAGAGAGAGAGAGAGAGAGACCACGGCCCCAAGCCGAGGCCTTATTCAGACAATTCGCAGCACAGGATCCTAGCATGCATATTATGTGTGAAAATCAGTGTGACAACATACGCCGGCTCGGGGGCACCGACAAAAAACTATGAATTGATGTGCTGGCCGTGGAAGTAGAAATGTTTGTCTCCTCTGACACTGTAAACGTCTAATTCTCTTGGTGCAATGCAGAGAAGCTTGCTATAACATGGGCGAGCCGATGCTACTGTTAGCAGTCTGCAGACGTTTTGCCCAATCTGACACGTGTCACCCTGTGAGTTGGCAGGCATTATGACGTGAGGTCTTTGTAAAAGCCATAATGACTGGACTGGGAACTTAGCCGAATGCCAAATTGCCACTGTTTCATGCTGGGTATTGTCTGGGCATAGCTCGCCAAAACAAGCTAATGCAGGAACAGCGGAACAACATCCAATTTAGCCTCTGGACAAGAGAATGGTGGTGAGGTGGCCCTGTGACGGCGTGCCATCGGCACGTGTATTTTAGCATACTGGGTGCCTGGGGTGCATATGATGCCGATTCCAAATTGTGTACGGCGCACGAGGTACAGTAGGTTGCATGCCGATCGAGAATGAAGGGATTCGCGAGATCTACGCAGTTACATGAATGCCGCTGGCGTACTCTGTACATTCCACTGGAACTACCGCCGTAAAGAATTTTCCCAGAGCCGTGTCTTTTTTTGCCTGGTCGCATAAGCCAACGTCCTCGGAGACAATTGCTTGGCCGAGGCGTGAATCGGTGGTTCGCCAAGGTTGGCATCCTAAATTGCTGGACAGGGATCGTGTCCACAAGGGCCAAGCTATACGGATCACCAAAGTGCGGGTTGTACAATGGTGTACTAGTAATAAGAGGCTGCCTGGCCTTGAAATTTTTAGTTGCTGTTTCCTTGACCCTCACATTCTGGAAGATTTCCTAGTTCGACCAGCACTGGGGGGGGGGGATCCTTCGTGGCACCAATTTTGGCCGTGGCACCGAGTCGGATCAGCCGAATAGGTGTAATTTAGAGGGCGGGACCAAGTCGTGACAGGTGAGTCTAGGTGCAAAAGCTCCAATATCAGTGATATGCCCAAAGTATAGGGGGAGAGACGCTTTCTGTCACTGTTTGATCAGCGTTTGATCCCGAATAGCCGTGGCATTTGAAGTGTTCAAAATAGTGAGGGTGGGGGGTGCATACGCGTGTCGAGATCAACAGCCCGGACACCATGATGTTGAATTGGCATTCTTCAAATCTCAGAAATAAGGTAGCCAGGTCAGGCCTTGCCCTGTAAGCGCTACGGGGAGCCTCATCTTGTCTCGTAAAAGAGTCTGGACCGGTATACAAAAAGTGCTTGCTTGCATAAAGAACTAAAGGAATTGTCCAGCGCATAAAGATGGACCCAGTCATGGCGAAGTTGGCAGCGGCAATTGCTGTAGGACCGGGTGTGGAACTTCCATCTATGCACTTGCAGGGAGTGATAACCCGACGTGAACGGATGCTGTTGGCAAAGTTGTACCATGATGATGGATGCCAAAGGTACCTAGGTCTAAGTAGTAGGCTGCTTGTTGGAGGTTGCCCATCAATATCTGTTATGCTGACGGTGCTCAGCCTCAGCCAGGCTGTAGTGAGAAAACCTGCCTGAGGCTCAACGTGTTGAGCCGTAGCGTACTTGAGGTAGGTGCGGCCAAGCGGACCTTCCCGGCTGGTGAAGCCAATCTGAGATTGAAGCATCACGAATGGAATCGCATCCTGGACTTCACATCTTGAAAATCGAAATGCCATGACACGGCTGGCCGGCCTCGTGGGCTGCAAAGGCCAAGCATGGGGCTCCGTGCATCTTGGTTCCGCTTCATCTCATATCAGATCCTTGGGCAGATTGATGCAAAGGTTGATGGGGCCAATGTCATTTTCTTTATGGTTGTTAGTTTGTGAGGAATTCTTGGCGTTGGAAACGTTCCATCTTCATGCGCCGCATGAAAGAGACGAAAATTGTGAGCCTCCCTCGCGGCTAAACAACATGCACAAAGATTCCTTCATCCCTCCTCCTTTGATGGACACAGTATCTAATTCAGAATGGATAGCATATGCCAAGCCCCAAGATGGAAACTCGGACCAAGATGCGACGAAAATACATATCCGGCCTGAGTCAACCTGCTCCGTGCTTACTCATGGCCACTGCGCAACCGCCGACGCAGGGCTCGACTGTTTGCTGAGCTGCCATTTGGGCTGATTCAACTTCTGCGCCAAGGAAGAAAGGAATCAGTGCTGAAGTATAGCTACATGGTCCATAACAAATGTTTACCCGCATTATGAAGAATTTTTTTCTTCAAAGACAGAAAAAGAATGAAGAGAACCACTATATAAACATAAACCCATGTTTATATGAAGTGAGGGAGGCAGGTGTTATGATCATGTTAATACAAGGCCATGATAGAATGTCCAAGGAGACACTAGTCGATGGCATTGCTATTTTTACCGAATCTACCTAGGTGTGTGCCCACGCGTGGATTCGAAATCAGACGCAAGGTGTCTTGTCTTGTTGCTGTGTTGCCTTCCACTTCTCTTGGTCCGCAGGCACTGACCAGTTTAGCAGGCAGGACAAAGCATAAGAAAGGAACAATGGGGGGCCGTCATGCAGCCAACAAGACTGGAGTTATCACTCAAGCCAATGCAGGGATTCGGCCCGCTTATTGTTGGCGCTGCATATGGGTCAATAATCCGAGCTGTCGGGACGACTGACAGGGATGCGTGCCATGTGTCTGTTTGCTTACAACGCTTCTTGGCCGTCTTTGTGCGTTCTGGTCAAAATGGTCCAATTGAATGCCCACTTTGGCGAGCTTTCGCCATAACAGCCCCCAAGTGTGAGAGCTGTGGTTTGTTGGCGACTCCTGTAGGTTTTCGCAGATATGTACATCCTGCTAACAGTTGCTCCGAAGTCAGCCGTGTTCAATTTTGCAAGGGCCGATTCATGGTGTTTTTGGGCATGTCTACGGACTGCTCTACTGACGCATCACCACTAAAATCGAAACACAAAAGCACATGAACTTGCCCTGGAACTCGACCATGGAATCACGCACGTTTCGCAGAGACTCGGTTTCCAACTAATTAATTGAATGTTGATGCTCCAGCCGCGAGTCGATGTAATTTGCCGGACCACCCGAGAAGTAGCCAAGAAACTTGGGCGACACAGCGGGATGTACCGCGTACGTGGGCGGTAGCTGATTTGACACCATCACGGGCCTGCAGCCGCCAGTCAAACCAACTACTACTACTACCACCACCTTAAAGTTGGCGACGTCCAAGCGCCGTGAAGAAGGTGTCAAAACAGATAGGGGATGCTAAGACAAACGAAGGTTCCCCCATATCATCAAACTTCGGTTCTGTGCAGAAAATGATTCTAGCCAAAGCTGGTGCAAGTGAGGCGAATGCACGCACCTGCAATCACGGCAAGGACGGGAAAGCAGTACTATTTCTCGGTTTGCGGCACCGCATCTAATGGACCTCGATGGGAGCGTATGCCCTTTCTTTTTCCAGCTTCCCAGCTAGTCGGGTCAGCCACTGAGGCAAACGGATTTCTGCCACAACCCGCCGTTTAAGGCCAAGCGCCCAGGATGACCATTGCCAAAGACCCTAACGCGACCTCTTACGCTCAACCCCTGCTCGAGGACCGGCTCAAGGCTCCGGGGGAGATGGATCCCTGTCAGGAACCCGAAGAAAAAGGTCTGGTGCAAGCACTGGCGAGGCTAGCAGCCCCTGTTTGGGGGGTACTAGAGGCTAAGTAGCTGAGGACACACCCCGTCCAAACGGACCCAAGCCCAAGCCCAAGGGATGGAAGGGCGTCGTGGCAGGCTGTTGCATCCCAGTCTGTGGTCAAGGCCTGGGACGCCTCTGCCCGGACAGCAGACATCTGAAAGCTGAGCCCTGGGACCTGTCAGTGGAGCTCGTCAATGGTTAATGGTAGGAGTCGCCTTGTGCTTTTATCGAGGTGCCAGGTACGGAGTACTCCGTACGCAAGACTACTTACGTGTGTATGTATGTACGCGTTGTGCTCGAACGTGGTGACCTAACACAGTCCGACGTTTCTGGCAGGATCATCAATGCCGCCACCGTGACAGGAGTCAGCACGGGGCCCTGTGTTTTCGACTCGGCCCTGGAGATGGCCACGTTCATGCTCCTAGGCACCTGCACGCTGTAGGTACGCTTGGGACTTCTGACATTCACTTCAGCGACGAGCTACTCCGTACGGAGTACATGGACCAGTATTCCTCCGTTGGGCGACCGCGACATGGATGCGAGAGTGGCTGGTGACCGTGTAGGCCCTCCTTCTGCGCTGTTCTTCATTCCCCAAGATGCCGGGATGAAATTTCCCAGGTCCCTGGGCAATTGGCAAAAGTTTCCTCAATTCTTTCTTTTTGGCCAGGCCGTTGCTCTTGGTGGTGCAAGGTACGGGGCATTGCCTTGCCGCGGCGGTTTCCACACCCTTTCATGAGCACGGACAAGAAGCAAAGCGTTGGGGCTGGGTATTTACTTCACACTGCAAGGTCGCAGGTCGCAGGTCGCAAATCCCAGGTCTCAAACCGCAAAGGAGTCTTGTCCAGTGTCTGGCTCTCAAGCTCTGTCAAGCATCTCACACGCCAGGCACGTAACCACACGCCCCCCTTCCGCTTCCCTTGCTTTTGTGCCCTGCCTAACTGACTCTTTGGCTTTCCCCAGTCCAAGTCCAAGTTAACGACTCGACAATCATTATTGCTAGCCTGTTGCCTTTGTACTGGGTACGAATGGCCTTTGACCAGCCGGTAATTGTACAAAAGCGCCTTGCTCCCTCTTCATCCCACCCTGATTCCTCTGATCTGCTCTCCCTTTGACTTCCACCTCATCACCTGCCAATTTGGCTTCGTTTGTTTGATTTGCCCTAAGCTTGGTTTTTGGCATTGCCTTGTTTGCCCACCAGCGATATACCTACACCTGTGTCTGCCCTGCTATAATCGACCTCATCTGGCCAAGCCCGAGCTTCAGCTCTCTTGTTATTTTTGAGAACTTGACCCCACTGGCTTTGTTCTCACTTGGACAAATTTAGGCGCCACAATCTGCCATCCGCCATCCGTCCCAGAGCTCCAAGATTTCTTGGAGCCAATTGTTCGCGACCAGCGCTAGGTACCCGTTCGTGCCTGACTGACGTCTCGATCGCGCGACTCAATCGCCAACCAAGATAACCGCCTCTGACCCCCTTCATAAAGTGGCAAGAGCAGGAGCAGGAGCAAAGCCATACATCATCAGCAACAGAGCATCACCGAGGCTCATCACCGAAGCCATCTGTTGGGGCTCATACCCACGTAGTCTGGATTCGCCGAACCGACTGCAGCAACACTATAACTGCACCATCTGCAGGGTCCTTTCTGCCCTCGCACTGCGTTGCACTTAGACACGCGATTCTCAAACCGAGCTACCCTCTGTACTCGTCCAGTCTTTCCATCTTGCAACAGCGATTCGCCCTGTGTAGCCTCGTTCCAACGCGCCGGTGCCGATCCATCTCGCCTCGTCCATTCACACCAGCATTTTATCAGCTACTGTGCCCAAACAGTCCAATACTAGCGGCAACACTTGCAGTCTGGCCGGCCATTCGGCAGTCACTCCCTCAGGCTTTCTCTCCTTTCATATCGCCTCCGAATATCTCGACCAATAATTAATTGTGCTCCTGTTGATTGGACACGCCAACTTTCGGTTGCACCAATTACGCTTCGTCATTATTGTGAGTCACTGTCGCTTGTTTTCTAACTGGCATTTGTCAATACACTCGCTTGCCCGAGTCGCTTGCTTTTGATTTGAGAGTCGACCCATGTCTTACTCCTCGGGCCCTCCCTGTTCATGTTTCCATTTCTCATGTATATAGAGCGGTAGCTCGAGTCCCTTTTGCACCTGCCGCACCCAGTATACGCATTTGCAAACGGTGTCTAACCAATATAGTACAGTGTACACTACAACCTATACCGTCCATCACAAACAGCAAAATGGTACGACAAGCATCCATCGTTTGCAACATGGGCCGCGGTGCCTATGATACGACTGGTGTGCCTAAGCCACCACCACGGCCCCAACCCCGATAAATCTTGTTATCCGGCTGTTGATGAAAACTCAACGGTTTGATACAGGCATCTGACCCACTGACCCTGTGGGTTGTGGACTCGTTCTTCACGACATGGCCATGTTTATTCTTCCCTCCCGAGGCTTCTAATTCGCCCTGCCTGCGGTATCATCTTTGCACATTTACTTTAATCTTGGGGATTTCCTTTTTATCAGTCGACTTGTACACAACACGGCTCGGAGCCACATCTTGCTTATCAGCAGCGAGAACACCAAAAGCTATCCATGGAACTTTGTTTTATTTTGCTGCGACATGTTCAGCACATGCACGGGAAAAATCAATTTTTTTTGTTTCCGAGATATGGCTCGGCACACGGCGTTCAAAACTATAGACTGGGATACTACTGGGATTCGATTTTGTCTCCATTTTCATTTTTTTCTTTTTCACTTTTTGCTTTTGGCGAGAGCGAGCATCTTTTCTCGTCATATCTCCAGCTTGCCAGGTTTTGAGACAACCACCGCGTCTTCCAGGGGGTGTCCACCTCGTTGGAACGAAGATCTGAACATGTCTTGACATGTCTTGGATGGTGACCTTGAGATGGCACAGCGGGGAGATATGTCGGGACAAGGACCTCTTTCCTCAGCTAGGTGCTACGGGATGAGATCAAAGGCTCAGATTGGGTCACTACCAGGTTGGGAACACGGTTTGGGGACAATCATCACATATAGACTTTTGGGGATTTTGCTGTGTTTTTCCTTTTCCTTGTCATTTTCATCTTGGGGGATTCTCTTCCTGCCGGCTGTGTACAGATTCATTTTTCTGCGTCTTATCGGCTTTTCTTTTTTCCTAATTTGCTTCACTCCGTTCCTGTTTTATCCTTCTGGTTTGCGACACCTCACGGCGATTGCGAATCGGGTTGAACTAAGCGTCCACAGATGGGCCGCTCACATCTCGTTACCATGTACCATTACCTTGTACAAGACCACCGACACATTACAACGGCGAGACTGAGGAGGGCTATGAACGGCTCTGGGCAGGACTGGGGCCATATGGATGTATGATACCCCCGTTTTTTCCCTTTCTTTTTTTTTTTCTCTTCGCACAACACCTGTATAGTACTTTTTTGCGACAAGAGACTGCTTGTGTCATTTTAGAAATGTACAGTACAACGGGACGCGGACTAGATGAGAGCTATTTCCCCCCCCGGGCCCCCTTTTGGTCTATTAGAATAGAAGAAATATGACGAAGCTCACGCTTCTGGGTTCTGAAACATGTAGTATTTCATTTACACTAGCACCGTAAGTACTTGATCGGGTAAAACATGGCGCATACATATGCTGGGAGGTCTCGCCCAAACAACTGGGACAGGTCAGTCAGGACCGCCGCCGCCGCTGTCGAATGCAGGTTTCAACCACCAAGGGTCCAGAGAGACTGGTCCGATCGCACCCCCCCCTCCCATGCCTCCTCGTCTCTCTCTCCCCTTTTTTCGGCCGAGACATTCAGCAGTAGGTACCAAGTTGTTGGGAAGGGCCGTCTGAACCGTTTGGGAGAAAAGAGACGACAAGCGAGGCCAGGTCTTGGGGGTCTTTTTCTTCCTTTTTCTTCTTCTTGTTGCCCTTTTCCCCGGCGACTCATTTCACCTCATTCCAAGGATTTTCGTTGCTTCTTTTTTTTTTTTTTGTCATGCAAAGCAAAAAGAGGACTCCGTAAGAGTGGAAAGTAGGCGTGTTGATACAGTACAGACGGGGGGCGTGTGTGCCCGGGGAAACGGCCATTGGCGATTTGCAACAACCCGTCCGGGGAAAGAGATACAATGGAGCCAAAAGGAACGATCGACTGGACCAACCTGCAGATTTGGGGAAAGAGGCGGAAAAAGCAAAAAACGAAAAAAAAAAAGAGTGTCTTGTGCGTGGCGCATTGCAGGAGGGTCTGGTCACGGGCCGGTTCGAGGCTGTCGCTGCGGGAGGGCGATGAGACCCCCCCCCCCTTCGAAAAGCAAGTACTACATAGAAACGAACTGCACGGTATTTTTGCACGGGGAAACAGTGGGAGAGGATGGGCTTCTTTGGGCGCGAGCCGGTTGGCTGGTTGGTTGGAGAGGGCTGCTCGGGGAGCCAGAGCGTCGGGTCCGCGGTTTTTGTTTGGAGGGGGAGGAGGGAGGGAGGGAGGTGTGGGTGCTTTCTTTTCGTTGTAGTAGTAGTAGTATATCGTCAGACAGAGGTTGTCGGGGCCAGCTGAGCTGCTGTCGTGTCACGAGACGGGATGGAAGTGACAAATGACTGCGAGGTGGTGTTTTGGTGGTTGCTTCATGCGAGGACACGGAGCAGCCGTGTAAGTTGACAGGTCAGAATTGTTGGTGCCCGTTTGGACCGCCGGGTTGCTGCCCAGGCTGTGCTCACTAGTAGAGAGCTAAACTGGCTTCTTGGGCTAGACGGAGAATGTGAATGGATGTTAAGTTGACTAGTACTAGTGCTGTATGTCCGCAGGGTGGTTGTTGTTGCTTGTCCCATGATCGCATGCCTGCCTGTTACATGCCGGGTTGGACACATACATAGTTTAAACGGTTGGTCTTGTCCTGATACACAACAACGACGGAAGAAGCAAGGCTCTTTGCCTGGTGGCATCTGTGCGTCGTGGCGATGATGGTGTTGGGCGGTGCGGCCTAGCGGACCGCCGCAACCGTCATTACTACGTGTTGGTCGCGTTGCCTAGTTTTATTAGCATCGTGGGATGAACGTACATACATACTCCGTACTCGTCGTTGGTCGACGTCTTGTATGCCCGTGCCTGACTGCTCGGGTAGAGGGAGTATTCACGACAAAGGTTGGCAGCATTGCAACAGACGGTAGGGAATCTGAACAGGGCGTCCGTCGTGATGACTGCAAGAAAAAGGGAGGAATCATGTCTTCATCATTCGTAGCTACACCCAAAGACTCACAACTCCGGATATGCATGCTCCCTGCCGGTCAACGATTTAGCAACTTCAACACCGCCGTCATGGTCAAGACTCACCTCCTCTTCAGCGGCATCTCCCGCCGAACAGTCTCCCAAAGCGCCATATCCATATCCACAAAGCCAATCTCCTCGACGGCGCCATCCTCGGCCTCGCCCTCGTCGTTTCGGGTCCCTCCCAGCCTCAGCCTGACCTCCCCCCACGGGTCAACGACCAAGCTGCGCCCGTAACTGGCCCTCTTGTCATTGTGTCTCCCAACCTGGGCCGCGGCCACAACCCAACTCTGCGTCTCTATCGCCCTGCCGCGCAGCAGCGCCTCCCAGTGCGCCCGTCCCGTGCGCAGCGTAAACGCGCTGGGATACGTGAGGACCTGCGCCGGCCGCCGGCACCACGGGCTCCCGGGCCCCGGCTGCGCCAGGGCGACGGCCGGCTCGGCGAACCGCACATCAAAGCAGATGAGGCTGCCGATGCGGCCCACGGGCGAGTCAAACGGGGCCGTGAGCCCGGATCCCGGCTGCACCGTGTCGCTTTCCCTGAGGCTGGCGTAGTCAAAGACGTGGAGCTTGTCGTACGACGCCGCGTCGACCACGTCCCCCGCGGGCGAGATGTAGAGCGCGCGGTTGAGCAGCTTGGACGTGGGCTGCTGCGGGAGCGGCTCGTGGACGCCGACGTGGATGGCCACCGAGTGCGACTTGGCGGCGGCGCAGAGGCCCTGGAAAAACGGAGACGTGGACTGCGGCTGCGCGAGGGCGAGGGACTCTTGTGCATTGTGCGCGATGTAGTCTGATGCTTCGGGGAGGAAGAGGACCTGGCGATGTGGTGAGTGACTGTGTGTTTTACGCCAACACCAGAGAGGAACCGTGGTCGTGGTCGTGGTCGTGGCCATCGTCTTTTTCCTCGAGACAGTCCGCCCTGCAGATGTCTCACCCGAGAAGCGCAGCATCTGTACGACGCATACATAGCAGCATTGGCCTTATCAATCTTGACACGACGTCTCACTCTCCACCCTCGCTCGGTGCCGCGTCTCCGTCTTGTCCGTCCCCTTGACGTACCTTTGCTCCGCCGATGGCTGCTTTGGAAACCAGTCTCACACACTGGTCGAGGTTGGCCTTCATCGACGCCGTGGAACAGATCTGCCCGACTGCCTGGGACTTGGTCAGACAGAGACAACACAAGGGGGTGTGCGGCATCACAAACTGCAATCGCCATGGCGTCGTGGTCGCTGCGCAAGGCGAGGTGACATGTGGTTGATGGGTTATGTGAGGTCCAGATGCGACCAGACATGGATCCGACAACAGATCCACCATGCCGCCTGATGTCACAAGACTCACAACCCCAGATGCCGCTGCTGACAAAGACCACCTTCACATCACCCGTGGGCCGCAATGTCATTAATACGCATCTATTGCGATGCTACCAATTCTTTGCCCGCAAACTAGATAACAAGACGCCGGGAGCCCCCAACCCAAACCAACCTTTCCTACGCCTTTTGCATGTAAAAACGCCGGGCTGACAAGAAAATCAACGAGACGCCACAAGGAAAAAAAAAAAAAAGTCACACTCAAAAATCGAGACAATCATACACGGCGCTGGGTATCTGTCAAAAAGCCCGGATGACCATCACAGAAATCATTTTGCAGCCCTTTTCTAGCCATCGTCCCGTTCCCCTTTGCTCCATTACTTCGGATTGGAGGCATCCAAGTGGATATATGCTTGTTGCAGGGCCTTGGACTCTCGTCCGTCCCTCTCCAACACCACCACCCAATCTCGTAGTTGGATATTCTTTCCCTTTTCCTTGTCCTCTCGCCATGTGCCCAATCGGTTTCGCCCCTCTGTTGTCATGGCCACGTTTGCCGCTGATATCGCTCCGGGCGTGCCGTTGATTCCCTTGCCACCCCCGGCTGCTGCCTTTGTCGGCGTGCTTGCGCCGCTTCCTCCACGACCTACGTTCATCCAGTCGTATGTCTTGGCTCCCTTCTTCTTGCCAAACAGACTGCTCTTGCCGCCCAGCCCTGCAAACATGCTGCTGGTCAAGTTTTGGTTTGCGTGGCTGTTTGCCTCTGCTGCTTTGAGTGCTTGGCTCTTCTTCATTTCCTTCTTCGTCATTGGCTTATCTGATTCGGGCGCTACCGATCCTGGTGTTCCCGGTGCCATACTACCAGACCGTGAGGGGGTTGCGGCGTCTCCTACCCCGTCCTTGCGTTTTTGCCGTCGGCGTAAACGGGCTTCTTCCCACTCGCGTTCTTGCCTCGCCAGCTCTCTCATCGTCAACGTCATAAATGACGATATCTTGGACAACTTCTTTGGCGGCTTGGCGCCATTTCCCAACCCAGCACCGTCGGCGGAGCCTGCCATAAATCAGTCGTAAGCTCAATAAATACAAGAAATAAACAAGGGGACTACACGAATTCTCACGTTTTAAGGGTGCAGTGTCGGACGGAACTGCAACACCATCCTCGCCCTCTTCTGTTGTTGATGTAGGCTCTGCTGCACCTAGGGTTTCCGCATTCATGGGCGCCGCCGCGGCCGTCCATTCCTCGGGAATTTCTCCATGTGACGTCTTCTGCCTATTGGTGGCAACAACGCCCGCATCTTCAACCATCTCGCGTAGCCGTTGCTTTGTGGCAATAGACATCAAAGCTAGCTGATCCACGAGATACGAGTCGTGAGGGATGTACGATCCAGTAGTATGTACCATTGTTGAGTCGGGACCGGGTTCGACCTTGACTGTGACTTTGGGGGTCGGAAACTGTTCAGGAAGGCGCATCTTGCCCATTGTTTGTGCGTTGTTCTTCATGTCTAGATTGAGACTAATATGGTTCTCTTTTGCAATCTTTTCCGCCCTGCGATGAAGAATGGCAACCAAGAGGAAAGGGTCATTAATCTCTTGCGTTCGCTGAACGGCGAGCCGCATGGATGAGTCGGCCCAAGCCTGTTCAGCCGCCTTTGCAGCGAGCTGCTTCTGGTTTTGTTCCGACGTAGTTTCGGGCGCTTGGTTCGCCGGACCAGCTCCGTAGAATAAAGATTTGCCTCCGGCCGGATGCTGAGCAAACCCGGTCCTGGCTTCCGAATTTGCATCCATGACATTCGAGTACAGCTCAGACATGTACTGCTCTTCTGCCCGCAAATCGATACCAGTGCCCGCCAGCGAATCTGTGACATCATACTCGTAATCCTTGGTCGGTCTCTCGGCCGGTCGTTGGGGAGGCCCCATGACATTGGGCAGTGGCGCCGGCGATGCCATGGCTTGCGGCATCGGCGCCATTGCTGCGTTTGTGTACTGGGGGATCGATATCGGTGGAGGCGGAGGGTGCGGTGTATTCAAGGGAGGCGTGCTGGCGCCCGCACGTGCGTCAGGAAGATTCAAGGCTGGTGCAGTGTGGCCGTTTGTATAAGGAGTGTTGTACCCAGAAGACATGGGTGTTGATTGCGAAAATGTCGGCGACGCAGCATTCAGAGGCGGACTTCCTGCAGCGCCTGGACTAGCAGCATAAGGCGAAATGGCATACGGGGAGCCTGGCTGCGAAGCTGGGCCACCATCGGTTCTAACCCTCTTGTTCGGTGGCAACGCGAAACCCGGCTGTGAGCCGGCTGGCGAAGGACTGTGTTGCGGCGGCGAAAAGGCCCGCGGGGGGACCTGCGACTGAGGTTGAGCCATGGCGAGTGATCAGCCGCCGAGCCTTGAAGCACGGCGACAGAGACAGGCGGCGAAGACACGGCCCTGCAAGGCGAGGGGGTTGATGCTCTCAGCAGGCACGGAAGCCTGCCACAACAGTCGTGGATCCTCCCATCCGACGCGCAGAACCCGCCAGGCGATCCAGAGCGGTGTATCAATCGTTCCAGGGTGCAAATAACAATTACTGAGGGCTGGCGCGATGTTGCGCGCGGAGGCGAGATCGGTAGGGTCGTGGGAGCGAGGTTTATCGGTTGCGGTGCTGGCCAGAGTCGAGAGAAGGCAGCTTCAACGGGAGATCGGGGGCTGCGTAAATTTAAAGTCACGTGATGCAGCCTCCTGCGTTGGCGCGTCCCACGCCTCTCGACTCCAGAGGCTGCGCGTTGCTGCTTGGACTGGACTGCCTGTGGAGGTCGACCTTGTCATGGCCGATGTTTTTCCGGACCCAGCAGCTTCAACAACACCAAGCTCATCGCTACTGCCTTGCGCTTCCGCCATCTCGACATTGTCGGTGTCATGAAAGACGCTACGTGCGTAGCCGCTCCGTCGAATTGCGCGGATGTGATATTCACACTTGTGCGCTAGTAATTGTTCAGGAAGAGACCTGCCGTCGCCCATGTGAAAACGACCCGAGACTCAACGCCCGCCCGCCCGTCGCTACCATGGCTTCAAAACGAAAAGCGTCGGCAATGAATGCGGCTGCGGCTGCGGCCGAGGAGCCCGTTGACCCTTCCGATGAACTCATGTTTCTCTGTCTAGGTGGCGGCAACGAAGTCGGTCGATCGTGCCATATTATTCAATACAAGGGCAAAACCGTCATGGTAAATAGTTTGTTGTCGCATTGCTACACGGCGAAGCTGACCTCTTTTTCTCCTACAGCTCGACGCTGGGCAACACCCTGCGTACGACGGTCTTGCAGCCCTCCCATTCTACGACGATTTCGATCTCAGCACCGTAGATGTACTTCTCATTAGCCAGTAAGTTCTCACGCCCTTGACCTTGACGCCCGCCAATGCGGTTTTGGCTATGATAAGACACGAGCTTGGTATTCAATATGCAATGGGCGGACATGTTGCCTTCTATTTTTTTTTCTTTTTTTCCAAATCAAGAAACATTGTACTTGTCATGATACTATACGCCTGTGTACCGTATAAAATGAATACATTATGCCATTTTACCCTCCGCCTCTGTTTGCTCCCTGCTCGTGATCATCCCCATCGTTGGCCAAGCTCAAAGTACCGCCTGCACTCAACAGAATTTGTTCACAAGCTAATGATACGCCCGCAACAGTTTCCATGTCGACCATGCTGCCTCATTACCTTATGTCCTCGCCAAGACTAATTTCCGCGGCCGTGTCTTCATGACGCATCCGACCAAAGCCATCTACAAATGGCTTATTCAAGACAGCGTCCGAGTCGGCAATACGTCTTCAAATTCCACAACGCAGCCAGTATACACGGAGCAAGATCACTTGAATACCTTTTCTCAAATAGAAGCCATCGACTACCACACCACTCACACCATCTCTTCCATCCGAATCACTCCATACCCTGCTGGCCATGTGTTGGGGGCGGCCATGTTCCTCATCGAGATTGCTGGGCTCAACATCTTCTTTACCGGAGACTACTCCCGCGAGCAAGATCGGCATTTGGTCTCTGCTGAAGTACCCAAGGACGTCAAAATTGATGTCCTCATCACAGAATCGACGTATGGCATCGCCTCCCACGTTCCCCGGCTGGAGCGCGAGCAAGCCCTGATGAAGTCCATCACTGGCATTCTAAATAGAGGCGGCCGCGCGCTACTGCCCGTCTTTGCGCTTGGGAGAGCACAAGAACTCCTCCTCATTTTGGACGAATACTGGGGAAAGCACCCCGAGTTCCAAAAATACCCCATCTACTATGCGAGTAATCTCGCCAGAAAATGCATGGTTGTCTATCAAACATATGTCGGCGCCATGAACGATAACATCAAGCGCCTTTTCCGAGAGCGCATGGCTGAAGCCGAAGCCAGCGGAGATGGTGCTGGCCAAGGAGGACCGTGGGATTTCAAGTACATCCGATCGCTCAAGAACCTGGACCGTTTTGACGACGTCGGCGGCTGCGTTATGCTCGCCAGTCCTGGTATGCTTCAAAGCGGTGTTAGCAGAGAGCTCTTTGAAAGATGGGCGCCCAGCGAGAAAAATGGCGTCATCATCACAGGTTATAGCGTCGAGGGCACAATGGCCCGGCAAATCATGCAGGAACCGGACCAAATCCCAGCAGTCATGTCTCGTAACCTCGCCGCAGGACGAAGAGCCCCAGGCGGAGAGTCGGAGAGGGTGCTCATTCCCCGACGATGCAGCGTTGCAGAATACTCGTTCGCTGCACACGTTGATGGCGTTGAGAACCGAGAGTTCATCGAGGAAGTAGCCGCACCGGTCGTCGTACGTTTCCCCTCCCATCTTGTCCCATCTCGCCGCATGCAGGCACAGACAGCCCTCCCAATATTAACGAGAAAAAAAAATTCACATAGATCCTTGTCCATGGCGAACAACATAACATGATGCGTCTCAAATCCAAACTCCTCTCCCTCAACGCCTCCAAAACCACCAAAGTAAAAGTCTACTCCCCCCGGAACTGCGAAGAACTGCGTATCCCCTTCAAAGGCGATAAAATGGCCAAGGTCGTCGGCAAACTCGCTTCTATCCCGCCCCCCCAAGACGTCAATGTCGACAGCGCCTCCGCGCCCCTCGTAACAGGAGTCCTTGTCCAAAACGACTTCAAGCTCTCCCTCATGGCGCCCGAAGACCTCCGTGAATACGCAGGCCTCAACACAACCACCATCACCTGCAAGCAGCGCCTCACCCTCAGCGCCGCCGGCATCGACCTCATCAAGTGGGCGCTAGAGGGCACATTCGGCACCGTCGAAGAACTACCCGAAATGCGGCGGGCCCAGACGGCCAATGGCAACGGCGTCAAGAACGGCTCCGTCTCAGAAGCAGCCGAGGACGAGGAGGAGGAGGAGTACAAGCCCGAAGAACCGGCGGATGAAGAAGTCGCCGCCCTAGTGGCAGCATACCTCGTCATGGGCTGCGTGACAGTCCGGTACCGCAACAACGGCGAGGTCGAGCTCGAGTGGGAGGGCAACATGCTCAACGACGGCATCGCCGACTCCGTCATGGCCGTCCTGTTCAGCGTCGAGTCCTCCCCCGCCGCCGTCAAGCGCTCCTCAAAACAGCACTCCCACTCCCACGAGCTCGTGACCAACGGGACAAACCCCCACGCCCACCCCTCGGCGGAAGATCGCCTCGAACGGCTATTCTGGTTCCTCGAGGCCCAGTTCGGCGCGGACAACGTATCGCCCGTCGAAACACCCCGCCTCCCCGAATCGGAATCCCAAGACGAGTCCATGGACGTGGATGGCGCGAGCACAGACGTGGAAGAGCGTAAAAGGAAGGAACTTGAGCGCTTGCACAAGATTGGTATTCCCGTGCCCGGCGTGTCGATCAAGGTGGACAAGATGCTGGCGACGGTGTGGCTGGAAGACCTGGAGGTGGAGTGTACGAATAAGGTGTTTGCAGACCGAGTGAGAGCCGTGGTGGAACGGGGCGTGGAAGTCTCGGCGCCGCTTTGGGGATAATTCCTTTCTTTTTTCTCTTTCCTACAAGGCGCCATGGGAATGTACAAGATCAAGTGGTAGGCAGAGTAGAAATATCCAAGTGATAAAGCCGGTGCCTTTCCTCCGTGCAGTGGATCCACACAGTGGCAGTCATCTGTTGGGCATGACGCCGCAACCTGGGCAAGGACTGAGAAGGTGGACGTTGCGCCTGGCGATGGCAAAATTTGTGTACCATCATGGCTAGGATGATTGGAAACTCGAATAATAATCTAGGATGTATTTCTTGTTATACAGGGCTACCTAGGTCTACAAAACAAAAAGGGGAAAAGATGAAAAATAGCGACGAGCAAGAATGCTGCCCTCATCCCAAAAACTCTTTCAGTTCCTCCGTCTCTTCCAACAGCGTATTGAATGAAAACGGCGCAAACGGCCATCCTGCAAACTCGGCAAACTTGGAAAAGGACTCGACCCATGCCAGTCGGAGGGAGTGCAACATGGCACTGGTGCCTTCCATACAGACCAAAATAGCAATTGCTGCCGATTTTGTTAGCGGCGTGTCCCAATGTACAGCAACTAGAGCAAGGCTTACTGAGGAAGAACCAGAGGTAGAAACCAGCAACAATCATAATCACACCAAGGGCGCCAGACATCTTGAGGGTAGGACCGAGCGTCATGTCCCAGAGCACAATGCTGAGCTGCTGGTGGGCGAGTGATAGAGCCCACAGACGGAGGTACGAGGCCGTGTGAGACACGCAGTTTAAGCAAAATTCTACACACCAGTCAGTCAGTTTAATAGAGACCATGCCATGTATACAAGAGCACAACATACCAATAGTGTGAATAACTTGATGAATCATGACTTCACCAAATTCAAACTCCTCGTGCTCTTCGTTAATGTTCTGCGAGATCATAGCAACGCCTTCGCCATCGTCATCAAAGCTATTGCCGTGGCCGTTGACCAGACCATCGTTCTCATCATCGCCATCCAATGCACTAACGCGGGACGTCTCGCCAATACCGCGATAGCCCTTGGCGCGCGCCCTGTTGTGCTCCCAGCGGAGGTAGAATGGCTTGAGGAAGAGGAGAACGGGGACCTGAACAAAGGCAAGAAGCAGGAGGATGACCTGGACAGTGGCTTGACCTTTGTAGAGTGGAATGTCCAATTTCCCAGGCTGGAGGAACATGTAAATGAGCATGTTCAAGAGGCCGGGTGGCTGCCCACCAATGTTCGGGTCATCGTTGGTCCAATCGACGGTCCACTTGTAAATGATGCATACGACCAGATAACCAAAGATGGACTGGAAGAAAATCATGCCGGGAATAAAGTTACCCCAAATGTCGATGGGCTTTTTGAAATGCTTGGCATTGATGAAAGAGAAACAGAGCGAGTAAGTCATGTGAGCCCAGCCGAGAATGATGCTCATCTTCATTTTGTAGCTGTTGCTGAAGAGTAGAGTGTTCTCTGTGTTATGCCAAGCCCAGTCAAGACCAAAGGGATATCGGTAGCCGTCGTCGTTTAGCTTCGCTTCGATAGTCTGGCCAGGTTGCCAGCCATCGGGTTTCTCATACTTCCAGGCGCTGGGGAAGAGGGTCATAGACTTTGAAAACACGTCGTTGTAGATCAGACCGGTGAAAATGGAGAACACAGCCATGACCAAGGCAATGTATCGGCCGTAAAAGACCATGGCAAAGAGCTCAAACGTCACCTTTTTAAGCGACTTTTCCCAGTAAATCATGGCAAGAGCCGCTGACAACATGATCATGGCGTGGCCAAAATCACCAAACATGACGGCAAAGAGGAAAGGAAATGTAACGAAGACCGGCATGGCCGGGTTGACTTCCTGATAAGTGGCAGTACCATAGGCGTTAACAATGGTCTGGAATCCCTCAGTAAACTTGTTCGTCTTCAGATAGGTTGGAGGCGTCTTGTTTGTCCGAATCTCATTGATGATAGAGGGAACTGAGAGGCCAGCTCTGTTGGTGACATCCTGAAGAGTTGATCGAATCAAGGGCATGTCATTGGTGGGACACCAAGCCTCAGCAATCAAGGTTCGGCGGGCACGGTCGTAAGAAAACAGGTTCAGAGTACTGTAGACCGCCTTCTCCTTCGCAATGAGAATCATCCACGCAGAAAGAGACTGAGAGATTTGGTTCAACTCGGCTTCCAGCGTGGCCTGAGTGTTTCGCAGAACGTTCTGGACATCCTGCAATCGGTTGTTAACTTCATGGATTTGGTCGCGTCGAAGATCGCTGTTCTCGTCAACGCTGTAGACCTCAGCGCCCATAGATTCGGAGATCTTTCGAATCTTGGCCAGAATCTCCTTGCCATGGGCGAAGATGACAAAGACATTCTTGTTGATAGATTCGTTGTTGGTAGGGTCGATGAGTGGCTCAGGGATCTCGGACTGGTTCATGTACAAGTTACCACGAAGTGTTCGCCAAAGAATACGCTCAAAGGCCGCAACACGCTCTCTAGTAATGACGCCAGCCACGAATCCAATGTTCATGCCGGAAAATGATCGCTCAACCTCAGGGGCACCGTGGTGCTGCTCAATGTCCTGAAGAAGTGGAGCATCATCGTTGTCCATTGAGGCGCGAATCTCCTCGACGTTGCCGTGGGCGCGATCAAAGAAGCTCCCAGCCTCTCGCAAAACCCACCTCCATTCGGTGAGGTCGCCTTCTCGCTTTTTCAGAGTCTCGTAGCTGTCGTTCAAAGCAAAAATTCGTTGTTCAAGCTTCTGGCTTCGCTCTGCGAGTTCGTCAATTTCAGATGTGGACGGAGAGGCTAGTCTTTCCGTGTCCAAATCGAGCTTGCGAAGAGAAATCCCGGCTTTCTCCATCTGAGCATGAAAATACCCTGTGTCTCGTTAGAAACTTGCGTCCGACTGATGGGTTTCAGTCTCACAATGACGTACGCAGCTGTCGTTCCACATTGTCAAGGCGTCGGATCTCTTGCGTAAAGGTTCGCTGGAAGGCGCTCACATCCTCGTTGAGCTATATGATTTAAGGAAAGTTAGGTAATGCTCCAAGCTTTGAGAGATAGTCCGTTTATGATGGGGTCAGAGAGAGTATGTGTGCGTGTGCGTTGAAGCCTTACATCTCGGAACTGGCACAATCCAAGCTCACCAAGGGCAGTGACGACCTCCCGACCGATTTCGTTGGAGACATACAACTGCACCATACTCATATCCGCCGAGCGGAAGGGCGTGTCCTGTTTGGGAGCCATGATGATGACTTCAAGCACCGAAGACTCGTTGCAGGTTGTCTTGAAGCCTGTGGTCTCTCCTAAAGGGAAGCCTGGAGTTCGTTATCGCGTATGAAGCTGGCCTCGGGCGGGTAAGCCGTTGTTCCGTTTGAAGTCACGTGCGGCCGGTGGCGCCGCGACGGCCTTTCAAGGCAGGTACAGAGTTCCAGAGGGGAAATTGGGCTACGCATCAAATCACAGTGCGATGAGGCAAGCCTTCTTCTTTGTTATTAAAGAAGCGATCAATAATATAAATGCCTTGAATAAAACCATAATCATTGCTCAAGTTAAGCGCGGTAGTTATGCAGGCGTAAATTATGCCTAACGAAGAATGATCTCGTGATTCTCCTAGGATGTGACGGCAATACAAACATGCACTACTAGTCACTACTCAAGTCCCCCCCCCCCTTCTTTTTTTTTTTTTTTGTATTTTTCAAATATTGTAGTGAAATATCGTTTAATTGGATTTTCATTTCCCTTTACATATTTTACTAGTCTCGAAAAGCAATATTCCTAAAAAGACAAGAAAACTTATTTTCGCATGCACGCCATTCATGAACCAAATGCCCCTTTCCTTCATGCTCGCCGGAATAGTTGAAACAAATTGGTATCGAGTCCCAGTATGCGTTTTGTTCATCGATGGGTATGCCGTTTTCATGCCTTTAAACAATCCCCAAAACGCCAAACGTACAAAATTCCGAGTTGAGATGCGATATGCCTTTGCGATGCTGATGATGAAAAAGAAAAATCAAAGTCGTAGTTGTCGGGCCGTTGCAAGCGAAGCCATTAAACCCGTCGCCCGAACATAAATGAGCCATACATTCCACCCACTTCTGCTATTGCGACGGGAACCTTCCTCATACCCCAGCTTTCCGCACCCATCTTCCACCATCGCCCACCATTGTCTCGCGTAGAGCCATCCGCATTCATGCGCACCAACCAGTAGCGGCTACCAAACTCCTTGGCAACCCAGCCAACTCGCTGAAGGTTCTTGTTGACCTTGGCAGCGCGTTCGTAAGCTCGCTCCGCGATCTCAATAACGTGGAGCGGAGCGGAGGCAGGCGCGAGCAAGGTGCTCGCACTGCCAATAATCGTCTCAATGTCGCAAATATCGAGGAATCTCAGATTATGCTGGAGCCATTCCTGACCATGGCAGAACAACTTGTGAATGTCACTCATCTCCAAACCACGACCGACGGCAAGCTCCTCGAGTGTCTGAGCGAGGCGGGTGAGTTCAGGGATGTGAGAGGCGTGCATTCTGCTGCCACGCAAGCTAAGAGACTTGAGCGTCTTGGGCAACCGCGGAAGAAGACCATCGATATCGTCCTTACCAAGCAGCAGGTGATTGGTCGGATCGGTAGCCAAGCTCAAGAAGACAAGCGAGTCTTTGGTGGAAGCATGAGACGTAACGAATTTGACCACGCAATCAGCGGACAGCTCCTTGCACTTAGCAAGGTTTAGGTGCGTCAGTTCCGCAGTTACAGGGATCCTTTCCAGGGCCTCGTCGGTAATGCGTGTGCCGGCTACATCCAGATGGGTCAGTTTGCCCAGTCGAGGCAGAATGGTTTCGAAGACTGTCGATGGGAGACCGAGGCACTTGTGAAAGGAAAGCCTAGTAATAAAGAGCTCATCAGGCCAAGAGTTTTCAAGAATTGCATTGAAAGAGTTCTTGAACACTGTGGATGAGCAGCCACAAAAGTCCAACGCCCGCAAGTTAGGCATGTCGAAGAACAATTTGCGGAGGACGGGTGGTCCGAGATCGGTGTCGATGTACTCCTGGGCTAAAAACTCTTGGAGGTAGGGAGTCAGCTCAAGACACTGGGCGAGGGTATCAGTGGTGAGATTTTGCGTCTTGGCACGTTCGCTAGCGGTGGAAAATAGCATGGACGGGTTGAAGTGACTAAAGTCGAGCCGTCGAACGATGGTGGCCAGAGAAGGGTACTCAGATATGGTGTTGAGAAATTTGCGAAAAATCCGCGAGTGAGGAATAGTGACGTGGCGATACAATGTGGTGAGTGTGGTGGCATGAATAGATCGAGATGTGAGAAGCAATGCCATCAAGTCCGTATTGCGCGTGGTCAGTCCGTTGGGAGGAATTTCAACCACTAGCAAGTCAATGATGGAGGCCAGAACCTCGCTGGGAAGCCTTTCGAGGGGAGCATCGCCAATGGCATAGCTACCGGTGTGATGCCTTTTGACCGGGGCGGGAGATGCAGGTGGCGACTCCCAGCTCATGCCCAGCTTGCGCAAATCATCGAAGCTCCGGCTCGCCTTCTTGCCCTTGATGGGGATTTCCCTCCACCCTTTGAAGCTGTCTGGCGGGTACCAAAAACCATGAAGCTTACTTTGTGGTTGCGTCAAGGGCGCCTGGAAAGAAGGCTGGGGAAGCTCAGAAATGGGAGACTCGTCGAAAACATCCTCGGGTGCCTCAATGTAGGACGAGACTTTGGATCGAGTAAAGGTCTGGGCAAGCCCATCATCGTTTTCCCGGACAGAAGAGAAGGAAGATCGCGAAGCAGTGTCTGATGGAGAGAGAGCCCGAGCCATGCTGGATTTGACCAGGATGGACGTATCGAAGTCAAGCACACGACGGTGCCCGGCTCCGTTGGGTACGGCCATATAATAGACTGGGAGAGTTCTGGGGGGTTAGGCTGTTGTAGCGGCAAGTGGCCCCTTCTGCGGGATGATTTGCTAAAAATTATCGTCGCACAGAAAGCGCAGCGTGTCGTGATCTGCAGTTGCGACTGTCGTACGGCTCGCGTCAGAGGAGGCAAAAAAGGTAAAGAAACAAGGCGATATAGAGAAGCCTCTCCGCGGCTTGTGTCGGCTGACTCGCAAACTACGTCACGAGAGATTCGGTGTTGAGGAGGACAGTCGAGACGAGAAGGTTCTGTAGGCTGCCGTGTTGAATGGTCGAGACGGAAGGGAGAACCATGGAATGAGGTGCCAGACGAGATGGAAATAAATTCGGTGGCTTCCAGGTGGGTTTGCGTCAAAAGGTGTTTGGGTTATAAGTCAGGAAGAGACAGACAGACATGGACTTTGTCATTAGCCTGTTCTTGGCCTGGCTCCATCTTGGCTCATCTGTCACACACCCACCACCAAGAAGCAAGACGCCGACAGCTCGACGCACACGCCACAGCCCTTCCCAAGCTCCAGCACTTGACATGTCCTCGCAGCCGATGCAGGCCTCGCCTTGCCCCAAACTCTGGCATCATGGTCGCTGATTCGCCCAAGACGCATGCGCAGCAGAGGCGCGCTCCGGGGGACATAGTACGGACTGGAGCTTTGGGAGCGCATTGCGCCACTTGGGAAGCCGGTGGACCCCCCGAAAGCATTGCAGAGTCGACCTTTGCTGGCGTGTCGTTAGCCTCAAAATCGGAGGGATTGAGTAATGAAAATAGACGACTGGGATGCCAAAGGGTCTCTGACGGGTCATGTGAGCTCTGCGAGGGCAGACACCCGCCCGCCCAACCGCCATCCGTGATTGCCATGGGCAATATTCCGTGGGACTGCAGTCCGTAATACTAGCCATTGCCACGGCGTTGGTGGTGCTCTCGCAGGCCCCTGCCTGTCTGGTTGTTGCTGGCCGAGCATGAGCTTGCCTGACGTTGCATGAAGCGTCCCAAGGTGCGAGTTTGCCGGCGTGGGTTCGCCGCATCGGACTTTCGACGCTTGAAGTCGTAGCTCCCTGCTCCCTGCTGCCTGCTGCCCCTCCCCTGCTCCCCTGCTCCTGCCTCAGCTCCGGGGCCATGCGGCTTCCACCGTTCCTTCCGCCTTCTTTTTGGCCATGCCACTCGGCAGTCGGCATTCTCATGTCTTCGCACCGGTCGCTCCTGCCGCGCCTGACTGGCAAACCCGTAAACCGGGCATTGACAGGAAATATCCCTCGCCAGTTTGTTGCAACCACGAATATGTTTGTTGCCTCGCTCCGCAATCCAGGCCGTGGATGAGCCAATGCCACACACCACCTGTGTCCGCCATTTCGTGCTGTCGACAACTCCCTGCCGGCTTCTCCCCAAGTCAGCCCGCCCTCCTTTAGTCGGCGGCTGGGGGTTTAGATGTGGTAATGAAAACTGCCAGTGGCCATGGGTCATGGACTTGTGTCCATCTCCTCACTTGCACACAGTCGCGCACAGTCGCGCGCACATTCAGGACGGGGAAGACACAGGCCGTCTCCCTCTGGCTGCTCGCTTCCAGGTGTGTCGTAATTAATCCCCTTTGCTATTGCAGTCACTCTCTTATTTTGCAAAGGATGACCCAGCATTGTGGCGGCCGCACCCGCCCGTCTATTTTCGCCGAATTATTTGTTGCAGCCAACAGTGGCCTCGTGACCTACGTACTCATCTTCTCTGGTCCGGGCGGGTGTTTACGGAGTACGGAGTACGATGAGAGACATTCGTCTTGGCTCGTGCTGTGCAGTATTATCACTCTGTTGGCACCACGCTAGGCTGCAAATCCAGGCCCTGAATGGCCTGATACCGCTTGTTTGTTTCTTCGCGGAGCAAATTGTTCTGTAGTTACTCCGTACTCCAAACCAGATGGGAGAGCCCAGAGCACCGGCCGCGAGTCCCACGCTGTCTGCTTCCCCTGCCCTACACTGGATCTAACGGCAACGCCGTGGAACCATATGTTGTGTCACCAATAGGGATGATGTACACCTGACCAAGCAGCCGAGCTGCTTCGTACTGGTTGCGGCGCAGCAGGGATATGGAGGCTCTTCGCCTTGTGAGCCAAATGATGTCACTATAGACACGCACTCATCGCTTCGCCTTCTCTCATACGACCATACCTTACGTTTCACTCGGTTGCTGTTTCATGATAACAGGCTTCGTGACAACTCAATATCAGAGTAGCCTCGTCGGTCCACTGCACACCGCTTAAAGAGCCTTAGCTCAGGTCGTACTGTCCGCAGACCGACGATCCTGGTGCCCTGGTCATTAATTTTTGCTAGGCGCTTTAATAGCCGCCGGCGCCTCCGCCGAAGCAAAATCCCAAACCCGAAGCCAGCCGCCTGCGTCTTAGCGGATTGTGGGGTAAAGAGATGAGGAAACAAACACTTCTCCTTGGAAAGGCTAAGTGTCTTTTACCATGAAGCCATGGGCCAGTCAAGCGCCGGGAGCACCTGCGTGGCGTTCAATGGACACGGAGTCGAGTCCACTGGCAGTCTATTCTAAGTAACTGGTACCCAGACGCAAAAGATGGTGGACAGAACAACTGCACTAACACTGAGATTCGGACAAGAAGGCATAATACTAACACGCAGGGCTTGTCATACCAACATGAATCCGGACCTTGTATCGTATTTGCAGAGTGACAACAAATGCACGTTTCTACCCCCCGCCCCTGGTTCACATGGATGCGCACCCTAATATACGGGGAACCTCAGGTTCTGGATCGGTACTGCAGACGTCTGGAAGAAGAAGACGAGCTCCGTAACAAGTAATTTATTCATTGTACAGGCTCCATTTGGCCGAGAGAGACTTCTCCTGGCCGCAGAATACGCCTGGAGACTGCAATGTAGTAATGCATTTCATTCAACACGAGGCCGAGCGGGGCAATCTTGTCGCTACAAAACAGAAGAGGACGCAGACAAAGAGTCAGTACGAAATGGTCGCCGTGTGTTTCAGACAGGCAACCCTACGGGCGCCATGATGCTTGATATTTTGCTTAAGCTTCGGTCTCCAATACCTTCACTCGACAGTGGCCTTTCTCTCAGCTCGGCCGGTGCCCTGTTTGCCTGCCGCCCGACTATTCAGGCCGAACTCGGATAAATTGACGGCATAAATGTCCAATGGCAATGTGCCAGGTAATCATCCTGTTGACCAGTGGTGTAGCAAGTGAATAAACATGTGTAATTGTTTCCCCTGCAGAGAGCGTATACAGGGGTGACGTCCCTGCAGTGCTACCACAGTGACCAAACAAGCACAAGCGGCCCATGTCGAGGAGGACGAACTGAGGGAGACTTCGTCCAACTTCAACGCATAAATCTAACGTCATCCGACGTTGTCAGTGGACGTGTCAATCCATGCCAGAGATACTGACTGATATGTCCTCCGGAATCAAACCGGGGTCGACCAAGACAAGACTGACTATTCAGGAGACATGACAACGGACGAACCTCTGCAATCATCTGGGCCAGTGGTTAAGAACTGGGAATATTTACGCCAACAATGCCACACTACTGCTTCCTGTCCCCGGTGGGGGTTACATGCGGCAAATGCTGGGCGCATCAAGTTCAATATTTCTGAGACGGTAGTTTCAGTGCCACCATACTATGCAGATTTTAAGAAGACGAGAAACCGCGATCCGACCTTGGTCTTGATACTCTGCAGGTTAGCCTGATCTTCTTCTGTTGACCTTCCTGGGCAGGGGCTCTCGAGTGCAAAGCGATCAGGCCAGCGAAAGGCATATATCTTGGCCTACATTTGAACGTGCATTGACGTTGACCATTTCTTTATCCTGATTGGAAGAAAGCAAGCGTCACAACGATGTCTCCTTGTTCATTTCTCGATATGCCCGTACATAGGTGTAGCCCCACGAAAACGGGTCTGGGCTGGTGTCCCTAAATTAAGTCGCTTTTCGATGACCACTCACCAGAGCCTCATGTTTCCGCAGAAGTTGATGCCATGAGGTTGGCGGTCATGCCGGGGAGAAGTACTTTCGATTTGAGCACGCGCTCCAATTCTCTGAATGACGCTTTTCAAAGGACATGTCCGTTCCCGATACTACGTACGCTGACCAAGTGCCCCCTAAAAGACCCGCAGAAGCACGTAGCTTGCGCGTAGTCACGTGACAAGTCCAGAGGGCAAGTCACAAGCCATCGAAGCCTCTTATTAGGCGACACAACCGTCGCTTTTATTGTCCAGTGCGCAAAATAAATCATTGAGCATCTCTCGGCCGATGTCCGCAGTGCTGCATATGGTGTGGTGCTTCAAAGAGGATAGGCGAGCGTTGACTACGGAAGAAATGTAGGGCGATGGCCTTGAAGCTAACCATACGCAAGTAGATGTTTCGCGCTCACAGGCAAATAAAACCCACACGAGATGGATTTCCCTAATTTCTGCGTCTTTGGCCGGTCACGGAAAACATCTTGGTACAACTCGACAGAAGAGAGATCGACTGTGGCACCCGATGGATGAGTTCCCAGGTGCCTAGTTCATGTCCGGCGCCGGAGTCTCTATTTTCCCACAGCCGGGACATTTTGGGCCAGCCAGCCAATCGGGATGCGGCGGTGGCGCCCTGAAGACGCCTGAGCGGTAGGGAGCCCTCAGTTCACCTCGAACCACAAACCACGCTGTAGGTTTGAGCTGCCATTTGCGTCAACTGGTCAGTCAACTGGCCCGTCTGCGCTCATCTGCGTCCCGCTACTTTACTCGACCAAAACTTCCGCCCTCTTCCCATCCCCTCCACGCCCATGTTCGAACGTTGTGTGCAGCTGTATGTCTTTTGCTCGCACAATATTTGGCATGGCCCCAGAATGGTCTAGCATTGCACATCTGTAATCTGTCTTCTCGTCATCTTTTTCACCCGCGCGCTCCCCACCAGCGTAGCCTCGCTGCGTCGTCACTCGACCTACCGATCGCGACCACCACCGCAGCCCGAGCCCAACGGAATTACCTGCCCATACCCATATGCCAATATACTCTTATGTCCCTACTACAGCTGTAGCATAGATTTGACGCATATATACAAGATGAAGTCGGCGAAACCGGTGGCGGCAGATACGCCATCGCATCGAAGATCACAGCCCGCTCGGCAGGCACGAACGAATCCTCAACGAAGCTCCGCCAACGCTGATCGATCCGGAGACGGTCGAGGTCCCGTCAATGGCCGTCCTTTGGGATGCCAGCCTATTGAGATATTCCCTGCGATTACCCATTTTGCCGACACAATCTCTGCGCTTCCCAAGGAGCTTGTACGACACTTCACTCTGCTCAAGGAAGTCGACGCCAAGATTTTTGCTCCCGAAGAACAGCTCTTTCAGCTGGTCGCCGCCATCTCCAACTCATCCTTTCCCGAAGCCAGAGCGAACAATGACGCCGCAGGCACGGCGCAGCCAGCATCAGCCCCCATGAGCACGCAGAATAGCTCCAGCGGGATGGCCTTGAATCCCGCTCGAGCGTCCTCGGCTCCGTCACTCGACGAGGCCAGTGCCGCGCCCACCAGCGTCTTCGACCCCTCCAACATTCCACGCCGACAGCTCTTTCGACAGACTGCATTCAAGATTCAAGAGATGCTAGTTTCGTTGGAAGAAAAGAACCATGTGCTCTCCACCGCGAATGAGGCCTTGCAACGACAACTTGCGCGAGCCGAAGATGTGTGGCCCTATTTGGAAAACGAATTCAGTGACGAAGCGAAATGGGGCAGCACTACACACTGGGCATATCCCGAGAATCGAACTGGTAGCAAAGTATCCCATACCGAAAGGGCTCGTCGGGATGGTGCCGCCGCAATCTCGGCCGCCGCCCAGGCACTCGCTGAAGAGGCGGCTGCTAGAAGCGACGCCCGAAAGCAAGCTGTGCAGGCCAAGAAGGGTCTGAAGAACCAGCAGCAAGACTCTGACGCGGACGACCTAGAGGCCCGCCACAAGGAGCCGGCCAAGAAGACCACGGCCAAGTCTCGAAAAACTGTCACTGCTGATCCAAACAGCACGGCATCGGGTATTCCAGCCCCGTCTACCAATGGCAACCCCCCTCAAAAGAGAAGGAAGGTAGAAAAGACAGTCAATGGAGCCAACACCGGTACTGGAGGCGCCATGAGTACTGTGTTTGGTACAAATGCTCCAAAACCCAAGACAGGCAGTCCCCGAGGGACTCCCGCGCCAGACGGGCCCAAGAAACGAAAAGCCTTGCCGACAGGCAGTGGACAAGCGAAGAAGAAGTATGTGTCTGACCATCGTCTACCACCTCTTGTTTTCTCTTCTCCAGGCATACGTTTCATATCGGCCGACCTTGGCGTCCGTTTTACTAACATGCATGCTAGGAACGGCCTGTCACCCTCAGTCACGTCCTCTCCCGTCATGGGAACTTTCCCCGATCCAAAAGCACCTGCTCGAGCATCGCCGCCTCCCACCACCAGCGCGCCGCGTCCAGCATCATCCCGTGCCCGACAGAACTCAATACAGTCCAATGCGGAAAACGGAAAAGCTCGGCCCGCCCCCTCGGCTGCCAACAAACCCAGCGGCAACGGCCAAGGCACGCCCGAAATGGCTTCAGTCGCGACATTCCCTCGAGCTGTGCAAGAAGCAAAACCAGCCAAGGAAGAAAGTGCGCCCGTCAAGACGGAACCCGCCAAGAAAGAAAGCGAGCGACCCGAGACGTCCAGCAACTCTACACCTGCCACTGCGAAGAAGGATGCAAAGCCAGACGAACCCGATAGGAAAAGCGAATCCGCCACTCCGCAAGCGACTCCCGCCACGGCAACTACAAAGACTGGCAGGGCAAGCAAACCGTCAACGCCAGCGCTGGCCACCTTTCAAGAAGCAGCTCGTTCACGCCCCTCGCGGAGCACAGAAACGGGCTCCAAAAAGAGCCACAAGAAGAGCGGACCCGTGACACAAGTAGCCCTCATACAACAGGCGGCCGCGGCTGCGGACACGGATGCCAGCAGCAGCATGCAGGGAGACGACGAAGACGGCGACATTGACGGCGACGAACCGACGTACTGTTACTGCAATAGCGTCAGCTATGGCGAGATGGTGGCCTGCGATGCAGACGACTGCAAGCGCGAGTGGTTCCACCTGGCTTGTGTAGGGCTCAAGGTTGCGCCGGGCTCAAGGAGTAAGTGCTGGCTTTTATTTTATCCCGTCGCAAACTCTACCCGTGCAGTCATTTATTTCTTTTTTCTAACGTGCGGCTCGGCAGCGAAATGGTACTGCGAGGACTGCAAGGAGCGCTTGAAAATGGGGGCCAAAAAGTCGGGCGGACGCTAGCACATCTGGGAGAGTCTTGTCTGCTGGTTGGACGCGGTGCCGTTGTAGCGAGTCTTTGTATACCATTTGATTTGATTTGTAGCTTTCCCGGGCGTCTGGTGTACATTCTGGGGGAATTGCGTGGGGACGGAACGGCGGCGTTGGCATCATGTTGAAGGGACTGGACTGGATAGGGGGTGTCTAGGTCGCTACGTACATGGTAGAAATTTCATCGTGTGGCGGACCTTGTTGTTTCTGGGAAAGATGCATTGCACGGCGAGACTTTGCACGGCGCGCGCCATGCCGGGTAGTTACTGGGGGTTTCAATGCCCAAGGCTGAAGAAGGGTGGTTTTGCCCTCGTCGTGTACATGCGGTGTGCTATCTATCAATGTTTGCATACATGCCCGTACGTGGTTGCAAGCCCCAGGACGGTGCTGGTACGCCTGCCAGAGCTCTCAAGTCAGCCGTATGAAACGTGGTGTAGATGGAACTAAATTTAGGTGAATAATCTATATTGCAGAAGCTGAAAAAATGATGATAATAATACGCCATGTGCCTCCCTCCGCGAAAAAAAAGAAAAAAAGTCCCTATGTAAAAGCACGGGGTATAAATACACTCCTCTACGCTCATTTCTATTCTACCAGGCGGCGGCTCTTGGCCTTGACGAGGGTGCTCGTCTCGTCCCTCTCCTTTTGCTTCTGGCGCCACTGCCACTCCAGCATGACCCAGATGAAGTGCTGGAGGTCGAAATCGGGCCACAGGCAGTCGATGAAGACGATTTGCGTGTCCTGGTGGCACTGCCAGAGCATGAAGTCGCTGAGGCGCTCGACGCCGCTGGTCCGCACGAAGAGTTCCAGCGGCGGGTCGGACGCCGTGTACATGTGGTCGTTGAGGGTGTCGGTGGTGATGGATTCCGGGTTGGGGAGGTGGCTGGTCGAGGAGGAGCGGGTGCGGAGGCTGGGCGAGGGTGAGTCTGGCGGCAGGGTGGTGGACGACGAGTCGCCGGCGTCTTCGTCGTTGTCCATGCTCGTCTCTTCGGGCACGTCGTCGTCGTCATCGGCGTCGAGGATGGTGGGGAGGGGTTCCTTGCCGTCGAGCTGGCTGGACAGGATCTTTTGGCGGATGCGCGAGGGCGAGAAGGGGGTGTTTTTGGGCGGCGGCGGGTTGAGGAAGTCCTGGACGGTGTTGCGGATGGCCGTGGTGATTTCGGCACGCGACGTGTATGGGAAGCAGATGTTGAGGACGGTCCTACGCACGGGGGTTAGCTTCATCGTTTGGGAAACGGCGGCAGCGTCTACGGATGGCATACTTGTTGTTGTGCTTGGTCCTAGCAACGGCTTTGTCAACAACCTTGAGGACGTCTTCCCGGATCATCTCACGCTGACCGAGGACGCGCACGCAGGCGCCGTAGCGGTCTAGGATGTCGCCGTAGGTGGTGAGCTGCTCCAGCTTGACCTTGGCCAGCTGCATGAGCCCTTCGACCTCGTGCTTGGGCCGGTTGTAGTTCTCGACGCTGAACGCATAGACGGTGATGACCTTGACGCCGCACTTGTAGCAAATTTCCATAATCTAGAATGCGCAAACCACCAACCAAGACGCCGGTTAGCGGTAGCTCGCTCCGCGGAGAGAGAGAGGGAGAGATGGGGAAGCTAAACATACCCTGGCAAGAGCCTCGAATCCGCGATGATGCCCCTCGACCGTTTCCATCCTGTGACTCCTGGCATACCGCCTGTTCCCATCCATTTCAAAGGCCACATGTTGCGGCACAGGACCCTGGCGCAAGGCCCCTATCAGAAGTTCGCGGAGGCGATTCAGTGCCCATTCTCCAGGGGGCGACTCGAGAATCAGGCGGCGCAGGAGGGAAACGGCGTCCGACATGTCTAGAGGCCGAGGCAGACGGGGACGGAAACTCGAACGGATATACGCTAGGGAAAATGTATGGGCGGAAGGGAAAAGAAAAAGGAATTGAGAGTCGTATAGGGACGGGAAGGCGATGAAGAGGCGACAAGAAGAATTCTAGATAAGGAGGAGTAATAAAAAGACATAAAGACCTAGAAACAGCAGCGCAACATGATCGCTCGGGGAAAGAAAGATGACAGAACTTGAGATGTATGGTCGTTGAGTGGTGAGAGGACGAATCCTGTGGCGGAGTTTGGGGCGATCCAAGGCTCAGATTGTGAAGATGTGGCAGGGTGTGGCTGAGAGGGTTCATGAATGTGCCTGACAGGCCAGGAACAGACAAAGTGGGAACTCCAGATGAGTTGGGTGGAGTAGGATTCGTGGCTTTGGGGCAAAATCGTCAACTTATTATTGGAAGCATGAAGCTGACAGGGGAGGGGGTTCAATGGTGACTTGTTCACAGGGATGGAAGTGCTCGGCATGTCAGCGCTGGCAGCAGAGTCCTCTGAACATTGAAACATTGTGGTCAATACCAGTTGACGTGTTGACTAAGTACTTAAGTTTTCATTGACATTGGCTGGGTGCACATCTGGTGCGCCAAGCGCTGAGCTTCAGTGGGTGTTCAGCGGGTGTGACCCTGCAGCGAGGTAAGCCAGTACCTAAAATTCGTCGTCGTCCCCACATGTGCAACCGACCAGACTTGATGCGCTGCATCATGGTTCCAACTTCCATCACCAGACGTCTCCGTGACGTGTGCGCAAGCCAAGAGCCATTACGCAAGACGACGCTTTCTGCGGCATCGGAATTCGTAGCGACTGCGGTCCGTGGTGGCCTGGATTGCCCTGCCCAACGCTGACCCGGATGGCGTCGGTACGAGTGTAGCCTTTGCTTCAAACACTGTATTCAAATGTGTCCCTCTCTCCGAGAAACCAGTTGAGCAGTTCGTTGTAACTATCAACTACCCGAGACTAGACGCTAGCAGGCTAGTCGAAGCCACCATCTGCCATCTTGAGTTGCGCGTAACCATGTGGTTTACCTGGGACGACTCGACGACGTCACTGTACATGCTGCTGTCCCTGCCTTGGCAAAATCCAGCTCTGCTTCTGCCAGGGGGAAGGCTGCCGTCTCATTGGAAGACAATGTACAGTGGCCCATCACCATGCGGCGCCTGCCCCTGTCTTTGATCAAAGGGATCGTGCTCCGTAATGCAGTTGTACAGCCCGATGGCTGTGGAAACTGTAGGCGTCAGACCTCATCCGTGTGGGGGAGCGGGTTTGAATACCATCTTGCAGACCATCGACATCTGGAGCTCCTGACGATATAGTCATGAACAACAGGTGATGGATGCTTAAGTAATAAACAGATAAGTACTCCGTAGTACTAGTAGCAACATGGAAAAAACGCCCCCAACGCTTTGAAGCCCCTTGCAAGGAATGGCCCGATAAGAACAAACTCTCTTGAGCCTCCATCAATCACGACTCTTCACCAGCCACGATGCCCCGCCATCAAGAATCTGCCCCACGTTCGTCCGTCTGTCCTCCAACGAGGAAAGCAATGATGGAATTCTTCTCTGTAATACACCGACTCGACATGGATCCAGCCCAAACTGAATAGAACCTAGTAGCTTTGTAAGTGAGCGGGAGCTTACCAAGTGGGTGGCGTCGGACACATGCTCCCGAGCACCAGCACACCATAACCAAGCCTTCATCGTGCCGACGGAGACCTTTTTCTTTCCACCACGAGCCCTCAGCTACCTTCTTGCTCTCCGTCTTGAAGCCAACTACTTACTCCTTTTTTTTTAACATCCTGAGCAAGCCCTATGCTCTGCTTCCCTTTGCTGTTGGCTCTTCTGTTGCTCCATTCTCCAACCAATTGAGGTGCCGTGATCCGACCAGTTGCTCCCAGATCCTGGTCCACCATGGTTGTCTTCGACGGCCACGAGTATCTTACCGAGGAGGAGAGACGCCTCAAGCAGGATCGCGAGCGAACCAAATACTGGAAGAAATGGGGCCCCTATGTTGCCGAGCGGCAATGGGCTACAGGTGCGCGGCTGTTGTCTGCCAGAGTGCCGTGGTGCAATGATGTACTGACCGGCTTCCAGTGCGGGAGGACTACAGCGCAGATGGAGATGCCTGGAGCCGTAAGCCCTTCTCATGGCCCAATTGCTCAATACGTCCCTCCTAGGCCAGAATCCTAACCGTTGACCTAGATTTCACTCATGAGCACGCTCGATCCCGGGCCTTCAGATGGGGTGAAGACGGCATTGCCGGTGTCTCCGATACGCACGGTCTCCAGAACATCGCCTTCAGCTTTTGGAACGAAGAGGAGTGCGTTGCTGCTTGGCCGTGGACCGAAATCAGTTCCCAGGCTAACTTTTTGTGCAGCGATTTTCTCAAAGAGCGACTGTTCGGCCTATCCAACCCCCAGGGAAACCATGGCGAGAGCGTCAAGGAAGCCCATTTTCACGTAGACAATACTCCTGTGAGTGTTCCCTTTCCCTCTCTCTCTCTCTCTTTTATAGTTATATATACATTGGAATTGGCTTCAAAACCGTGGCAATACAGATGCTAACACCCATGCAGACAGTAAGACATCTATGATATCTTCCTGTTTCAACATAACCCAAACTAACCAATCAGCACTCGTACATGAAATTCCTTTACAAGTATCCGCAGAAAAAGTTTCCATACCAAGACTTGATACAGGAAAACGGTCGGAGAGGCAAGGAAGACAAGGAGTATCAAATCATCGACACTGGTGTCTTTGACGAAAACAGATATTGGGACATCTTCATCGAGACCGCTAAAGAATCCGACGATCCTGACGAGTTGCTATTTCGGGTCACCGCTTGGAACCGGGGCCCTGACCCGGCACCTCTCCACATCATCCCCCAAGTGTGGTTTCGCAATACGTGGAGCTGGGGTCACGAATCCGAAGACAAAAGACCGTCCATTGCTGCAGAATCCGAGCTGTCAGCCAAATCAAAACACTATAGCCTTGGAGACCGATATGTGTACTACTCGCCCTCACCGGGAGTAGGATCCAGTGGTGAGGATGTGGTGCCTCTGTGGATGTTTACGGAAAATGACACAAACTATGAGCTCTTGTACAAGCAAAAGAACAAGCAGCCCTATGTGAAGGACGCGTTCCATAGATACGTTGTCGGTGGGGAAAAGGCAGCCATCAACCCGAGTAAAACTGGCACCAAGTCAGCTGCTTGGTTCAACTTCAACGAGGATGGTGGCGTGAATCCCGGTGAATGCGCAGGTATGGCAAAACAATGGTTGCCCTGTAATTTGTAGGCTGACCAGAACCCTCGCAGTTGTCCGCTTCCGTTTCAGCAAGAAGAACATGACATATCTTGACGAAGAAGAATTTGATGACGTTATTGAGAAACGACGTGAAGAGGCGGATGAGTTTTATTACCGAATCAGTCCCCTCCCCATATCTGACGACCTACGAAACATTCAACGACAAGCCTTTTCAGGAATGATGTGGACAAAGCAGCATTACCACTTCATCTGGGACCAATGGGCCAAGGGCGACCCATCGTCGCCGCCGCCGCCTCCGGAACGAATGGGTGTTCGGAACTCCCAATGGAGACATATGCATTGTGATGACATCTTGTCAATGCCCGACTCTTGGGAGTACCCCTTCTTCGCCGCCTGGGACAGCGCATTCCACTGTATACCCTTGGCCATGATTGATCCTGATTTTGCCAAAAAGCAGCTGGATTTATTCACTAGGGAATGGTATTGCCATCCAAATGGGCAGCTCCCAGCGTAAGATGACCCTACGACATGGTTTATGCAGTGCCATCACTAACAAATTCATCTTTGCAGATATGAGTGGAATTTTAGTGATGTGAACCCCCCCGTCCACGCCTGGGCGACGTTTAGAACATTCAAAATTGAGAGAAAGATGTACGGACGTCAAGACCTTGACTTTTTGGAAAGGGTCTTTCAGAAACTGCTGCTCAACTTTACCTGGTGGGTGAACCGCAAAGATGCCGATGGCAAAAACGTCTTTGAGGGTGGCTTCCTCGGCCTTGACAATATTGGCCTGTTCAATCGATCAGAACCTTTGCCCACGGGTGGCGTGTTGGAACAGGCCGACAGCACGGGATGGATGGCGTTTTACTGCTTGTCTATGCTCAACATTGCGCTGGAACTAGCCAAGCACCGACGCATTTACGAAGACATTGCCTCCAAGTTCTTTGAGCACTTCATCTTGATTAGCGATGCCATGACCTTCAGGACTGGGCACAAGGACGAAAAGTCTCTCTGGAACGAGGAAGATGGCTTCTATTACGACGCCATCTCCTGGGGCGGTCCATATATCCAGCAGCTGCCAGTCCGATCTCTTGTCGGCCTCATTCCGCTGTACGCAACGGCCACCTTGGAACCAGAGCTTTTGAATAAGCTTCCGTCGTTCCGCAAGCGGGTGGAATGGTTCGTACAACACCGGGAGGACATGGCCGAGAGAAACATGGCCAGTATACGAAAGAGGGGCAAGGGAGACAGGCTGCTCCTCTCGATTGTAAGCAAAGACAGGCTGGAGAAGATTCTCAAGCGCATGCTCGACGAGAATGAATTCTTCAGCGACCACGGGATTCGGTCTCTGTCCAAATTCCACAAGGAAAGCCCCTTCTCCATGGAGGTAAACGGACAACAATTCAAGGTTGGCTACGTCCCCGGCGACTCAGACACGGGTCTATTCGGCGGCAACAGCAACTGGAGGGGGCCAATCTGGCTCTGTGTAAACTTCCTGCTGGTCGAGTCCCTCCAGCGGTTCTACCTCTTTTACGGGCCAGAGTTCCAGGTGGAATGCCCAACCGGGAGCGGCGACTACATGCACCTGGGCAAAGTGGCCGAGGAGATCCAGCACCGCCTCCAGCACCTCTTTGCGCGCACCGACGACGGAAGACGCAGCATCAACGCCGGCGACGACCGCCTCGACTTTGACGAGCACTGGAAGGACTATCTCTGGTTCTACGAATTCTTTGACGGCGACTGCGGCCGCGGGCTAGGCGCCACCCATCAGTGCGGCTGGACCGGTCTCATTGCCAGAATGATCCACGACACCGGGTAAGACGAGTCACCTCCTCCCCCCCCCTCCTCTTCCGTGTTGAGCACGAGCGAGCTAACAAGACGCAGCACAAACTGCCGCCTCCCCCAAACCCCACGCACGCCGTCTGCCGCCATGGCCCATTACTTTGACGACATGTTCCAGCGCGGCCTGGACCTCGGCACGCCCCGGTCCCCCAGCATGCGGCGGATCCGCCGCTCCTCGACGGCCCGGTCCATCGGGGCCCGGAGCGACTTTGAGGCTTCTGCCAACGGGGTCGACGACGACGCGCACTCGGTGACCAACTCGGTCATTCACGATGATTCCGAGAGGGCCAGGGAGAGGGAGGAGGCGGATTCGCACTTGCATCGGTATATTTCAGATCAGTTGGAGAGATACAAGGACGAGAGCGTCAACGGGGGCCACGCAGACGAGTACGAGACCAAGGCTTAGATGTAACGAGGTACGATGCAAGAAAAGATGAAATCATTATTGTGGCCGAGAACTTTGTCGACAACGCCGACGATACTTGTGGTAAACCATTGTGTGTCGTGTTTTCATTTGACCGTACTACGTAACGACCACGTGAGGCGTCATCAATTCATGGATACAAGTGCCCTCCTTGGAACAAAAGTACAGAGTGCGTAGATAGATTCCTTTTCTCAACTTGTCGCCGTGGCAAGCGTATAGTCTAGGCTACAACAGGAGTAGCAGTACAAACAGGGGTCAGCATCACAAGGCCATAGACAGAATCGTGTATGTAAATGCTTCTATTCACCCCGCCTCTTCAGCGTCCTCTCCAGCCCGCCAACTACGGCACGCTCTTCCTTTCTTCCCCCTTCATACATCAAGTGTACACGAGATTGCTGTCCGTTTCCCCCCGAGAGCCAAGGGAGTATGCCGACGCAGAACAAACGGGGACTAACAAAAAAAAACAGAGAGACAAGTTTGTAATATGCTAGCCAGTGTATTAAATTTACAGAGTATCAGTGAGGAGCTTGTTCATCTTGGCGATGCGCGAAGAAACGCTCAGGTCGATGGTGCGGTCGCCGACCTCGACGACAAGTCCGCCGATAATGTCCGAGTTGACTTCGTTGGTGACCTTGAGCTTCTTGCCCTGCCCGACGTACTGGGACTTGGAGACGGCCGTCTCGAGGCGGGACAGCGTCTTGTTGTCGAGGGGCTGTGCGTCACATTTTGCGGCGTCAGCCAGCACGGCCGGCACAGACGGAGAGTGGGGGAAAGGACGGAAAACGTACCTGGGCGCTGGTGACCCTGAGCTCGACCTCGCCGCGGGCGGCGCTCATGATGGCGCCAAACTTCTCGCAGACGCCCTTCAGGAGACCCAGGCGGTTGTTCTCGGCGAGCGTGCTGAGGAAATTCTTGACCGTCTCGCCGCCGGCGCCGGCCTGCTTGGCCAGCTCGGCGACAATGGCGGCCTTGTCCTCGGCGGTGAGGGTGGGAGCGGCCAGGATCTCCGACAGCTTGGCGTCCTTCTCGACAATGGCGTTGAGGTTGCTGAGGGCCTTGGCCGTGGGATCGAGGGTAGAGGTTTTGGCGGCGGCAGTGTACTAATTGACGCAAGGTGGGTTAGTTGGACTGTTAGACTTGGCGGTTGTGGTCGTCCGGCGCAGGGGACTCAATTGGTGACGACGCGAGTCCGACAGAAACCAATTGGCCATGCTCCATCAAGCTTGGTGGCATGTCGCATACCAGGGCAGAGGCGTAGGTGCCATCGAGGCCAAACACAGCAATCGGGGGCTGGCTATCGGCAGCGGCAGCAGCAGCAAAAGACCGCACGGGAGCTGCGCGCAGGGTCACGGCTCGCTGGGGGGCAGCGGCACGGGCGGCACGGAAGACTTGTCGAGACAACATGGCGAGGTTCCGGACGGAAGATGATATGTTGAGAGGAGGGGGGAGGGTGATTCGACGGTGTTGATGTCGGCGTTCGTGGAGCTGCCGGTTTTCGTGATGAGGTTGCTCGGTGTCGGCAATTTTGGATGTTGGTGCCTTACGGGTGAGGCATCCACCACTGGCTATGGTCCCACTTTTTTCGAACTGAGCCGGCTGTTCCCGTCTTGTGCTGATGAAGCATCATTCAAAACTACCATGCACGTGAACTTATTCTTGATGTTTATGGCATACTCGTATTCATGTTTACGTTACGTTATTAATTCGTGCTCTCAATGTCTATGCTTCCGTGCAAAATCTCGTGCTCATTGTAGCAGGAGGCGCATAGGAGCTCATGCTAGGGGGCCCAAAGTCTGTATCCTTTTCCGTCCTTGGCCCCCTCCAAAATAAAAAAGAAGCAATGAAACAATAAAACGATACAGCATTCCCAAACGCCAGATGAACCATAATTCGTACAAAGAGAGCTCATGCACCACCACTTCATTCAATGTCTAGTCGCTCTTGAGCATGCTGTCCACAAGATCACCCAGAGGGCCCCAGTAGTCTCTGCCGCTTGCCAGGCTGTGCTCATCAATGAAGAGCACATATTGCTTGAAGCTAGTGTTCAAGTGCGGCTCCAGGCCCAGCTCTCGAATTACGGGGTAGTGGTGGCAGTAGATGTGGGCGTATACTCGGTACATGCGCTTGAAAATTTGGCGGACAAGAGCCGGGAATGACTTGGGGAAGGGAACGCCTGTGTCTCGTAGTCAGCACTTGGCCAGCTTGATACATGTGAAGCTGCACAACTCACCAATTTTGCTTGGAAGAACAGATTCGTTGTCAATGTTGGATTGTACCCACGTCATGAGTTGCTCGATGTATGCTGGGGCAGGCATCTTGGTCGGTCTCTTGTAGTTTTCGTTGTCTTGCCAGAGGTATTCAAATCTGAAATGTCAGCACCTTGCCTGATCTTAGTGTACCATTCGGGGGACCGTACTCGTCTGTTGCCTTCATCTCGGGGCAGGAATGGGGCGAGCAAAACTCGGTGATGGCTCCGTAGAGCAAGTTGATCTGATTATAGAAATCCACCACTGCCACAGTCAGCACGGAAACAATAATCCAGTCTTGTCGGAATCGAGATAACCCACTGTTTACCGCCAGCCACTCATTCTCGTCCTCGCCTTCGGGCAGCTTGACAACTTTTCGCAAACTACCACCCCCCAATGTGACTTCAGCATACTGTCGAAGCTGGTAGCTGGTGGCGCCGCCCTTGCCCACGCGAGGACGGAACTGATTCTTAGTCCGCTGGTTACTATTCGTTGCCTTGGCGTCAGCAATCACAGGCTCGGCTGCGGGCATCGTGGGGGAGTCGGAATCATCCTCGTGGACGGAGATGATGGTGTTGTCCAGCGACAGCATGGTGGCGATGGAACTGGGGCTCAGGTAACGGAAAACAGCGCTCGCCATTGCAGTCATGTTGCACGACGGTGCTTCTGCTTGTATGAAAGAAGGACTAACACGGTGGTCAAGAACTGAGCCATGGTGGCGGTGTTCAGCGTCGTCGACGATGGTCGGAGAATGCTGCGGGCCTGGCACTGGCATTCCAGTCGTTAGCGGGGCAATGAAGGGCTAGCAAAGACAGACAGAGTGGCGGATTGGCCATTGTCCTCTTTTCATGGCCTCTAAAGGTTTGTTCAAATTCTCACCTGTCTGCTCCAGGAGTACGTGTAGTCTGGTCCCTCGGGGCGCTCAACGCAGATGTGGTAACAATGGTTGAAGCGTAAAGATGGTGTTGGGATGCGCAAGGGCAGCGATGTTGACGTAGTGTTTACATCGACGCTTCCTGATTGGGCCTGGTTGCCAGGGACTGCACGCAACTGCCAACGTTTGGGGCAGTGGTTGACTGACCGCCTGCCCCAGCTGCCCAAGCGCTGGCCCACCCCCAGGCCCACCACCACCTTGGTCTGTTTCAGATTTCAATGTTCCTTCTCCGTCAAGTACAGGGTAGCCTCGAAGCAGACGTCCTGAATCCAGGCCCTGAATTCAAAACAGAGATTTCATTCTGCATCAGATGCAATCGACCGTGGCCCCGAATTCCACTGTATTTCGATATGGCGCTTTGAAGCAGATTCAAAATAGTGACGGCTGCAAACCCGTTGATCTCGCCGTCGCCAACGGGCACCATGACGTTGTCGATACACCGGACCATCCAGGCACATGGCTGACACAATTTGAATAAATCAAGCCGACAGTGAACAAAAGCCAGCCCAAGTAAGCATGATGGACCGAATCTACTCTGCGGCCACGTACGTAATCGCTCGGCCCGCATGATTCTCGCTCAAATCTCGGAATCCAAACTTTCAACACGGTACATTCCTACCTCTCGCAGTTCCAAGACAGCCAAATCGAACCCTGTAGCGGCCTCGATAAAGATGCATACTTCAATCCGGCGTGCCATATATCCTGGCCAGAACGGGTAGTCCTAGCCAGCATATACCAACGTCAGTGGTTCAGCAGAGCCTGGATCGTGCAGGAAGCCATTCTCCCTAGCGTGCTATTCATGTACACTGGCCCCGATGCCTTCTCATGGGCACACCTAGGCGACGTATCAGCCGCTCTCCGAAGAAATGAAGCAAAACTTGGCACAGCTAGTTTCACAGCATTTGTGCCCGAGCAAGATGCTGCCGTGCCTATAGTCTGGAACATGGCCGAGGTATCCAAGCGGCGGCAGACGAAGTGCCATGCCAACAGGAAGGATAATACCAACGCCCATGAATCGCGGGCCTTATTTACGCCCCGAGAGATGGTGTACACCTTTCGGACCTTTGCGGCCTCGGACCCGAGGGACAAGATATTCGCGTTTTACAGAGTCTTGAACCTGTCTTCGGAAATCAGATGGCAAGCGATTACCATTTATCTCCGGAAACGGTGTTCACGCGGGCAGCGAGGAAGATGATTCGCGAGCAAGGCAACCTACAGACTCTGTCAGCATGTGTACATCCGTCGTCAGAGAGGATGGTGAACCTGCCGTCCTGAGTCCCCAGACTCCAGCCTGCCCGCTATCAACCGCATCCTGAGCCAACTCTCCGCCGACGAAGGACATTGCAGACACACCGCCCAAAAGATGGCGGCCCGGCAAAACTCGACGCCCAAGGCACACGACGAGGCGCCGTCTCCAGAGCGTCAGGACGTCGCGGCACCGGACTATCCGAGAAAATTCCAAATCTTGGCTCTCGATGCCCCCGTCACTCCGTGGCAACGGAGGACACGGCCCTCACTCCAATCTACCAGAGGTTCCATGGCGGACTCTGTGCATGGACATGCCACACGGCAGCCAATTCGACCCTGAAGCCTACGGCTCACATGTCCCGGCCGAGTTTGCCGGCCGATTCCGCGTATTCATGCTCCTCGTCATCCTGTCCGAAGTTGACGGCTTGATTCTGCAAGACTTGAACATGCCCGTGTCCACCGAGAACACCACAACGTTCTGCAGCACTCTTCATGACCCTATGAGTGCTGAGCTTGGTCTTGTGCTCGAGAACATGGAGGCAATTACGTCCCACGACGGCGGGAGCTGCTGCTTGCCGCCACGACAGGACAGTCCATTATTGGCACGACTTCAAGTTCTCGCTGGTTCGAAACGTGAATGGTACTGCAGATGGGCCGAATGACTTTTCCTTACCCGCCGGCGTGGGGGAGGGCAAGGGTTGTTGAATATTGAATATGAATTCCAGGATGGCGAGGGGGTGTTCCGGGCTGAGTAGCGGGTTTGGATTAGCACATGGTGGGAGGCAGATGGTTACGGTCGACGACAAGTTCTTGGTATGGCGGCGCTGTCGGTGCGGGAAGGGGACGAAATTTGGGTGTTGCTGGGTTGAATGAGCTGGCTGTGCCAAGGAGGCATGAGGGTGCTGATGGCCACACATATGAATTTGGTGGGTCGTGCTATACATCATGCCACATGGGCTGATGCATGGGGAGGCTGGGAGGTGCGGCCATGTGTCGCCTGTTGACATTGAGCCAGCGTGATGAAGTGGTATTACATTGGACTCTATAGTTGCACGCGCGTAATAATACAGTTTTGCTCTTGCTTTACCACCTGCCCCGGTGACCATGGCCTCCACGATGTCCGCCTCGACCTCTGCCGCCGCCTCTGCCGCCGCCTCGCCCTCCTCTGCCACCAGCCCCCCCGCGGCGGCCTTGGTATTCTGACGGAGGCGGCCCTTGATCTCGCCTCGCTCTTCTCTCTTCTGCACTGGCATTCCAGAGATGCTTCAGCCCGAGGAGGTCGCAGAATGCCGTCGTCTGCGGGTTTGTATACTCCTCGGGCTGCTCGTCCACAATCTCCGGAGAACCAGGAACATGGGGGGCAGCGGTGAGTTCAAAGTTTTCAGGGACGTCAAGCCTGCCCTTGGCGACCACGTTTTCTTCGACCCAGGCACGCTCGGCCTCGATGAGAGGCAGGTAGTGCTCCTCGCCTAGATCGGGAGGTGGCCGGGCCGTCTTGTCACCAATGCTGAGGGTGCTGTGGAAGACACGCGTGATGGCGAGCCATTCGGGGTCATACTGCAGCTGGTAACGAGGACCCGACGATTTGGGGGGATACGCTGCGAGATCGGCCGCGTTGAAAGGTGCAATGTCGCATAGTTGGAGGAAATGCCGTCCTGGGAGGCACTTGTCCAAGGCTAAGAAACGGACCTCTCTGTTTTTGATGCCTGGAGGGACCGGCTGGCCAGGCGTGCGATTGTCCCTGGGCGGCGGCTTTGCGAATGACGCAGGTAGCTGGGCGCGCAGTTCGGCAGAAACCTGGTTTGTGGCCTTGGACTCGGAAGCCTCTGCGCCCGTGGCCGGTTTTTCGGTGCTCTTGTTTTCGTCATCCTCCACGTCCAAGTCAATCTCATCGGGATTTGCTCCTCCCTCGGGCACTGCGGCCTCGTCTCCGTTCACATTTGCGGACGGTGCCACTGGAGCGGCGTCGGTGTACTTTTTGAGAGCCGGGAATTTTATATGCATGTGCGCTGAGAACCAGTACGGAGGCCGTAGCCGGTCCATGACATATTCGGCGGCAATGCTTCCCAGCTGGCCGTTCTGCGACTCTCTTCGGAAGTCGGGCTTCTTGCGAAACAGCCAGGCTGCGTCCCCGTGGTTTTCAATGTAGCGCGGCCAGTCGTGGCTAATACCAATGTCGACCTGGGTCTGCAGCAAAAGCAGTTTCCGGACATCGAGCTCCCTCACATGGTAGAATGACTTGACATCATCGCCACTAAAGGGGAGTCGCTCATGATGGGGTTTCCTGTAGTCAAAGCCCTTCCAGATGCCAGACATGGCTGCAATGCGAAGCGGGCCAAAGCGAAGAACGTTGGCGGCGCCCATGTAATAAATGTTGGGGGCTACCCATCCTCCGTAGAAGAGTTCCCAGAGGTGGGAACTTGCTTCGTGGTTGCCGCCGACGAAGATGGTGAGATAGGGCGCAGTACGTGTGCCGGCGTAGTAGTCGGGAAAATCGCCGAGATGGCGGTACTTGACGGGGCAGGACATGATGGTGAGGTCTGCGGCATTGCGTACGGACTACAAGTATTGAGCGGCAAGTCTATTGAGAGGGAAAAAACTGCATTGCACCTACCTGGAAATCGCCGCCAATGATGAGCAGGTCTACGCCATGCCAACCGCGAACTTTGCACGATTCAGCAACGGCCGCGTAGATGGCGTTGAGTGTGCCATGTCCCTGGGCTGGTTAGCGAGAGAGCGTATAGGCTGTGTGGACATTGGCAAAAGACACGTACGCATCCTTCGACGGCTACCCGGACGCCGTTGACCTCCGTGATGCTGGAAGACATTTTTTTGGCCCGCGAGCTGGGCACAGGCTGTTTGTTGGAGTTGAGGGCGGATTGTCAAAGTTGAGATGTCGTTGTGGCTCCAGAATTCTTGTGGTCTCGACTGGAGGCTCAGCGCCCGATTTGGTAGGAGCCTCCTGTGCTCTTGCCCTGCAGATTCCGCGCCAATCAACCAGATGCCTGCCAGGACATGCCTCAACGTAATTTTCTGTCCCAACATGAACTCACAAATGTAGCATTTTGCATCATGGCTTTGGCATTATGGTGTAATGACTGACTGGGGGTTCACGGTATACACAATTTTTCTTTTTTCTTTTTATGATCCGTGAGTTTGACACAAAATACCAATACATACGCATCCACGCAATATCTACACATGAATACAAAGCCCAATAGAGAGCAAGCACCGCAGCAACAGTCCAAGTAACCGGGTTCCCGAGCGCCCATGCACTAAATCTCCAGACTATGCACGTTACTATTCCTGGACCAGCGCCTAAAGGTCTTGCCGTAGAAATAAAAGACCACCCCAAAGAGACACCAGACCGTGGTGAGGGCCATGTTGACCATGAAGACGGGGATAAACCTGCCACGGCGATTAGCAAACAACAGCCAAGCAGGAGCAGTAGGACCATAGGAGCAACGTACCCATTCGCCTCGGTCCACTCGGTGATGAACTTGCCCATGCCATAGCCCCAGAGGTTCTTGTTCACGGTAATAGCGACAAACAGCGACCCCGCGGCAGGTTTATAGCTGTCAACGCCATAGGTGCTGCTGATGCTGGGCAGGCCGGCCATCTGGATCCCCGAGCAGGTATACCCCAGGACAACAATAACAGGCCACGGCCACTTATTCTGGTACCCGACGCCGGTGATGATCTGGCCGAGCGCCATGATGAGCACGTACGGGATCAGCGCGGGCAGCCGCATCTCGGGCTCGCGGATGCCGTTGTTGCGCGCCGTCGCCCGCGCCGAAACCCAGTCGCTAAAGGGGCCGGCGGTCGCGAGGCCAATCAGCCCGCCGACCACCATGGCAAAGTTGGTGAGCCCTAGCCGAGTTAGTCGAGGGGACATGGAGGGTTCTTGCTTGTCTGTTGGTTGGTGTCACTTACCGACCGACTGCGAGCTCAGATTATAGGGGGGCGCCGCAAAGACCTGCGACTGCGTGAGGTTCAGGATGAGCACGCAGCTGAGGCTCCAGCTGACGACAAAGGAGACGAACAGCACGATGGGGAAGGTGAAGAGCTTCAGGGGCATGTAGACGCTCAGAAGGAGGGACCGGAGCGACCACGAATCCAGCTGCATGAGCAGCCATTGCTGTCGGCTGGGGCCGCCTTTGCCGAGCCAGGGGTCCTGCGCGGTGAGGCCGTCTGGCTGGCCGTCTGGCTGGCCGGACAGCTCTTGGTGTTTGGGCTCGGAGGCCTTGGACGGCGCACCGGGGCCGGTTTCGGGCGGGCCGGCGGCGTTTTCTGCGCGGGAGAACATGGTTTCTGGGAAGCCGAAGACGATGACGACGAGGGAGAAGGCGGTGATGGCGGCGTTGAGCCACCAGAAGGAGGGCCAGCCTTTATGATCGGCCATGGCGCCTGCGACGACGGGCGCAACCTAGCTATTTGTTAGTTTTTTTTTTGGTGTACAAGTTTTGCTTGTCCAGAATCGGGGGTTCACCATCAAGGCTCCCGTATATGTAACCCAGTACAACGTGTTCCACTTCCCGCGGTCGTGGAGGAAGAAGACGTCGGCAATGATGGTGGGCTGGATGGTCTCGCCTGGGCCGGCGCCAAAGCCGCTGAGACTGGTGTGTTTTTAGCTTCTTTCTTGCTTCGGCGGGGAAAATGGGAGTTGCGGCTCACATGGCTGCGCCCATGAACTCGTTGTAGCTGGACGCCTTGGCCCGCCAGATATGAGAAGCAAGGCACACGACTTGGGACAAGATCAGGACGGGGCGCCTCCCAAAGGACGTGGATATCGGGATCCTGATGTTTCGAGGTTAGGCTTTGGCATGAAGAGAGAGTGGCATGTGTTGACGGCGGGCTGACCAGAAAAAGTTGCTAAAGCCCAGGACAAGAATAGTAATGCTGGTGAACTGGATAACATCGGCCAGAGACCTGTTATAGTCCTCCATCAAGTACCCAAACATGGGAGCCAGGGATAAAGGCGCGAAGCCCTGGGCAAAGGTCATGGTCGACACGGCAAACAAAGTCGAGGCCTTCCAGAGCCAGGACCAGTTGAGCGGGTCGTTGGGGCTCTCGCTGGGCTGTGGAACGAGGACGCGGTGACTGCTGTCGTTGCTCTTGACAAAGTGGTGCTTTCCAATGTCGGCCATGATCTCGGTGCCCGGGATGATGTCAATGCGGAGGTCGTCGCGCGGCGTGCCCGGCAACTCCTACCGACGTTTGATGTTTAGCGACGTGTCTCCCGGGATCGTCCCGGGTGGCGAGTTGGACGAACCTCTAGCTGCATACTAGTTGCCATGATGATGACGGACGACGAGGCAGTGAGCAGGGCAGTAGTTGCTTGCGGGTGATGGAGAGAGGCAAACGCTCAAGGAGCCAGGTTGACATGTGTGTTCGAAGGAGCCAACGCACGCCTCCCCCCCTCTATCCTTTATAATAGCAGCTTTATGACGGGACGACAGCCAGCGGTTGGCGATAGACGAAGCGTGTCCATCAAGATCAAAGTGGGATGCCGAGACGTTGCACGCGGCGAGGCGTCGTATTGGAAGCGTCGCATTGGAAGCGTCGCATTTTCGGCACAGGCAGCACCATCCGGGACATCTCAGACCTGTCTCGGAATCCTGCCAGCCGTTTCCGACTCTGGGCGAGAAGGTTTTGTTGGCTCGCCGTCCCTGGAGAGGGATCAAGTCGTGATTGGGCGGCGATAGCCAACGAAAGACGCCATGTCATGGCAAAGACGGGTTGAGTCGATGCCACGGCGCAGCCATGCTGGGGTACGTACCAGAGTCCAGACGGTTACCCCAGGTTTTCCCGGGGTCCCGTGCGATCCAGGGATCAATTGATCTCGCGTCTCCAACGTCGACGCCTCATTGCCTCAACCCCTCCAAGTTCCAACCTCGTTTCAACCCCCCACTTGAAGAATCCCACCCGACGCCCGACACGCCGTCGCAGAATGCTGCTCCAATGCCGGCGGCGGAATCTGTTCCGAGCCTATCATGCCAAGGGGCAGCATTTGAAATCCATCTCTTGCATCTTCACTTGCTCCACCGCGACATGTCTTGATCCTTCTTAAGTCCGCATCACCTACCCCCTTTGGCCTGTCTGGACTTGCGACTATACCACAACAACAAAAACAACATTGTTTTCCTTTGCTCCATCATCTTCCGCCATGGCCGCCACTACAAATATCCACACCGAGGGTCTGGTTGTTGATAAGCCGGGGGCTGACTTTGTCATGCGGCCCGTCATCCTCGACGAGGTCCGCGCCGACGAGGTCCTCGTGGAAATGAAGTACTCGGGCATCTGCCATACGGTGCGGACATATACATGCTGATTCTCCCTTTTTTACAAGAACCCTTCATCTAATGTCCACTAGGATGTCCTGTTCCAGAATGCCAAGATTCCCGGCCCCAAGTATCCCGCCATCTTTGGCCACGAGGGCGCCGGCATCATCAGAGCGCTTGGCAGCAACGTCAAGGATAAGTCCCTGCAGGTCGGAGACCACGTGCTTTTGTCCTTTAATGTCTGCGGCAAGTGCAAGCAGTGTCTTGCCGACAACCCGTCCTGCTGCCACATCCACTCCCCGGTCAACGCGGGCTCGGTCCGCGTGTCGGACGGCTCCACGCCGGCCAGGCTCGCCGACGGAACCCCCGTGAGCAGCCAGTGTTTCGGCCAGTCCTCCTTTGCGCGCATGTCCGTCGTCGCCGAGAGGTGCGTCGTCAAGTGCCCTTATCCCGAGTCGCTCTCCTACTACGCGCCCCTGGGCTGCGGGTTCCAGACCGGCGCCGGCACCCTGCTCAACGTCCTGAAGCCAGACAAGACCAAGTCTGTCGTCATCTTTGGCGTGGGGAGCGTTGGAATTGCCGCCTTGATGGCCGCCGCCTACCTCCAGGTCCGGCAACTCATCGCCGTCGACGTGGTTGATGAGAAGCTCGACTTTGCCAAGGAATTCGGCGCCACGCATGTCGTCAACCCGACTAAACACGCAGACGAGGGCGTGGAAGCCGCCATCCGGCGCATCACCGATGGCGGTGCCGACTATGCCATTGATTGCACCGGGCGCATCCCCGTTATTGAATCGTTGTTTGGATGTCTGGCTCCAAGGGGGACTGCAACCACTGTTGGGGTGCCGCCTCCAGATAGCATCGTCAGAATTGAGCCCCAGACCTTTTTGATGGAGAACAAGAGCTACATTGGTGTGCTGGAAGGGGGTTCCCACCCCCAAAAGGTTGGTTTTGTGCACTACAAGTCTTGTGTGGATTTTGCCTTCTAACCGCCCCTGCGCATGTAGTTCATCCCGCAGTTGATGGAGCTTCATCAGCAAGGGCATTTCCCTGTTGAGAAATTGTGCAAGGTCTACTCTGTTAAAGATTTCGAAACGGCAATGAGTGACTTGCGCGAAGGCAAGGTGAGTGAATCATGAGAACATGGACCCTGGCCGCCGTCGGTTCGCTAACTGGACTGTACTAGGTGGTCAAGCCAGTGATACACTGGGACTAGAGGAGTCGCATTTAGTTTCTGGGAAGCGAGAATAGGGGCTGGAACACTGTTCAAATTAGACGGAGCATGGAGACGGCGTGGTTAGCAGTCGAGTAAGCGTAGGCGTTGTGGGGTGTAGAGACTGGTGAAATAGAGTTGTTCCATAGAGATTAGAAGACATGATCAGATGAAGTTCTCATTCCTAGTCCGGTGAGCATAGTTCTGCAGCATGGCGTGGTTGGCGTGTGATGGTTGATGCATATCCCCGTATCTGCCAATGCAATACCCGTTGGCAACTACTTAAGTAAGAAGCTTGTCCCCTTGGTCGTTGACCAGTACAGGATTATGCATGGCTCCCGAGTCCCGACCTAGTACATGGTCCTACGGCGAGGCCTACAGGATGATACGATAAAATGTCTTAATACCCCACGGCTGGAGGATCGTGAATTACTCGGCGGGCTCGCCCTTTTTCCCAGGTGCGCTCACAGTTATGAGGGGTTATATTATAATATATTCTGTTACAACTTACTTTGGTATCTAAATACCTGGGTATATACAAGGGGAGTCTCAGCACTAAACAGTACACAGTAGGGCGACAAGCAATTCACGGAGGATGCTTCCAGTCTACAAACTGGATTCGGTCATAGCTGACTCGTACGGATACAGCCGCATAGTATAGCAGGATTTTAGAATCAGATAAAGCTTTCCAGTGCCGTTTTGTGACAAGGGCTTAACTAAGGGCTTGGAGCAAAGGGCTCAAGTCCATAATAATCTTGAAGGGTCTTTAAGGTCTTGAGTTGCTAAGAGGAATAAAGGGAAGGGTAACCGCTATATATACATAAAAGGAACGCCTAGGCTTAAAGCTCTTACCCAGGTATATGTTCTAGCCGTGTAACTAATAAGTCCCGTATCAGTGAGTTCCTTTTGTTGGGCTTCACGATCTGTTGGGCCTTTTCCGTGTAACACGTTTCTGCTGCTCGTGACACGGCGTATTTTTGGGGGCTCGTGTTTTCGAAAACAGTCCCTGAGCGGTCTTAGGGAAGAAGACAAATACGGAGAACCGAGAACCTCCTATATCAAATAAACTCCGTGCCTCAATCCAGTTAATAGAGTTATTTGTCACACTCTGGCGAATTCACTGGACCGACCACTGTGACAAGGGCCTAGCTTGGAGCAATTACTCAATTCATCAAATAACAGTCTTTAGTATCAAAGGTCCTTGGTTTTCCTTAAGGCCTTAAGGGACCGAAGACGTCTATTTAGATAAGAAGTTGGTGAGGACCTTCTGCCCTAATCCCGTGACCGTAGCCCTTATGTAACCAACGCCATTTCCTTGTAACAACCACAGTCTGTCTTTTGACGGGAAAAATCGGTTCCAAGTAGGTTGTCCTGATCCTCTACATATTCTGTGCGAATTCTGATAATGTTTTAGGCTGCTGTTTCTGCGTATAAAGAGAAGTATGAGGCTGTTCTTGCTGAGAAGGAAAGAGCTCATCCCTATTCCGCCGGCGTCGAGCCCGTGTGGCAGTGTGCTCTAATTATGGAAAATATTAAGTGTGGAAGCCGGGAGAAAAGACAATGAGTAATTAATAGGTCGTCTTATAGCGTACATGCCCTCTACTACAAGCCAGATACTGTCAGCATGCCGCTGTCGCAGCACTGACAGGTAGCCTTGACTAGGTCTCGAGCCGTTGTGTAATCATCGTCAGGTTCGAGGGTCGGCCCGTGGCCTCATTACAACCTGACCTCCGTGTAACACCTGCGTAGTCAGCGGCCAATGATGAACCGTCTTGCGGCGAACATGGTGGTCAAATGACGGTTGACAGCAAAAGAGCCGCCGTCCTATCTAAAGTGAAGCGAGGGCATCATTCGTCAGACTGTACCTTGTGGTCATCCTCCTTGTGTAACTATCGTCTGGTTCAAGGGCCGGTCCGGGCCGTGGTGTTGTGTTACCTGTGTGACAAACCGTGATGTCGCTAGTACATATTCAGAGTGCCATTTATTCAACTCTTCTAGGCTTATTATACCGAGGCTATCTCGGGAGGAGACTGCCAAATACCAGTTAACATGTATTGTCGATGGCATAGTCCGCAAAGCTGCATTGTGTCGGCGTAGAAAGGCTTGAACTGTACCAGACAGAGTACGTAGTAGCCTTTTGCTGTCGGAAGTCACTTGACGCTACCTACTTAAGTAGGTATCCAGGTGGTCATACAGAGTTGTCTCACATTCTGGCCCGTAAGCGCAATGTCCATTCGTGGGGTAATATACAAGGCTACACAGATGCTTGCTTGTAATAAAAATAGGGTAGAATCTCACCCGACCTGCTTCATACGGAGCAGATTGCTGCCCAACTTCCCTTGTGTTACCTTTAATGTTGTGCTACTTGGGTGCCCAAGCTGATGGCGGCTCTCCATCTAGGTGCTAGGGAGTCAAGCCCCTTTTTCACTCTACAATCCCGACATCAGAAACCTCTATCAGACGGTGTTTGCAGTCATGGAGAGCAGAAAGGCTCGTATTCTTTGTCTAGATGGAGGCGGAGTCAGGGGAATCACATCGTTATTAATGCTCAAGATTATCATGACCGAAATTCGCACCCAGGAGGAGAGGGATACGGCAGACTGCGGCGACGAAAAAATGGACGGCGGGGCGAACAACGACAAAACCGGATCGAGGTCAACAACGCCCCTGAAGCCTTGTGAATATTTCGACTTGATATGTGGGACAAGCACTGGCGGTTTGATTGCTCTGATGCTCGGCAGGCTGGAATACGTGAGTCTTCTATTCTTGTACTTTTCCTTGACCGAGAGCCACTGACAAGATTCATTTTGTCTTGGAATAAAGACTGTCGATGAGGCTATTGAACAATATATGAATTTTGGTGAAGAGATCTTCAAGAAGAAGCGGCGATGTTTCAACTCGTCCAAATACGACCACAGCATTCTCGAGAAATGTCTCAAAAAGGTTATTCATGAGTCGCATCTCGGTGACGAAAATGCAATGATGAAAGACGAGAATTGCCGTTGCAGGACCTTTGTTGTTTCCGCACATCTCAATAAGCATGCAGATGAAGACGAGGACGATGCCGCCATCCTTAGATCCTATGATCTCCAAGCTTTGCAGCCTGCATATGCGTTTCACGGCAAGATATGGGAAGCCGGAAGAGCGACCTCTGCCGCCCCGACATTCTTCAAACCAATTGAAATCGAGCAAAGGGGGGAAAGCAGCAATACCTCTGGCGTAATCGCAAAGGCGTCGCGCAAGCTCAAGTCCGAGACGAACAAGAAAGACAGCTACAGCGATGGTGGCACAGTTGCCAACAACCCATGCAGCATTGCCGTCAGAGAGGCAGGTAAAATCTGGGGTTACGGCAATATAGGTTGCATCGTTAGCCTTGGTACAGGGCCTGAACCAAAATTTACCTTGGACCAGGCTACAGAACAGATATTGGGGCCGAGGATCATGTGGCTATCCCAGAAATTTCTCTCTCACTTCTTTTACTTCCGGCTACAACTGGCGTTCTACAGTCTGCAAAAGATGACGAGGACCGAGCATGTGCATAAAGAAACGAGAGACTTGGTTACGACCTTTATCAATGCCAACGGCGAGACCGATGGCCAAGTCTACTTTCGTTTCAACGTGGAGAGTGAGAAGGCTAGAGTGAGGCTTGACGCCTGGGAGAAGATGTCCCAGCTGCAGGGTCTAGCTATCCAATATATGGGCTTCGAAGATGTGGTTCAGAAAACGAAGGCGACTGCGGCAAAACTGAAAAAGAATCGTATAGGAGAACAACCACCACCGCAAACAGACCCAGAGGTGCATGATCATGTGGTGCAGCTCAGAATTCTAACTGAACCGCCGGAAAAAGTGGAAGCCCTTATTGACATCAGTGTCAGAAACAACTTCGTGTCGAAGGCCTTGGTTGACAAGCTCAAAATCCCTATCGAGCAGACATATGTCCCGGCACCGACGATGAGATATTTTAAGGGAACCGAGAATTGGGTCGAATACAAATCATGGATTCATTTTTCTAGAGACGGCAGCTCGGATCATCTCAGAGACAATTTCTACGTGTTGAATCAAAACCCGGTCCCATACGAGCTAATAATAGGGTCGGATTTCCTTAAAGATCAAGGATCTGTTCTGCTGAAGCCATCACCACTGTCAATGGCTGCACAAAGGGGGGACGAGGCTGTCATCAAGCGTCTACTCGAGTATGGTGTAGATATAGAAGCCAGGGACCAGTTCCGAAGGACGTCACTTTTATATGCCATACGAAGTGGTCGTCAGAATATCGTAGAGCTGCTGCTTGAAAACGGCGCCCATGTTGCGGTCAAGGATAATGATGGTCAGACGCCGTTACTTGAAGCAATCATATTTGGACAAGAAGCTATCGCCAAGCTACTTATCGAAAAAGGTGCTGATATTCAGGCTAAGGATGATTTGGGTACTACGCCGCTACATTCTGCCGCTATCAGAAGAGGCACGGCTGTACTTAAGCTGCTTCTCGAAAAAGGTGTTGATATTGAGGCTAAGGATTATGTCCAGCGTACGCCGTTAAATGCTGCCGCTGCTCATGGACACAAGGCTGCCGTCAAGCTACTTCTCGAAAAAGGTGCTGATACTGAGGCTATGGATGTGTGGGGTAATACGCCGTTGCTGAATGCCGCTTGGATGGGAAAGGGAGCCGTCGTCAAGTTGCTTGTCAAAAATGGTGTTGATATTAATGCGAGGGGGAAACACGGTCTGACACCGCTTTCAAAGGCTGCTGAAAAAGGGCACACGGCCGTTGTCAAGTTTCTGCTCAAGCGTGGAGCTCATGTTAATGAATCGGAATTATCGGAAGCTGGTAAGAAAACACTCAGCTCCATCTTGGAGTTGACTACAGATTCAGGAGATGATATGGACTAGGAAGATTAGATCAGATTGTTCTTTGAATGACTCAATATGCAGCTCCTTGCTAGCTACTATACTCCATCTGTAAGTGCCAAGTAGTATCCAATTCTGCATATTCTATAATAGCTTCATTGCCATGCATCAGGCCTTGCGATTAAGGAATCAGTCAGTCACCTCGAAATTATCCATGACTCTAGAGTTCCAGTCCGTATATTTAGACGGAGCTTTTCATCCGAATCTGTTTATGAGTGGTCGTTTGTGTTGCACACGTGATTCACGAATTGGTGAATATCGACCGCCACAACGACATTTTCGTGCTCAAACCGTACGCATACTGTAGATGAGCACTGAATTTCGGATCTGCTACGCCCGAAATGGGATGATTGGGCAGTACATGGAAGCTGTTCGCAGTTAGCACGCCGGGCTTGAACCCCCTTTACAGAGCGTTTTGGCTTGTATTAGCTAGCAAGAAGAAACAAGCACACACAATACATGAAATATCTCTTTTAGGTCGTAATATGTACACCAATAGCAGCCGTAAGTTTACAACTAGATGCCACACTGCGACACCCTTGCGAATCCTCCAGCAGCCTAGTCAATGCTGGCGGGTTCATCGAGAGTTTACCTTGGCATAGTCGGAGTATCCCTGGGACCAGCGGATGACTTTATGGAACAAGCAGCACGCGGCCCTTTACGGTAAAAATATGTCGGAATCTCCGTAGACCCCATTCTAATTTCGTTGCGCATAACCTTGGAAAGTGCAGCGATGGAGAGAGGTCGAGATGGGTGAACAAGGCACGGCTTCACACGTCTACACCCAAAACAAGTTGATAGTTATAGTCCTCGTTCAATAGAATAAGCTACCATCTTGACCCAGCCAACGACATATACTATTGTAGCCGTCCCCGTGCGAACAATTCGACCCATCCGAGCCCCCTCACGAGAAAGCTCAGCTCACACCTCGTCGTCCAACACTGTCCTGAAGCCGCCGCCCCGGCCACTTTCTTCCGTGAGCTGATCGGGGAGCGAATCCATGTCAGCCTGCATGGCCTCTCTGCTCGCGCCAACTATGCAATGCTCAAAGTCAATCAGCGTGACCTTGTCGTCGACGCCAACTATAAAGTTGTACCGGTTACAGTCTCCGTGGGATATACCCAGCGCATGCAGGCGCCCAAGAGCCGCGGCACAAATCGACAAGTCGTCGACGCCGGCATGTCGTCCGGCCACTTTCTCCAGCAAAAAGCCCATGGTGCGCCCCTGTTCGTGGATGTGTCCGAAGAAGCGAGGCGCGATCCCGGTACCTTCGAGAAGGGCGTATATTTTTGTTTCGCGCTCAATGTAGGCGACTTCCCAGCTAAACCGGGCCATCTTGGCAATCATGGTCGTATTTTGCCCGTGGGGATTCGGTTCCAGAGTGGCCCATTCGCACTCGTCGACCAGGGCTGTGAGAGGTTTCAGAAGCTGTAGTTGGCGAAAGTCAATGGTGTTGGGATGCCAAAGGTCCGTGACGCCGTTGAGCTGCGAGGCCGACAACGACGTGACCAGCTCGCCGCTGGAGTAGTCGCGAGATATATATGCCGTTGTCCAACCATCATCGTCGTATGGCAGGGGTGGGAGGATATTCACAAAGTTCAGGGGCATGTCGTCTAGGGACGAGGCATCCATGGCTCCGGGGGCAATGACGACATATTTGACGAGAGTGTTCGCCAAGATGCGAAAGTAGCTGTTGGATGTGCCGAGTGTGTCAAAATCCATGGAAAGCATGCGAAACGCCATTGTGGGCTGGTGCTTGTTGGATGCGAGGACGGACACGAAGGGATGGAAAAGACGATGGGAGGAAATGTTGGTTGCTGCTTCTTTTTGCGTGAAATACGAGCAAAATGGAAAAAAAGGGAAAGCACAGGCAGTACACGGACTCAATATGCTCATGTAGTTGGAGACGTTGACGTGGTGGTGATGCTGTTGGCCGGCCTGGGATAACTCAAGCTGGTTTCCAACCCCGCTTTGGTTGTTTTATTGGTCGTATTCTGGATCCGGAGATTCAGCCTGGTTCTACTGGCGTATAAAATGAGATATTGCTATTTCAGGGCCCCCTAAATCCATTGTTGTGTACGTAGCGCTATACGGATTGTCGTGTGGTTCCGTCATGTACATAGATGGGCCATGTAACCACGTCTCCATGTAACCGCGTCTCCGTGTAAACTCTGGCTCATCGACGGCGACAGTTCCCCCTTGACTGCTTCTCCAGAGGTTGATGGACTGCGGGCATGTTGGGAAATGGTTCAAATACCCTTGTCTAGAATAAAGCTGGTCACTGCGGTTCCACAAATCTACAGACTCATCGTCGAGTCCTTGGACAACCATTTGACCGTAGAGTTTGTCTTCGAGAGCGATTCGACAGCCTTTGCAACAGACACCGTGTTCCACCTGTGCTGTTGCCCGATGGAATAGTGGCAACGGCGTCGAGGCCATGTACCTCCCCATACGCATCTCGCCGATACCAGACAAAACGGATGCTGCGGTGTCGCGAGAAACACCAAGCATAGTCAAAGCGTCAGCAGCCTGGTCGCATGACACTGCCGATATTCTCCGCTTCCAAGTGTTTCGCTCCATTGTGTATGTTCCGGGCAGCGTGCGCAAGACGGGCAAGCGACGTTGCAACGTGTGGCGAGAGACGCCGGCTCCCTCGGCGACGTCAGCGAGCGAGACGACGCCCAGACGGCTCGATAATTCGATGCAGTTGAAGCAGCAGCGGGTGACGGTGAGGAGGAACAAGAAGCCGCCAAATTCAGCACCGCAGATTTGGCAGCCGCGCGTGCAAAGCGCCTGATAAAGGGCCGATATCGTGACATGGGGAGAAATGCCCGTCCGGAGCACGGCCCAAAGACTTTCCAACGCGTGCCGGGCCACCGTGCGATACTCGTGCATGCCGGAAACATATTGACGGGCGCGTCGGTTCGTCTGGCGAAGTCTGAAGCAGGAACGTACGTCCAATGCGGCGCAGACCTTCCAGACAAGTTCCGTGGGAAGGCGTTCAAGAAGGCCGATTTTGGCAGTGGCGCTCGAAGGAAAAGCCTCGACGATGGAAGTACGGATAGGTTTATGCTCGCTTGACGGCGATCCGATGAGAGCGAATTTGAAGTCTAGGCGATTGTAGGCGGCAACGCGCAAAACCGCGTCGGCTTGATGGCTTTCAAAGAGGGCACTCATTGGGACTGTAGGCTGTGAAGACGCCGTGGACGATGGTAGGAGGTGAGAGTAAAACTGGCAGAGTCAAGTCGGCAAGAAACGGGTAAAGCAGCAGCATTTATATAGCCAACTCGCTCTGTTGGCCAAGTAAGCCGGACATGTACTTGGCTCTTCAACCATGACTCTTGCGCCATTGAAATCTTCATTAAGAAAAGCGCGGGAAAAAAAGACGGTGCGTTCTAGCTTTACTTGTTCAAGGAGAGTGCTGCGCCGCCACAATCACAAGCCTCTTGTAGTTTAAACTTAACCTTCGTCGACGATTGGTCTAAACAACCTTAAATTATTGCCACCGATTAGCTTCAATTTTAATGCCAGTACATACATGTATCCTTAGGATCTCATCTCATGGTGATCCTGCTGTTTTGGTGATAAAAGCTATAGGCATCTTCCAGAATGTCACCGCGCCTCATGTAAACACCATTAATAGCACATCGCGCGCGCTGCTGCCGGCCTCTGGGGGATCTCCGGAGGGAACGATAAAGAAGCACTTGAGCTCTAGGAAATGATGCTAGCGGGCTCCGGGGGGCCTCCAGAGGGAAACGATAAAGAAGCTCTAGGAAATGATGCTAGCGGCTTTAAAAGGCCCGAATTCAACTTTGACTTACATGTAAATTTGACCCGCCCGGCTCAGCGCTTTGCGTACCTCTATGGCAAGGACTTGATTTCGGTGTCATCGGTCAGGGTTAAACTTGCACAGAAATTCGTGTTTTGACTCATGCCTATTCTACATATGTACCAGAATCATCGCCACGGACACCTAGAGGCCAATTATCCAACTCGGCAACCCAAATGACCCACGCCTTTCGATCCTGTTTCATCCAGGATTGTAAAGATCTACATATACCGCGTGATAAAGGCGAGATCTATGTCTACTCTAGCATAAGCTCCGTACGTAGCGCCACATTTCCCGCCATACGAAGTAACCCCGATGACAGTCCCATCTGGACCATAAGTTGGGCCGCCGCTATCTCCGCCACAAGCATCCTTGCCTCCGTCCTTGTAACCAGCACAAAATGTACTCTCTGGCACACGACCAAGCATCTTGCTGCACGTGCCACGATCCACAACCGGAACCACAACTTTTTGCAACTGCGTAGGCTTGGTACCCTTGGTGTCTGTGCTGCCCCTGTATTGAAACATCAGAATCCCCATTACACCTTGGGAGTAGACCAAAAGTTTTGGTTTTCTTTGGAGATACGTACCAACCGACTACAGTCGTGTCAGAGCCCGGCTGAGGATCGGACTGCCACTGAGGCAACCGGGCATAACGAATAGTCCCCCATTCGTCCTCGGCAATGTCGGTGGACAACTTCAAAATAGCAACGTCGTGCTCACGGATACCCGTCCTATTATACTCGGGGTGCACGTGAAAGGAGGATATACCAACAATAGTGGCGTATTGTAAGTCTTTTGGAAACTAAATATCTTGATTAGAACTAGATTTACCCAGGGAGACGGAGATGGAAGGACCTAGAGCTGTCGCCCGCTCAAGTTGCAACTCTTTGTGTGTACTTGGTTTTATAACGAATATACAATACATGTATATATTAGGGAAAAAAGACTTACAATAGTGCCTGCTATAACTGAAGATTTTGAAAGATCTGTCCCTTTATAGTAGGCTATTGATGAAATGACACAGTGAGCGGCTGTAAGAACCGTGTTTGCGTTGAGGAGCGTGCCGCCGCAACTGGGTGCAAAGCCAACGGCTTCAGGAAACTCCCAAATTCCGGCATCAACGCCGCCGGCGACGGGCACTGCAACGGCAGTTTGAAAGGCCAATATTGTAGCCGCAGCCGTGAGAGTCGCCTTGAAGGGAAACATTGTATATTTTGTGGGAAAGGAATAGTATTGCGGGCGATTTCTCAACTGGGTGTGAGAGATGGGTTTTTATCGTCTTTTATATTTTTCCATCTCGGCATGAATGTCTGAATGTACAGCGGGAATTTGAAGACAATTGACGACGTTAGGGCGTGATGGGGTTCATGTCCATGTAAAAGCCGGCATCATGACGCGTAATGGTATTTACGTCCCGCCTTATATCCCGAGTACAACAATACAACCCCTCAATTATTGTCAAAAGGCCACCCGGCAGGGGTGAGCAGGGCCAATTAAATGCTGACTTTTTAATCCAGCAAGGATGTTGGGTTACTTGTAGGTATTTTAAAATATGCGCAAGTTTCATATAGTAACAAGTTCCTTAAACGCTTAATACCTCGTCCATCCACCTTGTGCCCGCTTATCAGCTTGAACACGGCAAGGATAAGGCACATGTTGGAGCGGTAGTAGCGGGCTCAAGTATTCGGTTGGCAATAATAATTCAGGGGTTGTATTGTACATCCCACGGTCGACCTCAAAGGCGAATCTCTAGCTCCTCCAATGGCACCTACGTCAGGTCAATACATGTGACAAGGGCCTGGAGCAATAGCTCAATTCATCTAATAACAGTCAACTTTGGTATCAAAGGTCCTTGGTTTTCCTCAAGGCCTTGAGGGACCAAAGGCGTCTATAAATACAACAAGTCGGGGAGGGACTTTGCCCTAGGTCTCGTGACCGTAGCCCTTATGTAACCTTTGACATTGGGCCATTTCCGTTATGATGCCGCTGTCATTTATTTCAAGCGTATGGAGTGCAGGCTGGGGATCCAAGTCTAGTGCTGTGGGATCAAGCTGCCGGGTACAGGTCTTCCACTTTGTCAGTAGATGACTCGGACAATATGATAGAGCCCCTGTAATTTGAGCCACGAGTGACCTGACAAGGAAGTTTATGGGGTTATAAACAGGGACCTCTATATTAATAAAACCCCACTTCATTAATCTGTATTGAGGGTTATTAATTATCGTAAGGAGCAATAGCACTCCGATTTTATTCGCGATTACAACAAGGTTACCCCTCTAATATATCTCACGTACAGATATCGCATAGCGGAGTGAGTCATGTAGACAGGGATAAACTTCCCAGACTCGTCATCATCCGAGCTTTGTAAGCAGCCTCAAGGCATACTCTGTCAGCATAATGTCAATGGAATAAACGCGCAGGAGGCAGCCGCAGTCCAGAAATGAAATGGCGACGAAAACAGGCCAGGCACTTGAATTCGCTTTTGATGGAATGAAGCGTGCGTGTGTAATTGCTAACACTGAACCCTAACCCTAACGGAGGTCTACGCCGTTTTCCCCAAAGGAAGGCGCCGGCTGCATCAGCCACCCCGCGGTGGCTCGTGCCGGAATAATAGTCGGAGCGCACGCGGGAAGTCATGACAAGAACCGCCTGGCGACTCAAGTCATCGCGTCTAAGTGACGACCGGTCTGTTCTTGGATACACAATTTCTTACTCGCTTTCCATGGGCCCGACCAGATAATACCTTGATGCTTCGTTCTCTGGCTTGATCGCAACCGCCTTGCATTCACCACGTCAATATGGCTGGTCCGGCGTCTCCGGCGCCTCCTACCCAGGGCGGCAGCTCGGAAACACCTTCATCAAACACCAAGCGGAATTCATCCCCCGGCGCTGGCAAGACTGGTCTACGGACCAAGTATGTGCCCAGGGCTTGTCAGGAGTGCCGCCGGCGTCGTGCAAAGGTGGGCTGGGTTTGCATCACTTCACCCGCCTTCGTACATGTGTCTGGGTTTTTTTCCCCATCTAACTGCAACCCAGTGTGATGGCACAAAGCCAACTTGCTCCCGATGCAATGCCCGTCAAATACCATGTGTCTACAACACCGGGGATGACGGCCGTGGAACCGCCCAAAAGTCCTATGTGCGTCTCCTGCAGGGTCGGATTGCTCTCCTGGAAAAGATCCTGTGGCTGCACTCGATCGATATCCACGCGTCTACGGCTCAGCTGATACAGCAGAATCTTGTGCCGGCCACCATCGCCTCCTTGACGGCCAGTGGCTCAACTGCCGCCTTGGACGAGCTCTGCGACACGTTTGAAGGTACATTGACGCTTGATGAGTCGCAAAACTTTGACCAGGACGGAGAGGCACGTTATTTCGGCCCGGCCAGCGGTCGACTTGACTTCAAGCCGCTCAATGGTAGGGTCTCGTTTTTGCTATTCGGAGCACTCGGCAAACGTCACTAATTCTGCCCCAAGACGTGCCTCGGGACTTGCCCACAGAGTACTCGCCAACATGTGCAGAGGTCCAGATTTTGGGTCATCAAAGCAGCGTCAATGGAGAGCTTGAAGCACACCTCCTAGAACAATATTTCATCTGGGAACAGCCATGGTTGCAGGTTGTTGATGAGGCCTTGTTTCGCGAAAGCAGAGAGAACAATGGGCGATACTTTACACCTCTGTTGTTGAACTGCATCCTTGCCAGTGGTTCCCGCTTCTCGGACCGTGTAGAGGTTCGCTCTGATCCCAACGACCCCAATACAGCGGGTCGCATCTTCCTCGAGACGGCCGAAGTCCTTCTCCATTTCGACCTGAAGCGGCCGACTATCACAAGTATTCAGTCACTGGCCGTGTTGGGCACCGTCTACCATGTTGGTTCAAAGTCACGCAGGCATCGACTTTTTCTAACTCTGGCAGGCTTTCGGACAAGATGCTGCGGGGTGGCTGCATTCAGGCATGGCAAATCGGCTCGTTTTAGACATGGGACTTAATCTTGACCCAGGGTCGTTGGTTGCTTCGGGCCGCATGACGGCAGAAGAGGCCCAACTCCGGAGGCAAGTCTACTGGTCGTTGTATTGCGTGGACAAGCTGGCGGCTGCCTACACAGGACGTGTCTGTAGCATGCTTGTAAGACGAGACAGACTCTTGCCTTGATACCACAAGACTGACCGTTATATGAAGGACTTGCAGGGTGCGGTCGGGGTGCCGACGATGCCAACCCACACTGGGCGGGACAATCGTCGGCATGCGTTGTATTCTGTCGACCCAAGACTTCTCGTCTCGCTTCATACAGACTTGATCAAATTGTGTCAGATTCTTGAAAAAATCTTGTTGAACCTGTAAGTCCGCACATATGCCGCCCGACATTGCCAATCTGTGTGTAACAGCTTCGCAGGTATTCTCCTAGGAAGCTGTCGTTTGCCGGCCAGCGAAGGAGTTTCTTCGACTCGTGCCTCCTTTGGTTAAAGCACTGGCTATACGGCCTGTGTACAGATCTGAAGCCTCTTCACGGCGGAGTACCAAATCAGTTCCCCCAAGCGTACACTCTGTGTATGGTGTACCACACGGCCATTATCCTTCTCGCACGGCCCTATGTGCAGAGTCGAGCGTTTGAAGATCCCGCGAGCTTGGAGCCTGATGCTCTAGTTATAAAGGCACAAGATGTTCTCCTCGAGGCTGCAAGGAGCATATCGTCTCTGGGGGATCAATATCGCAAAGTATTTGGTAGTTTTCGGAGAAGCCCAATTACGGCAACGCATGCCAACCTCTCTGCGGCGTTGGCGCTGTTCAATTCCCGGGGTGCAAATCAACCCGGGGCTCGATGTAATCCGTCTGATGATGCAAGGATCAAATCCTGCCTTCAGACATTGGAAGAGCTTTCGGTTGCATGGACACCTCCACGCAAATATCTCTCCAGCGTGTTAAAGATGATGCAAGGTGACTCTGCGGGTCAACAAAAAGGGGCTACAACTTCTGATGCTTTGGCGAATCACCACGACGGGGATTTGTATCCCACTTCTGAAGCAAGCCAAGTGACCAATTTGATGCAGCCCGCCGATGTGGTGTGGTCTGGACAAGTAATTGACGCAATGAGCTTGCCGTTGTGGCTGTCAGCGACAGTGGGCGACTCAAGTCTGGGAGAGTTTTCGACAGCGGCAGAGGGAATCCCCCTCCAAGATGGAAGCGATGACATAGGGGAACAGTTTAAGGATTGGCTTGAACCGCCGTTTCCATGGGACTTGTTTTCTAGCTGAAACTGTTTGCGAGACGAACCAGCGTCTTTCCTGACATTTGCGCGGCGACTTTGCAAGTGGCATTATTGTCCTGTGGTTTGAACCTTGTTCGGTTGACAAGAGATATTTTGGCGGATTTGTAAAATCTACTACATGTGGGGTATGACATTAAGTGGAAGGAGAATCGGCCAATTTGCGAAAAAATAATTCGAAATAGTGAATGCTCCGCGGGCTTTCTCTTTTTGCTGGATGCGCTCACGACTTACATGGTACCTAGTTGTTAGGTATTGCATTATAATTGATTAGTATATATTTTTTAACAAATTAATTCGCCAGAGATTATTAGCTACCTCATAATCACCACCATCTACTCAATTACATGACGGCCCGCCGAGCAATTCACCCGAAATACATCGAGTTGACCCGCTTTTGCGGAATCCACATTCCGGCCAGAGCGGAGGCGGCTCCGAACTGACCAATGGCATATCAGATGACGTCGTGTATAGCGATTCAACATGGTGCCTTTTGTTGGACTGGCAAGCATTAAACAGTTGTATCATACTTGATTTGTAAGAAGACGTCGACTGGTAGCTTGCAAAGATTTCTGGCAAGAGAAGAAGTGGGACGCACGTCTAGTCATGTCGTACTCGGTAGGCTCTGTGCATCTAACGTCTCTGGTAAATATAAATATCCTCACATGTCACGCACCATTACACATTATAACTTCGTCCAACCCATCCTCATACAACACATTGCAGTTTGACACCATGGCCAATCTCCAGTATTACAACTACCCAGGCGTAGGCACCAGCAACAGAGAACAGTTTTCGTACAGCCAGGCCGTCAGAGTCGGCGATACCATTCAGTGCTCCGGACAGGGTGAGTCGATTGTTCCAATACCATATCCAAAACTCGCCGTTGGCCTTAGCTGAGCTTTGCCAGGCGGATGGGACCCCGAGGGAAAGGTGCACCACATCCCTACCGAGATCAACGAGCAGATCGACCAGGCGTTCAAGACTGTTGATCATAACCTCAAGCATGCTGGGGGAAAGGGATGGCCGCAAGTCTTTCGCGTCAACTCGTATCATGTTCCGCTAAACAATGAAGCTATTGCGGCAATGTCTAGAAATTTCAAGCAATGGATGCCCGACCACCAGCCTATCTGGACCTGTGTCGGGGTGGCCAGACTCGGGGAAGACGATATGCGTGTGGAGATTGAAGTGGTGGCGTATGATCCGGATGGAGCGAGCACCAAGACTTAGGGTGCAATGATGATGTCTTTATCAAATAACATGGCGAATAGGGTTTTTATCCGGGACAGGAAGTGTGACAAGGGCCTAGCTTGGAGCATTTACTCAATTCATCTAATAACAGTCTTTGGTATCAAAGGTCCTTGGTTTCCTTCAAGGCCTTGAGGGACCGAAGATGTCTATTTATACAAGAAGTCGGTGAGGACCTTCTGCCCTAATCCCGTGACCGTAGCCCTTGTGTAACCGGCCTTTTCCGTGTGACATCAGGCCAAGATGGGTTTGTTGATATTGGAACCATTCGACTAGAAATTATCAGTGCCCAGCCTTCCCATAGACCGATTCTAGTATGAAGCAGCCAAGCCTTTCTCCCGTTACTATGAAATGGGTATCAACAACAACCATGGGACGGGCGGCCTTGTTGCTTACTGCGGTGGTTTACGGAGTATCGGCTTCCCGGAGCCTCACCACCCGTGAGGGATTTTCCCGACCTTGTGCGACAGATGGCTGTTTTACGCGATGAGGCAAGTTTTCAGTGCCCGGGGAGAGCATTTATGTTCCCCTGCGCGTCGTGTCGTGTGACATGACTAGGGGGCACGAATATGACAACAGCAATTCATCCCCTTGTGACACATGGCAACTACCCTTGCTTTGAGAAGACAACTTGTGCATTTATTGGCTTCAAATGTCTCACAAGCACATTTTTTCGACATTGTCTAGACCACTGTGTCAATAACATGGATTACTTATCCCGTGTTACAATGCTCCGTATGCAATTCGAGCTTGCATCCAGCCTCATATCCTGCTCATCCTACATGACCTATCAGCATGTGTGACGTACAGGAAAAGCCCCGAATGATGATTTGCTAGAGTATGGAGCATGGCGCAGGTTCCTCAGCATGCATAGCAACGTGGAGGGCAGACGATGGTGCTTCTTAAGTGGCAACGGTGTCAGGGATGGCTTAGCTGATCGCCGGCTCAGTCCTTGTTTGTTGGTCGTCTTTTGCACTGGGATGCTAGACTATATGCGACACCAGACTCAATATGGACGTAGACATCGCTGAGAAACTCTGAGGGGAGATGCGCCACAAGTGAAAAGAAGGAGCACTTGAGCCGCAGAGTGCCCTTGAATATCGACTCTTGGGACGGCTGATGTATCCACAGAGAGTTTGCATACATGCCCACCCAACTCTGAGAAAAAGCCTCATGCAGTGTTGCAATACGTTTCCGTTTAGCCGAAAGATTCCATGGCTCCACGGGGTGTTGGGTTTATCATGTCGGGTACGGAGTACTTGGTGCGCAAAGACGGCGACCAAAGAAGCATTCACGCGATGGAACCTCGCCCAGCCACAAACCTAGAACTATCAAGCTAGATGATTCTATATTATGCATTCTTTCGTCAATAGATTTTCATTCGAGGTGTTTTTCTGTATGGATTAAATCGCCATCATACAAAGGTCTGGCTGCCGGGCAAGACCTTTGGCCCACGCCTCCTTCACAAATCCACAGATCGAGACTGAAACCTCTATGCACTGATACCCAAAATCCACGTATATGCTCATCAGTTACACTGGCTAAGGCAGAGATTGGCTTGTACTTGCCCCTTCAAGTCCATTGCATGGGCTGACGTACCTCGATGCAGCATCCAGGGCCTACTACAGTCCGTTTCATTGGACCAAAGCGAAAGTAGGTGGTTGCTGTTGGGCCAGTCTGTCAGCTGCAGGGTGAGACGTGATACTTTTGCTCACTATATCTTGGTCTGTCAACAATAGACCCTGTATGCTGCCCAACAACGAGGCAGATGACTCTCGTGTCGCCTTGTTCCAATGGCATCCTGGCTGTGCTTTCGCCATTCGAGCCATACAACAACCAAGCCTTGCGTTTTCTCGCTTTTCAGCTATGGTATTTGCGCTCAAGATATTATGTCCTGGCAGCCTTTGGATTTCGAGCATTTCATCTCACTCAGCATCCCACTCTCTCCCATCATATTTCAGGAACCCAGGCTCTTCCCATTTCCAGTTATTCAGTATTCTCAGTGGTGAATCGCCGCATGAATCACCATGTATGAGTCCAAGGACTATACTATTGGCTGGATTTGCGCCTTGGAAACCGAGTTCGTAGCCGCCCAGGAGTTCCTCGATGAGGAGCATGAAGTACCAGCACACCTCGCCCTCGCCGATGATAACTTTTATAAACTCGGTAGAATGGGAAAACATAATGTTGTCATTGCCATCTTGCCAGATAGGGAGTATGGCAAGTCCTCCGCAGCAGTCGTCGCAAACCACATGCAACATTCCTTCCCGAGCGTTAGGGTCGGCCTGATGGTCGGTATCGGCGGTGGTGCCCCCAGTATAAAGAATGATGTTAGGTTAGGCGACATCGTTGTGAGCAGCCGACGGGACGGAAAAGGCGGAGTGGTACAGTACGATTATGGAAAGGCAGTCCAAGGTTGCGAGTTTGCCATCACGGGGCATTTGGACCAGTCGCCCGCGTCGTTGGCAAAAGCAGTAACCGCGATAAAGGCTGAATACGACAGGAAGGGCAACCGAATTGCCCTTAATGCCAAGGACGCACTCAATAATATTGATAACAAAGACAAATACCGCCGCCCGTCAGCCACGAGTGACCGGCTGTACCGCTCCTCCTTCACACACCCCCTGGACAAGCTCGGAGAAGATTGCAGTCTGGTGTGCGGCGATGATGCATCTAACCTGATAGCTCGAGCCCAGCGCAAAAAAGGCGGCGGCGGCCTAGTAGTTCATTACGGACTTATCGCTTCTGCGGATACCTTGATGAGAGATGCTATTATTCGGGATAAGTGGGCGGCGAAAGAGAATATCCTCTGCTTTGAGATGGAAGCCGCTGGCCTGATGAATCACTTTCCGTGCATAGTTATCCGAGGAATATGTGACTATGCTGATTCTCATAAAAATAATCAGTGGCAGGGATATGCAGCCCTGGTAGCGGCGGCATACGCGAAGGATCTCATCTCTTTTATACATCCCAAGCAGGTGCTCAACGAGCCGCCAATCAAAGAGTTGGCTACAACTTGTAAGTCGTCCATGAATAATTGTTGCCGCTCCTATTAATTAATATCAGTACTTAGTTGTATATCGACTTCACGGCAAGAAGTTGGCCAACTAAGGCACGGGGTCGAATATAGGGAACAAGAACAAATTCTTCAATGGATCACAGAAACAGATTACACTACTCATTTTAACACTTGCATGACCAAGTGGGAACCTGGTACTGGTGAATGGTTTCTGAAGTCACCCAAATTTCAGGCATGGTTTCAAGGCGATAAAAGGACTTTATTCTGCGAAGGTATCCCGGGGGCGGGGAAAACGATTCTTGCGTCGGTTGCCATACAAGAGATCATCAAGTGCGCCCGACAGAGCAACAAGATTGGACTGGCTTATATCTACTGCATTTCCCAACAAAAACATCAACAAAGCAGCTACTATTTCCTTGCCAGCCTCGTGAAGCAGTTGGCTCAGACTCGATCACCCTTCCCGCAAAACATAAAGAACCTACACAAAAACCATACAATTGCGCACAAAACAACACGGCCATCTTATAATGAACTCTTGACAGCTCTTGAGCAGCTTGCTGCCGCATATTCAAAGGTGTTCATTATTATAGACGCGCTTGATGAGTGTGAAGCCGAGGATGGCCGGTGCCATGAGCCACTATTACAAGAGCTATTTAAACTTCAAGTCAAAACGTCGACGAATATTCTGACAACTTCACGAAGAATTGTCACGATACGGCGTCTGTTTCAAGGCACATGCGACATGTTGGAAATTAAAGCAAAGAACGAAGACATGGGAAAGTACATGGAGCATCGACTGTCGAAGCTTCCTCTCCTTGATGTGGGGAGTAACTGTGCTTTGGAGGAACACAGGGAGAATTACAAGGCCAAGATCAAGAATGCTATTATTAGGAGGTCCAACGGCATGTGAGTTTTTATACAAGATAAAATTTGGCTGCTATTTCTAAGTGCCAGTGTAGGTTCCTGCTTACAAGATTGCATTTCCAATCTATTATAGACAAGACAACAACACAACAGCTTGACCAGGCGCTTAACAATATACTACGTGGGCAATGTTCATTAGATCAAGCTTATGCAATCAGCATTGCCAGAATTAGAGAGCAGCGTTGTGGATTTCGGCATCTTGCTGAGAGGGTTCTCACATTTCTCTGCTGCGCAGGAAGCCTCATGACGACTACAGAGCTCCAATACGCGCTTGCTATAGAGATGGGCCAAGTCAAACTAGACGAAGGTAATACAGAGGCTATTACGATAATATCGTCCGCCTGTGTGGGTTTAGTCATGGTTGACGAACAGACTAGCATTATTTGCCTAGTTCATGAAACGACACGACAGTACTTGGCGAGCCACATGTGTTGTATCAACCCACGGAACAATTCGAGTGCTGCAGAGAAGGACCATGAGATTTGCAATAGCTGGACCAGCTCTCTGGCCATGAAGAATGCACATAGGATCATGGCAAATATCTGTCTTGACTATCTCTTCTTGCAAGACTTTGACAAGCAAGCATCTTCATCACAAGATCTTTTCTCGCAGTACCCGTTCTGCAAGTACGCGATATCGAATTGGGGCCTCCATGCTCGTGGCGCAGAGGAAGAGGAGCTGGAACTGCGGCTTCTCGGTAACCAAGCCAAAGTATATGCCTTGGGTCGACTGTTGTTGAATAGAATGAAGACACCCATAGTTCAATACTTGGATATGGTGAGGCGCTGCCGAAAAGCCAAAAGGAAGTCGCATACATGCATGACTAGCATCCACGTCACAGCATTCTTGGGACTTGCCAAGATATCAGAGCAACTGATAAGGCAGGGATGCGACGTAAATGGCTTTAGAGGCAACGAAGAGAACGAACATTGGCCGCCGCTGTGTTTAGCAGCCAACAATGGCCACGTAGCGACCGTGGAGCTGCTGTTAAGGAGCGGTGCCAACGTCAACCAGGCATACAACAATCTCACGGCATTATCTTGTGCCGCATACCAAGGGCACGAGGCAATTGCCAACATGCTGCTGCGGAATGGCGCCGACTTGGGCTCAGTGGACCCGAGTTGCAATTACACACCACTCATGTCTGCCATCGATGGTGGACAGCCGGCGACGTGTAAGCTCTTGCTCGACGAGGGCGACGGCTTGGAGACAAGAAAGACACAGGATGAAACATGCATGTCTGGCTGTACCGAGAGTATTCAGGTTCCCCAGGCGGAGCTGCTATTCCGTGCAGTATCAGGAAATCACTTGGCCGTGGTCAAGTTGCTCGTCCAGGAGGGTGCCAACATGGACGGAGCACTCGTAACAGCCGCAACCTGGGGACACTACAGAATATGCAAGTTTCTCATCGAAAGCGGCGCCCATGTGAATTCCGTCTGGGAGGGCCAAACCCCGCTGCAGGCTGCCTGCCTTTCGAATCATGTAGATGCCAGAAGTATTGTTCGACTCTTGATTGACAGCGGCGCGGACCAGAAACGGCAAGGCCACTGCCCAGGCTTGGTCGGGACTCCGTTGGAGATTGCTGTTAGACGTGACAATGTGCTCGAGGTTGACTGTCGCTTATTTAGACGTGTGAAACCTAAATCTTGGACCGATTCGCCTTGGTGCCTGGCACAGGTAATCAAACAGAACAGGATCCAAAGGGAGCGCAGGGGGTCGGCTCTCATACGATCGCCGCGCGGGCTGTCACCGCACAAACAGGCCCTTATATCTGACATTAGCCACAAAAGAGATGCCCTTCAACCTGGCAATCGTCACAAAAAAGAAGTTCTTAAGCCAAGCACTCGTCTCAAAAGAGACCCAGAGTATTATGGGCCCTTGGCCGACTGTATGGACGGGGTTCAATATTCGGATAATATCATGCGAGGTCGAGCAGGAACCCGAGTTGAGTGGGAGGTGGAGGCGAAGCCTGGCGTTGAGACGTCACAGGAGAACTGGCACAAGTTTGTTTACGGAATATAACGGGGTACATGTTACTAGATGTGACAAGGGTTCAATACAGAAGGCTTGGAGCATAAGGGGCTTAATTCCATAATAATCTCAAAGGGTCTCTAAGGTCTTAAGTTACTACAAGAGAAGAAGAGAAAGCTAACCACCTTATATATATTAAGGGAACGCCTAGGCCTAAAGCCCTTACCCGGGCACGTGTTTACGCTGTGTAACTAATAAGTCCTATATTAGTAAAGCCCCTTTATTAGGCCTCACGATCTGTTGGGCCTTTTCCGTGCACCACTAGATTTGACCTCTTCCTGTTACACGGAAATAGCGTTGGTTACACAAGGGCTACGGTCACGGGATTAGGGCAGAAGGTCCTCACCGACTTCTTGTATAAATAGACGTCTTTGGTCCCTTAAGGCCTTGAGGAAAACCAAGGACCTTTGATACCAAAGACTGTTATTAGATGAATTGAGTAAATTGCTCCAAGCCCTCTATTGAGCCCTTGTCACACCTGACTACAGCGAAATAGCTCCTATGGCGAACCATGGACGTTCAAAATAAGATGGAAAGTCTCATAATCTAATAGTTCAAGTTCTAATTTGCACCAATTAGAACTGTTGCCAAACTGCACAAAGCAAAATTTGGTGCGGTTCTCCCATAGCTCTCCGAAGACAACGGACTCATTAAAGTGATGGCCAGAGTTCAGATGCGTCACTCATGAGCGGCTCGTGGGCGACCAGGAATGCAAAGACGAAGGCATCGAGACAAGCCCCTGAGAAAACTCACCACTTTCTGACCATGCCAAAGAAGCCATTGTGCGCATGTGACAAGGGCTATTATTATAGGGCTTGGAACAACATTCGTATTCAACTAATACTTTGCTTTGATATCAAAGGTCCTTAGTTTTCCTTAAAGTCCTGAGGGCAGAAGACCTTTATTTATATCAAGAGGCAGTAAAGGACCTTGCCCTAGGTCTCGTGATTAGAGCCCTTGTGTAACTATCGTCAGGTTCAAGGTTCGGCCCGTGCCTTCATGGCAACGTGTCATCCGTGTGACAGCGCACAACTCCTTCCCGTCGTGTACTTGCTCGCCAGTGAGCCGACTTGGAAACATGTACAAAGTGGCTAACTGGTAGTTTTTCATATAGGAATCCAACCATCACAAATCAGACACTCTTGATTCAATTTGGTTGTGCATCAAATCATGACAAGCAAGAAAAACTACAAAGTTCAGAAGCTTAATCCCGACAAAAGCCTCATTTACAAGTCCATTGTCAAATATCTGCCTGTCATTCGCTACATCCAAGCATGGTAATTACATAACAATAAACCATTATATAGAACAGACTGGTACTCATCTGACGAATCCAAGACGGCCCATGACGCACGTAACGGCCAAGCTTTGATATCAAAGCGAACGATGAGCTGAATGCGAAATTGTCCCAAGCATTTCATCAGAGCCCTTCTCACAGTATACTTGCTCAGCAAAGAGCGCGTTCCTCTTCTCAATCACGTTCCCACGGCGTCGGCAAGCAAATCCGCAGCGTCGCATCAAGCAAGATCCATCACCAAGGTCAAGCGATGGCGGTCCTCTTTGCACAAGACGTCTCTGCAAGATGCCACAGGTTGGCATCATCCTCATCGACCCAAAAGGCAAGAATGATCTCCCTCGACCGACGCCAAGTCTGCGATGAGTTATCCAGCCCTACACGACAAATACCACCAGACCGCTCAACCCTGCCCCGTTTCCACCGCCGACGCGCCAACATTCAACACTCGACACATGTGCGGGGCCTCTGTGGCAAGATTGTCCAGCTGCCATATAGTTTCCAGATCAAAAAGGTCCCCGGACTCAATGTCGCCTCTCCTGCTCTCCATGTCAGCCAGCGCCTGCGCCGGCAGAGAGCCGAACGGCGGCACGGCCATGTCCAACGCCGAAACGGCATCATCGCCCGCCAGCCGGAACGACGTAGTCTCGTCGGCAAAATCCCACTAAGCGCCAAAATGTTAGACAAAGGCCATTTCTCACAATTGCAGTCGTCACGTACGTGTATTGGGCTCCCGCGCGGCCGGGAATCCTCGTATCCCCCCAGCGTCTGCCACGCGTGTGCGCCGTCTTCCCGCCCGCCGACCTGGGCGTCTGATGCTACCGAGGTCACGCCGTGGTCTGAAAGTATAGCACCGCCGTCATCGTCCCAGTCTGTCGGCCGGGACGGCTGGCCCAGGTCGTCGTACAGTCGGGTGATTCTCGTGGTTGCCTTGGCCGTCCGTTCCAGCGCCTCGGTCCACATCGTCGCATCGGGACACGTATCGGCCATGTCAGCGAAGATGGACCTCGCCGCCAGAATCGTAAAGTCGACGTCATCCGGTGTCTATGCAACGGGGGGTTAGAACGGCTTTTCCTTCTTTTTTTTTTTTTTTTTGGGTGAAAAAACAACGTACAAACCGAGCACGCACGGCGGATGATTGCGCCACGGCGTGGAGATAGGAAATAGCGACGGAAAAGAGATACAGTGCCGAGCTGTACGTGTACTTGATGCAGCCGGCGAGGTGGCGCTGTCGGTACATGCGCAGCACCCGCTGTCCGGCTTGGGCCATCTTTATATATCTCCTTGTTGTGAATACGTCTGCTTCCGAGGAGGCCGGGGCCGCGGAGGCGTGCAACTTCTCCAAGACGGACTGCACCTCTTGCATCAAGGCGGGGATCTTGGCATCGCGCTGGTACAAGAGCACAATGGTCTGCCAGTAGTAAAACTCGAAAATGGCCTTGGGGAACAAAACACCCGTGACGTGCGTCGTGGGCGCCGACGCCTTCCACTCGAGGGCGCGCTTCTCCATGCCTTCTAGCCATTGCCACTTGGACTCGGGGTCAGAGTCTGCCTCGAAGGGGGACTCTGAAGCCGTCTCTTCTTGCCGGATGGTGATTTTCGAGGCGTGCCCCTTGCAAGTTCGGCCCGTGGCGTAAATGTCGGACTGGAGTAGCCGCAGCTTGATGAAGTGATGTGTAAGATACTTGTAACTTTGTGGCAGGTCGTGAGATTCGGCACTCGTTGTGCTTTCTCCGTCCTTTAGCCTGTCGTCCTCGTCCAAGGATGGCAACGGGGTGCATACATCATTGTCGCTGATGCCAAACGGCCGGCCGGCGCTGATGCTCACAAGTCGATCCAGGCTGTACGTGCACCACCATAGGCGTCTCCTTACTTCGCGAATATCCGTCGGGGCAGTCTCGTCGGTCTCTGCACACTCATCCCCGTTGGCAACGCCGGGCTGAGAATGCTCCATGGGATGGGGAACACGGTCTGGGGCGTCGTCGTCGGTGTCACAGTGCAGGCCTAGGTCGATGGCCATGCGCATGGCAATCCCGGTAATGTACCTTGTTCTAGTTAGCCGTTTTCACCGTCTTGAATGAATGGTCGATGTACTCGAGCTCACCAAGCGCCTGGCAACACGGGCCGCAGAAGCGAAAAGCTGGCCAGAAGCAGGACGGCTTGCAGCACTTCCAAGCTCTTCTCTCGCACGATGCATTGGTCGAAATACATGCAGGCTCGTGAATAATACTCCTCGGGCGAAAGGTTAGCCTTGGACATATTTGACCCGACACATGGACCGCCTATGGCCTTGTCCTTGTCTTGCTCGTTAATAAAGCCGTGGCTACACCCGATGGCAAACACCATGTTCAGTAGGTACTGTTCCCGAGGCCTCAAGCCGCCTCCTTGGCCTGAATATGCCTTGTCAAATATTTTGGTGAAGCACGCGCGTTCCAAAATGGGAATTTGGGGGTTGGCTCGGTGAAAGTAGGCTCTGACCAGCTTGAGTGCGAGGGTCTTGTCTGGCATCGTACAACGCGGTGCCTCGAAACCTTGGGGGTCCTCCATGTGATATTTGACCATCTTTTCATTGTCGAGAGCTGATGTCTGAGTAGTATGGAGTGCCACGGCCATGAAGGTGGCGGCAGTCTGGGGGTTGAGCAAAGCAGAGCCCATGGAGTCTCGGCCCATGGCTTTGGGCGAATTGGCTTTATTGTCCGACGAGGCAAAAGATTTACAACGGTTGCCAAGGAAGAAGTCTAGGCTGTCTTGAATTGCAGGTCGTCCAGGTGACGATGCGCCTGGCTCGTCACCATTCGCCTCCCCGCGAGAGGACATGTCCAGATCATCGGCAGGTGGGAAAGCTATCCCATGCGACACGAGTAGTTTCTCCAATCTTTCCACCCGATTCTCAAGATAAAAGACGTAGCTAATGCACTCATTAGCAATGGACACCGAGTAACCCTCAGAGCGGGTTCAATGCGAGGACTGCTACAACGCACCTCCTGGGCAGCTCCCTTTTCGTCAGCGCATCATACCCAACACAGGCGGCACCGACTTTGGCACAGCTGGTGCAGCGTGGAAGCCTCTGGTCACATCGATTCTTACGAGAACGGCATCGACTACAGGCACTGACGTTGCGAAAATTGGTGCTTTGGCCAGCCACCGAGCCAAGTCGACCATCGGCTGCGCTCTGGGATGTGTCGTTGCCGTCTCTGGCGTCGTCGTCTGGAAGACAGTCGTCCGGAGAGTCCTCACGAGGGCGTTTTCGCGAGCATGGCGAGCCCGACGAGTCGGCACCGCGTGAAGACGTCATTGTGTAGGCGTGTGATGCTCTTCTGCGGCAGCGAGCAGTTCTGTCTTGTGCCAGATTGGTGGAGCCCTGGGCGCGGTGATGTTCGGTGAGGAGGCAGGTTGAATACCTGACCGACGACGGAAATGTCAGTCTTGGCTCTCGTAATCAGAGTTGATGCGAGATGAAGGTGTTTCTGACAGACCCAGGAGCTGATAAGCCGACGAGTACTCCTTGGCCAAGACATGGACTAACAGTCGCGCATCGAGGTACGATAAAGGGCCGGAGACGTGAACCTTGTGGGGAAGCGTTACAGTACTCCGCAGATCCCCCAGCTTAAAACGAACCGGGTGTCCTTGGAAACTAGTCATGGGGTGTGGCGTTCTTGAATCTTGTTCTCGCGGAATGGAACTCGTAGCCGGTAGCGGAGCCCCCACTCGGCACCAAGCACTCGGTATCATGGAGTCATTCCTATTACTTGGGCTCCCACGTGTCCGGTTTGTCTGTTGTGTTTTTTCTCCTAATCCTTCGGTTCGAGGGTTGAGTGTACATAGTGTCACGGCATGCCAAGTTGGCACCGCTGCAACAATTCATCCAATCTGTCGCGGCCAAGGTACTGGGACACGAAAAAGCCACAGGTCTCTAGGTTAGAGCCGGTGTGGCGCAACTCTATTTTGTGGCAACGAGGAAAGACCTGTTTGGGAGGGATGACGGTGTGGCCATCTAGTTCCTTCACCATTCCGTTTGTGGCTCTATTCTGTCAAGTGCTACCAGACGAGACTATAAGCACGTGTTATGCGGCAATTAGTACCGTTGGGGATTCATCTACGGATGTCGTCTCCCGATAAGAGGGCAAGAGGTGCGGATGCCAAGAAGCAGTCGAGAGCCGAGCAAATGCGGCTGAGCTCGCAGACGACTTCCCTTATCTACGTTTCCATTATGTCAAACTGACTCGATGTGATCGAGTAATGGGCCATGGCATCAATCTGGTTAGCTCTTCAAATCGCGGGGTAAAGTGGGGCCATCGGTACGTACATTCCCGGCCCCGTCGCCGGCGGCCGGGGCTTTGCCTTGGTGGCCATCTCCTGAATCATGTGCCAAGGACGCCGTTGCGTCAATGCAGTTTGTGGCTGCGGCCCCTGTTGGCTTTTCTTTTCCAAGGCCAAGGAATAGACTGGTTCCGGGGACCCTAGTAATTCTGCCACCGCCCGTGCCTCTCTCCAAGTACCGTCATGGGGCTACATATCCCGCTCGCCTTATCTCTCGAGCAAGAGCAACACGAGGGGGGTTGGGGAATTTATGGAGCGCTTTGCTACTCCATGTCCTTACTTTGAGAGCCGGTTGCTTTGTCCAGTCAGTGCCGGGAAAGCTCACGACGGCGAGTAAATAAAACATTGTCCACTTCCTGGCTCCTTTGGCGCTCGGTAAACCCACGCCTGCATATTTTGGGCCGCCCATGTTGCCCACCGGCTACGCCCTGGACTATACAACACTGTGCTCAATATACCACCATGGAGAGACGGTCGCGTCTGCGCAGATGGATCACCAAGTTGCAAGTCCCGTCCGAGCCAGGCGTCACTGCGACCCAGCTCATGGTATGGACCCCGAGTGCCTACACCACCGCCAGGACCCGTACTGACGCAGACTCTGTAGCTCATCAACCATGATCTCAAACCTGTCGAGAAGGAGCGGCGGCAATGGGGCTCGTGGAACTTTGTCGGGTTCTGGATTGCCGACTGCTTCAACATCAACACCTGGATGATTTCATCGTCCATGATTGTTGGCGGCTTGTCGTGGTGGCAGGCCTGGCTATGCGTCTGGCTCGGCTACTTCTTCTCCGCCTGTTTCGTCGTCCTCATCGGGCGCACCGGCGCCGTCTACCATATTGGCTTCTCCGTCGTGAACCGCGCACCCTTCGGCATCTGGGGGAGCATGTGGCCCGTTTTCAATCGTGCCGCCATGGGTGAGCCATTCCCCTGCCTCGACCGCTTGAATGTCGATTTTAACCCGTCTCTGTAGCGTGCATATGGTACGGTGTTCAGGCGTATATTGGCGGCACCTGCGTCTATCTCATGATACGATCCATATGGCTGTCCTGGGATCGGACCAAGATGCCTGGGCCCTTTGGTACGGATGCCACCAGCACGCCCGACTATGTCTCCTTTGTCATCTTTTGGCTGTGTTCTCTGCCCGCACTCTGGTTCCCCGTGCATAAAATCAGGCATCTCTTTACCGTCAAGGCCTTTGTGGTGCCGCCGGTCGGCATCGCGTTTCTCATCTGGGCCGTGGTGCGTGCCGGCGGTGTTGGCCCAATTGTTCGACAACCTGCCACCATCTCTGGTAGCGATCTCGCCTGGGAGTTTATCAAGGGAATCATGTCCTCTATTGGAAACTTTGCGGCCTTGATTATTAATAATAGCGATTTTTCTCGCTTTGCCCGCCGACCTCAGGCCGCTTTGTTCCCTCAGCTGCTGGCCATCCCGCTTGGATTTGCCGTGACTTCCTTTATCGGCATTATTGTCTCCTCTTCATCGATGCTCATCTACCAAGAGGCAATTTGGAACCCCCTTGATCTTCTAGGCCACTTTATTGAAGACGGCGGCTCGGCCCAGCGGTTTGGCGTCTTTGTTATTGCCCTAGGCTTCGCCCTGGCCCAACTTGGAACGAATATTGCCGCTAATTCGGTTGCTGCTGGCACGGACATGACGGCCTTGTTCCCAAAGTTTATTAATATCCGTCGCGGAAGCTACATTTGCGCGGTAGTGGCGCTCGCCATGTGCCCATATAACCTTCTATCTAGCTCTAGTAGCTTCACCACCTACCTGTCGGCGTATAGCGTGTTTCTTTGTTCAGTGGCTGGCGTCATGGCGACTGACTACTACATTGTGCGTCGCGGTTACTTAAACGCCCGAGAGCTCTATAGCCCCAGCAAAACCGGCCCATACTATTATAACCATGGCATTCATTGGCGCGCCTATGTGGCGTACATTTGCGGAATCGCCATCAACGTGGTCGGATTTGCTGGAGCCGTTGGACGAGAGGTGCCTAAAGGTGCCACGTATATATATAACCTCAATTTCTTTTGTGGATTTACAGTCTCTTCCCTTGTGTATTGGGGCCTATGCAAGGTCTCTCCAATTCCTGAGACCAGTGATACTTGGATGGAAGTTGGCGATGCCCTTGATGACATGGACATTGGCAATGGTGCTCAAGTCAAAGAACTAGAGGATGAGGTTGATGGTGGAGAAAAGGAAAGGGATACAAGGCATGAAAAAGTGTAGGAACAGAAGTTGGGAGCCGTCATTGGTATTATTGCAGCTGTCATTTACTACATCTTGGCACAAGGCCATATGCGAGCCAAAACTCAAATCTTAGTAACGCTTTGCAATTTCACCTGGGGCTGACAAAATGGAGAGTTTTCATCACCGAGGGCACGGATGGCAAGAGGTCGCCAGGCGCCGCCATCAGGTGCAAAGATACAACGCCCGATTTCCTTTTCGGAGACAAGCCATTTGAGTCTATTGATTGAAAGCTTACCCATCGAGCCAAAGTCTCCGGCGGACATCCAGCTAGTGGTTTATTCTTTAACATTCTCCACAAGTTGACACGACCGTTGAATTTATTAACCGGGACCAAAAGCGGAAATTTGCTCCGGTGGAACAACTTGCCCCAAACCAACTCCATCATTTTCTATATAAAGACGACGGACGACACAGCAGAGAAAACGTGCCTCAACACTTGTTTCAACCAAAAAATAAGTCTTTGCAACTTTTTCAAAATGGCAAACGAGACGAACAGCATCACAGTCACTCGCCAGCAATTGGCCAAAATGATTGACCACTCTCTCCTCCACCCGACAATGACAGACGAAGACATTCTCACCGGTCTTGGCATCGCCAAAAAATACAACGTGGCAACCGCCTGTGTCAAGCCATACTTGATCCCCATGGCCAAAAAGGAACTAGAGGGCACAGACGTTCTTGTCTGCCCCGTCATTGGATTCCCCCATGGCAACAGCACAACCCAAGTCAAGGTATTCGAAGCCGAGGCCGCAGCCAAAGCCGGCGGCAAGGAAATCGACATGGTCATCAACATTGGCAAAGCCCTGAGCGGGGATTGGGACTATGTCGCCTCCGAGATTAAGCAAATCAACACTGTCGTCACGCAATCCGGCGCCGCGCTCAAGGTTATCTTCGAAAACGATTTCCTGCAGAATGCGCACATTGTTAAACTCTGTAGGATATGCTCAGACATTGGCGTTGCCTTTGTGAAAACGTCGACGGGCTACGGGTTTGTCAAGAGGCCCGACGGGCTGTATTCGTACAAGGGCGCAACGGTGGCTCACTTGAAACTCATGAGGGAATTCTCGAGTCCGCACGTTCAGGTCAAGGCTGCTGGGGGTGTCAGGACACTGGACGATTTGCTGCATGTCATGTCTTTGGGTGTTACGCGAATTGGCGCCACGGCCACCGAGGCCATTATGGCGGAAGCTGAGAAGAGAGGGATTACGGATGAACCCACGCAGGTTACGTTTAAGCCGATGGACGAAGGGGTGGCGGGAACTTACTAGTGAAGAAGCGAACAGTCATTGATACTTGCTTATCGGAGTGCGTTATGTTTGAATTACGTTGTATTTTGTCGTTGAAATTGCTCGCTGCTGTCTTTGTTCAAACTGGCCCCTGTGACGAGGGCTCAGTGAGTGTAGCGAAGTGGATGTCACCCATGACCGTACATGTAGGTCTAGTCTTTAGCTCATACGATATGCCCATCGGCTGATCCGGAACAAGTTGGGACTTCAAGGCCCCGGGATTCGCTGCTGAAAGTACGGGGGGCTGTAATGTTTATGCTCGCTGATGGTATAGGCCGTTGTACGAGAGAGCTAAATATTGATTGAGAAATTCTGTTTCCCACCGCGTCTTATATGAACATGATGCTCCATGTGACTCTGCTTAACACACATACCATATGTGTTAATACACACTTCCCCTGCTCTGAGGCTATTCTGCAGAGTGCGCAGCATGTCCTCCTCTAACGGGCATAGTACACACTAATAGTATCCTGAAGTGAGAGATAATAGCGCACCATCTCACCTGTAGAGGACTGTGCAACCAACCAGACACTTTTAAATTCTGACGTAGTTCCTGGTTGACCAATGTAATGAGAGGTCCTGTCACGTGGATACATGTACTGACCAGACCCAACAACGACGAGGACAGGTGTGGGCAACCAACCTCGAAACAATCCCCCTGCGTTTACCCTTCCCAAAGCGTTGTCTGCCCACGATTCTTTGCACCCAAACTCAGCCACTATGAGCTTGTATCTAGGGCAAAATCTCGACCCAAGGGCCATTTGTGCCGCGGTCTCCCATCTCCACCTAGGCGGGAACGACGCTTTCGTGGCTGGAGAGTTTCACGGAGGAGAGTGTCGCATCTTCAAGGTTAGCTTCAGGGATCATCCAAGCCTGTCAGTCCGTGTAGGTCATCCAAATCAAGAGACCCAGCAAGGCGTTATTGCAAATGTTGAAATGGAAACACGCATTTTTCGGGCACTTGAGGCAAAAAGCTTTTCTTGGTCGCCTCGATACCGTGGCGCCAGCCTTACCTTTGACAACCCAATAAGGTACCCATTCATGGTTCTTGATTGGGCTGAAGGATTCCCTCTGAAATGGGATGACAACTTTCCAGCAAAGCCTGTTCGCGACGCCATACTAAGCCAGATAGCTGAGATTCAACTGTCCCTGATAATGTGTACCTTGGAACATGGTATGGACGAACCGCTCCCAAACGATATGAATTGGACATGCAGCTAATACAAGGCGTCCTAGGATCTACAACTGCTACAAATTTCTTTGAGCGACGCATCAGAAATCAGCTCAAGCGTGTAAAGGATGGGAAACTCCCCGGTCTCACAGAAAAAGATTGTCTCGATCAGCTTGCGCTTCTGCCCAAGGTCCTTGGTGAGGATGGAAGTAGCAAACTGTTCGCCATGGACCATGGCGATATCAAGCCAGTAAATATTATAATGGACAATGAGAATCATATCAAGTGGTAGGAGAATCGTCATTATGCTTCCCCAGCCTGATTCTCCTGGTCCAAGCTAATATATTAGTAGTCTAATTGACTGGGGGTTTGCCAAAATTGTTCCCCTTGTCCAAGCTGCCCGGCTGCCCTGTTTCTTGTGGACGGACGACTCGACTGCTCGCGTCCCGAGCCAAGCTATGCTGGAGGATAGGAAGGCTTACATCGACTCACTTCCTCGGCAAATTTCGCAAGCAGCATTCATGAAGCGCTGGCAAGGCGCCAAAGACGTAGACTTCCGTACACTATACCTGGAGTCTATATGCAGCAAGGGTATGCTTGCATCAATGGCAAGCATAGGTTGGAAGTTGCCGTATTGCGACTTGAGTGAAGGTCAACTAGGCCTCAAAGAAAACCAAGGACCTTGAATGATAAAGACTATTATTCAATAAATCAAGTCATATACTTTAAACCTATAGCCTTTATCACATCTCGTTTACTGCACAAAAATAACACGTAAACGGTTTAGTGCATCACAGAAAGAGTATGAGGAAAAGGGCACACATGAAAACTATTCAAGATATTATAAAGTGGATAGAAAGTACGCCAATAAAAGTGTTTCCATAAATAACAGCTAATAATACATCCCATAAACTGACTATAGGAACTTTCATAGCTGCAGGAGCCGCTGCATCGTTCCTTTCTTGACATGTTCTTTTTGGACAATGAGTAGTATTGGGAAACACTTGTTTATAGCCAGCTAGTTCTTCTTTTCAATTCACAGGGGTTGAGTTGGTGAACGAAAGTTTTGGCAAGAAAATTTGGGTTTCAACACTTGAAGTGCCCTATTAGCTACATCTATGACTTCTTTACTTTTAGGGATCAACTTACATTTCCACCACAGACAGCACCATTTCCAGAGGGAAGATCACAGCAGTGACCGTGGCAACAATTCGAGGCCTGCGTACTACGTTAGAACTGGTAGCCTTGTAGGGAGTTCCCAAATACTTACATTCGGATTGCAAGAGTCCTGTACAGTTTCATACTTGTGTTAGCGTTCATTTCAAATATGCAATTTGGCATCACTTACACCCGACTGAGCGCAGATTTGCTGAGTGGGATTCTCCCATAGCTGACCACCAAACGAGGGATAACCCTGAGGGCTACCGAGTGCGACAACGGCAAATAAGGCTAGAATGTACAGCTTCATCATGATGAAAACTGTTTGGCGGTTTGGATAGAATAATGGGGCAAGTTTGTGAGATATATTCAAGTGAGTGGCGCTCAAGGAAAGAAGACTTTAGCAAGGGGCACTGGCATCATCTTATACGTGGATATAGACTACGATCAAGCTCAAGTCGCCTATGTAAACGTGTAAATATTTCTCTTAGTGTAACCAGGCCGAGTTACTAAATGTCCTTTGCCGTGCCACGGCTTATAACCCACAATCTGATACTGGCTCGAGCATCGTGCATAAACCCACTAGATACTATCACGGCCGAAAATTGGTGGATACCCGTTGTAGTGTGGCACTCAAAGGTGCGGTGCGAAGTAAGCAGTAGAGATACATCGTGCGGCACAATTTACGAAAACAGTAATAACATGCGAGAAGTGGTTCCTGCGCAGCCGTCTTTGGTGAGTCGAGCGTTCATTAGGGGTGCTTTTGCTCCCAATAATGTCTTCTATATACATGATATTATGTACAACGGGCGGGTTTATATCTTGTAGACGTACATTATTCAATTCCTTGCTGTTTGCTCCCCATCCACGATATACGCGTCGAATTCTACCAAGACGAATCCGATACCAATTCGCGTCTGTGCATACCACTCTTCCCGTCTGGGCGGACAATTATGAGCTAGATACATATTTCACCAACTTGAGGGTGGATAAATAGTCTCAACTCGTGATCAAGCCCTGTTGCCGACTTCGGATCATGTTTCCGTGTGTGGATCACGACCAGCTGAATTAAGCAAGTGCAATCCGGTTACAGCCGGAGATAGTTGCTGCGTGGTTACTTGCCCCGTTAAATTACCGCAACTGCGGCAATTACCACAGCAATTACCGTCAAACTACTTCTATTAGGAGATTTGAGCATGAATCAGGACGCGTTACCGTTAATATTGCTTACATTCCGGTGCTGGGACAGCTATCCCTAAGTCGTGTTCTTCCGCCGTTGGAGTCGGTATATGTGCTTGTAATTACCTAATTTATCACGTTGTAAGTTATCTAGAGATGGAAGCTTTACAATCTAATTATTCGCACACGGGGTTTAATGAGATTTAATCTCGTCGCGGATAATGCTAAGAGTACTAATAAGATATACAACTCGATACTATTTTTATCTTTTATATTAGGAATTTCCACTGTCTGGCTATATCCTCTGCGAAAATATCCGTAAATCATTGGACAGAGTAACGTATTTATAGCTTGCAATTAATAAACCAAGTTGATGAGCGAATAGGTATCCTCTTATCTTGTCAGACGATAACGATAAATTGCATTACAATAGTGGACACATGGCAGAGTATTATTGGTGTTATTCCGTTACAGGAGGGCTATAATCGCGGAATACAAGGCAGAATATTCCTTCCTGTACAAAGATCTCCTTGGTCAACTGGACCTTGAGGAAAACCAGGAACCTTTAGCACTAAAGACTATTATCAAACGAATTAAGTTATTATACTCTGAGCCTTTAGCCCTTGTCACAATAGGATTGCTATAACTCTAACATTACTGGTCGATTTCTTTAGTCATAAGGACGTCTGTTCGCTTAGCGCTATAATAGTAATACAATGCTTCCTAAAGCTTATTCTCGACTCAGGAGTATCAAGGATGGTTCGCTCCCGCCGGCCGCCCGTGCGATAACGATAACGCCGATAAGCCAAGGAGACGAATAGGAGTTCGTCTTAACTATCGACATGTGGATGGATACACGTGGCGTCGCTTTGGCGGGATAACGTGGGGTAGCGGCAAGTTTGATATGCAGAATGAACCTAAAAAGCTTATTCTGGCGACGTATCTGGATATATTATGGCCTATCTTGGCAATAGTGGTTATTGTTCGTCAACGGCCCGAGGCCCGCTTCGGCAATTCCCCGTCGTGCCAGTCTAGAAAAGTCCATGATGCTCAGATGGCCTGGCCCTTTTCTGCCGCGCCGCGACGGACGTATGTTCTAACCAGTATCATCGTGTGCGTCTTCTCTTCTCCACCCCTTATTCACTAGCGGAAATCATCTGTTTGCTAGCATTCTTTCCATCGCCCATTACAGGCCACTTCCAGGAGTAATCTCAAGACATTGCCTGACTCTTGAACAGGCTGAAGGAGACACTTCCCCTCAAATGCCGTGACAAGGTCTCAGTCAAGGGCTTGGAGTCAAAACTCAACTCATCCAATAACAGTCACGGTATGAAATGTCCTTGGGGCCAAAGGATCGTATTTACACAAAGTGGTAGTCAGCCCTCGAGCCGTAGCATCTCGTGATTATAGTCCTCGTTTAATATCCGTGCGACACATGCCCCGGATCTGTCATTAAATCCATCAAGATTGACGAATACAAGCATGTACTTTTTCAGACGAATCAGCTTCTAATTCATTCCAAGCTACCATTTCAGTGTCCCTCCTCATCCCTTCAGCAAAACTAATAACTAACGCTGTAAATAGTCCAATACGCACTGGACCCGTTCAACGACAACTCTCCCCTGTCATCCGCCACCAAATACTCACCATCTCCAACCTCGAAGCTATACCCACGGCCCGGTTCGAAGCGAACATCAAACACGACAGCCTTGCACTTGTCACTGCAAAGCGCCAAACCAGCGCACACGTACTTGCCACTCTCGCCGCTCGACACCTTGAACCTCGTCCCGCCCAGCTCCTCAACATGCACCACCCACCGCTGGCTCCTGGAATCATGCCTCCCGCACGCCTTACCAGTCACCACCTTGTCGGCACTGGCGACCGCGTAGCCGCCCATTTCCAGAACCAAGTACCGGCCCTCTGTCAACTTGCCGCGAATCGGCTTGAAGCCATGCTCAACCAGGCCGGCCATGTCGGTGGTCGCGCCGTCTCCCGAATACGGCACGGGAGGCCGCGGATCCCCGTACAGGCCCATGCAGTGCGATGCGCCGTCAAATTTGCCCCGGCTGTTTCTGTGCGGCTCAGGGGCTTTCGGCAGCTCGGGGATACTGTAGTCGGGGTTGTCCCAGTCAAAAGCGTTCAATAAATCGGCCATGTTTTGTCTGCGCCAGGGGACCATCTCGCGGGACTTGATGGAGCGCGACTTGGCTGCCTGCCACTTTTCGATGAATTGTAGCTGCGAGGTGTGGTCGGCGTGTTCGACGAAGACGCCGCCTTTTCTTGTCCACGGGGAAATGATGTAGAAGGGGACGCGGAACCCGGGTCCGGTGAAGGTGTATCCGATGCCGGCTTTGTCATTGTACCATTCGCCTGGTGTTCCGTTGGACGATCTGTACGGGTCCACGTGGTCGAACCAGCCGCCCGTTTCGTCAAATGAGATTATTAGTGTAGTTCGGTTGTATTTTGGGGACTTGATGACTGTTTCTGCAATCTTGTTTTCTAGCCAGGCTCCGTCGTGGGGGGAGTAAGGCGGGTGCTCCGCCAGTTCTCTGTACCCGATGATGATGGAAACCTCGGGGAGAGTTCCGTTTGCCGCCCGGTCGTAAAACTCCTGCAGCTTCCGTCCCTGCATTCCCTTTATGTTCAAGTTGGAACCTTGTTTGGCCTGTTGGAACTGCTCGAACCATGCAAGGGGGTTGTCGTCAAAGTTGTCGTAGTCATCGGTGCCATCTTGGTATATTTGCCAACTGACGCCTGCTTCTTCCCAGTACTCTGGTGCCGTCTTCCATTTCAGTGGGTAGCAGTTGATGCCGTTGTCGTCACATCCAGGGGTTTCGTAGTTGTCGATATAAGGGTTGCCTCCTAGATCCGGACTGAGATTACCACCCGGGACGTTGATAGAGCCGCTTATCCACATGACGCGGTTTGGGCTTGTTGACGCAATGACCGATTCCTGCCGTCATTGTGCTTCCATCAGATCACCACACCCAGGCTGCCCTTTGACTCTTTGCACATACCTGATACATGTCCCCGACTACCCAATTCTCCGCCAGCGCCCATTGCGTGGGCAAATCTTCTCTCTTGTAGTAGCCAATGCTGTACGGGGTGTTGTTGAGAGCCCAGTGGTCGTTTGTTCCGCCATTCCAAGCGGCATGATTCTGGTACCAGCCGTTGCTGCCTGCAATCATACACTGCGTAGCCTCGGACCAATTCCCTCCGAGATAATTCAAGTACCATGGCATAACGTAGTCGGTACTATTGGTGAGCTGTGGCGATGTCTTTTGCTTCCACACAGGAACGCCATTATTCGTTTGGAGATTGGCGTCGTTGAAGCCGCGAACGCCTGCCATTGTGCCAAAGTAGTGGTCGAAGGCTCGGTTCTCTTCAAATAGGCTTGGTTAGCCACCCTTGATGTGTCCAAGGCGTTGATCTAATTTACCTTGCATGAACAAGACGACGTGTTCAACATCTTTCAAGCTGTCGCTCTTGGCAACACCAAGGAGTCCTGCTACAATAGCCATGGCCTGTGGCCAAAAGTTTCCGCTTCTCGCCATTATTAGAAAGCCACCCCGGGGCAGTTGGTCAACTGAGTCAAGGGACGGCCGCCTCCATCACCCAACACCTCATCATGTGTAAACCTGGAACAGCCAGCACTTTATACACAATGATCTTAGCCGATGGTCCTACGCCAGCCATAACCGTCCGTCGTGTGACTTGGGGATTCATCGCCTCCGGCTAATATCTTCTCATTGATTGGTGCGGTGCCTTTCTTTTCGGGGCCAGGGCCGCAGCATCTCCGCTTTGTGGAGCGAGATCTGCCAGAGCAGATGGATAGGGAAGTTGAGACTTTGGGGTTGCGGTGGAACGTTGCTTCGCGTCAACTAGTTGGATAGCGTAAGCTGGGGACAAGCGATTTTCAGGGGCTGTCTTGACTACGGTTGGGTTGGGTTGAGCGAGCACTGCAGCATTGAGTACGACGCCTGCGGAGAGACGACGATATCGAGGGGCGGTACGGGATCGACGAGCCGGCCAAGGCATGCAAACACAAGCCAGGATTGGTCTGCTCCAATCCAACCCTGGCGCTAATGCAGCAGATATCCAGCCTTGCATTTTCTGCGCGCACAAGTTGAATAGTCCTGATCTCGGATATCTTGTGGTGACATCATCAACGGCTACGGGCCGGTTCGGTTGGCAGCAGGCGCACCTATAAAATTCCCGTGGCTTGCTTACCAGACACAGATTCCGTAGGAACATTTGTCACCCTGTAGTGTGCTTTCTGTGTCTCATCTGGAATGGCGATGCGGAGCATTCATCCCGATGGGCAGCTATGGATCAAGTCGTACGTTGGAATTGGTCCTTTATTCACTGCATCTAATTGTGGAAATAAGACATCTCCGACAATGACGCAATTTATTTATGTATCCGGCTTTTATTTAGATGGCTGGTCGGCCTCCGAACAGGTTGTATTGAAGCTGACGGGTTATGGAACCATGACAACAGTGTCGTATAGAGTATATCCAATTGCCCGAGTTTTCTCATTGTCCTGTTCAAATCCTACGGCTAAATGCAGTTAGTTTGTTACCAATAAATTCTGCCTAATCTAATGTCATTTCAATACTAGTGTCTCCTTGTCCAAACGCCACCAACGTTCAAGGCGGCGTTGCCTCCACCGGGCGGACTTTCCACTTTCGGTAATTAGTTCCGGTGGCCGTGTTTAAAGTCTCAACAAGCATTTCACATCTCCTTGGGGAAGCCCTCATATTCGCAGTGAACCGACCTTGAACAATTTTAGAGGATTACCATTGCCTCCGTCGCCAGATTCTCGCCATGTCATCTCGTCTTCAGCAGCAAGACATGGCGAAACAATCGCCGGGCAAAGTCACGAGCGCCTGCCAACGATGCCGACGACAAAAGTTAAAGGCAAGACAGCCATGCAATTCCAACCGTGTGCAATGCCCCTGACTTGACGGTGACAAGCACTAACCCCAAGTGGTCAGTGTGACATACACAGGCCTTGCACGCTGTGTGCGAGGGCGAATGCGGATTGTCTTCCATCATCCCGGTGGAGAGTTGAGACGGGACAAAAACGAGCCTCCGACAAGGGCCGCCGGGTCGGGAGTCAAACCGCACATGCTGCGCAGAGACTCCGTCGGTCCAGGAGAGACACAGTTGCCGGTACGTCCCACGATGCCGATGAGCAGCAGCATCGACTAGACGTTCCTCGGCGACGTCTCGAGCGGATCGTCGCCGAGTCGCCGGCGGGGACCACGTGGAATTCAAGCTCTACTATTCATCTAGTCCAAGAGGTGAGGCCGTTGTCCCGCTTAGCGACATGGAGTGTGTTCTAACTCTCCCAAGGCCTTTCATCACCATGATGCCGCGACTCCTCAAGACTCTGCCACTTCCGCCTTCTCCGCAAGCCAATGGGCATACCCAGAAGTGCCGAGGGGCCGGAAGAAGCCCAAACATGGCATCGAGAACCCTTTACACCGGCTTCTTCCCAGGCATGCTCATCGAGATCTGGGACACAATGTGGCGAAACCCAGTGCCACAAGCGCCATGGAAAAAGAACTGTTGGACATTTTGCCGCCGCACGATTCCGGCTTGGTACTCATCAACAACTATTTTGACAAAATCCACTGGTTCATGCTCTTGTTCCACCAGACAGACTTTCGGGACAAGTTTGAGCAGCTACACACACTGAGACAACAAGGCCCGGCAAAAGTTCCAGCCAGTCAGTGCGGCTACATGGCCGTGTTGCTGGCTGTTTGCGCAATCAGTATCGAGTACACCACGCCCTCTCAAAAGGATGACCTGATCAGAAAAGGCATCCAGCCAGAGCATCTGAAAGAGCGTATTCTCTCGGCTCTGAGACTCAGGCTACTCGACATCTTAGCCATGGGCTCTCTCGAAGCCGTTCAGACATGTGTTCTGCTGAGCAGCTACTACCTCTATCACGGACAACCAGAACTGGCCTGGCCTCTGTGCGGGTGCGCACAGCGCATTGCGCAAGCTCTGAAACTCCATAGAAACGTCAAATCTCTTGGTGGCTCCGAGCACGAACAGACGAACCAGCCCGTGATTGCCGCCAGACAGCGTTGCTGGTGGGCAGTATATGAGATAGAGACGACATGCGCCATGATGTACGGGTTTCCCTCGAGCATTTCGGATCAAGACTGCGATGCCGAGGCGTTGGACCCCCACGACGAGTCCTCCGCTTCGACGGCTGGCTTTGCGCCCTCTCCCGAGCCGAATCTTTTGGTATACAAGTGCGCCATGTCATCCCTGACCAAGATTGTCAAGTGTGCCTTGACAGACCTCTACGGCAACCCGAGTCACATGGACAATGCAAAAAGGTCAGATTCGGGGCATACTGCGCGTTTGCACAGCCTGATGAGCAAAGTGGCGGACCTGGACAAAACACTTGCGCAGTGGCTGGATGGCCTTCCTGTGAAATTACGGCCGACCGAGCTGGATTTAAAGTCTAGTCTCGGCTGTCCATTACCTGCGCAGCACAACAACCACGTTTCCTTTCGGGAACAGCTCTTTCAATTGCAGGCCTTGGCTCTGAAACTAGCCTATGAAAATTCCAGGATCCTCATCCACCGACCCCTATTGTCCTTTAACATGGCGGCATCGGAAGGCGGCTCTCCACGTCAAGCCGCGTCGCCCGACCCCTTTCAGCACTCGGTAGAGACATGTCGGGATGCCGCGTTGCAAATCGCAATGACGGGGTCCATCCCAATATTCCACCACGCGACAAAGACGTACATTGTCTCGTTTGTGTCTCTGCACCTATTCACGGCAGGAGTCACGCTCTGCATCATGGCGAGTCTGGATCCTCTACGTCCCCAGTCGCACGAATCCAAGGTAGGTATCCGCGCGTTGATGGAGATGCAAAATGTCCTCAAGACGAAATCAATCGTGGCAACGCAGGGGCTCGGCATCCTGCGCAATCTTTTATCCCTCGTCATGGCGAAAGAAATCGACGTCATGTTCCAACCTGGCTCCGTGGGCGTGGATGATGAGCCAGAGACAAGAAACGCTTTGCCTGCTGGTGCGCAACCCCAAATTGCCGAGCCTAATGCCTTGTATCAAAGTGACGGAGATGCAGCAGCGGAGACGCCCCGGCCAGAAGGACACGACGACACCGCATTGCGTGCGCAGGACCTTGGCTCGGGTGCAGATTTTGGGTTTTGCGAGAACCTTGGCATGACGGAGGCGTTGTTAGACTTTGAACAGGGTAGGTGACGCCCGTGCTTGGGTATATAGTCTGATGATGGTGTTAACGGAAGTAGTAATCGGTTACTCAGGTGGCCATCTGGCGACTGGTCAACAATCGGCGTCTCTGGGCGATTCTCTGCCTACGAATCAGTTTGTTGGACAGGATCAAGGATGGCTATGGGGCTGGAACCTTGACGTCTAGACCAGTCAATGTACATCGATTACATGGAGAATCGAGCAAGCTTTGCTCGAATGAGCTCTTCAGCACTAGAAAGGACATTGCGGGTATAGCGAACAGTATCCCATCATGTTCGCCCTCGGGCTTTGAAGTGACCATTTTTCATCCAACGCTATGGGGTTTAGCAATCACGATATCCGCCAACCCGACAAGCCAAGAACTAGGGCGTGTTAAGCGCCAAATCAGCGAGACGACGCAAGATATGCAAAGAAAGCAAGGAGAGTTACAAGATACGCAGAGGCTTATCGACTCGATCCTAGGTGAAACCCGGGACCGGATGGTCACCCTTGGCCTGGTTAGTAGGCCCATACTTCTCATCTAGTGCTGCAATCCCACTCTTTAGCATAGCTAGCAACTCTTGTTCTCTCTTTTCTGCCTCTTCGTCAACAACTAATAGTCCATGTTCACTTAGATATTGGACGTAGTGCTTGGAGTTTTCCACACGACGCCGTATCTCCACTGCCAGCGTTCCATTGTCATCGTTTTGTGCGAAAAACTCAGAAATCACTTGTTCACGGTCCCCTTTGAAGAAAATGCGAAAAATAAATCTGTAGAATACGTGGAGGAGGGTCTCTGGTTGGCGTAATATTTGGACAATGGGAAACGCGAGTTCTGGTTGCAAATTCCACTCTTGCATGAGCTGTGCGCACTTGTTGGAAGTCACGGCCTTTGTCCTGAGAACTTGGTAAAATCCATTCGAGATCGTGTCCGTAGCAAGGTATATATATCCGCCTCGCCCGTGACCTGTAATCCATAGTGGAGGTGTGAAATATTCCAGCGGTACCGTACCCGAAAACTCCCAATCGATTATGGCGGCAATACCAAAGTCCGCATTGACGATGATGTTGCCACATCGGAGATCCAGGTGGGTGAGAATAAAAGGGCCGTTGGGTGATTGTGGGTTGCAGAGTGTAGGAATCTGCTTTGCCAAGCTGGCGAGGGCAAACAGTTCCTCTTCCGCTGTTGCTCGCTCCAAATATTCCGAGGGAAGTCGACACGTTTCGGAAAGGATGTGATACTGGTAGTCCAGGAATACTCTCGCGGAATCAAATGGTCCTGGATTTTGCTGTTCCTTTTGGTATCGGTGCAGCTCGTTCGCGGCCATGGTGAGCAGGCCACTGACAATTGGGTCAGACTTGTGGCCAGGATTGGGCATCAAGGAGCCTGCTTGGGGGAATTCCAACTGGCGTAACTGAGCGAAAATATCGATCATCTCGTCGAAAAACCTCCTTTGCTGTTCTTCTGTAGCATCCTGCAGAACCTTTATACTGGGGGACTGGCCCGGGATATAGTCAGAGATTATGAACGCCAACGTCTCGCTGCCGCTTTTTGTTAACGTCGTGTCTTGTCCGTACGCGCGAACGCGGGGAACAGGGATCTTTGTTTTATGCCAAAGGTATCTAAATCGTTCAAGTGCTGTTAGTAGCCGTGTGCCAATAATGTATATAGTGGTGGACAAGGAAGGCAATATTACTGTATAGTGGCGACTTCGCTCTGGACCTTTGTCCAGACTTGATTAACAACAGGGTTAAGTGGGATTCTCACTACCAAAGTCGTATCGTCGTCGAACTGTACGAAAAAGCAGACGTTGAAGCTTCCATGCGTCCGTCCGGCAATTCTTTTCCAGGGCTTTTGATCGTTATGTCGCGATGCCAATTGGCCGATAGCCTCCTCATCAATATTGTTAATAAATTCGTCGATATGTCGGTCGATTTCCTCCGCAGTGAGAGGAAACTCAGACGGCCGGCAACAGACATCCTCCTCGTCCGAATAGTAAGTCAGATCGTTATTTTTGTCATGTTGCAACGTCGGTGCAACGTCATTTGGCGCCGTTTCGGCCACGCAGGGGAACGCTGGACTTCCGTACAACATGGACCAGCAAAGGATCCATGTTGTCCATTGGGCTGGCACAAAACGGCGAAGAACGAAGGGCATGATCCCTGAGATACATTGTCGGCTGAGTTTTACGATTCGCCAACGACAGCGATTGGGCGAGGCACGGCATGAAATCAAGAGGTGATTGATGGCAAGATGCATGGGCGGAAGATAAGGATAAGGGGCCAGGCACCTGGGTCAATTTGGCACCCGACCGTGGCGCGGGGCTCCACTTATCTCAGGCACTTAAACCCCCAGGTACCGTAATAAATCACGTGGGTGTACACTTACGTAATCCTTGAATTACCTCGCCCGTTCACAGTCTCACAAACGCTGACAAGCAATGCCAGTGAGTTCCTGCATGGAGGATACATGGATTGCAGCCCGAGATCCTAGGTATTAACCTTGCATGTGCCTACATACGGTGAGTCAGGTAAGCCGTGCTTGCAGCTATCAAGATCAGGTAAACCGACCTGATCCCATCCTACGAGCGTCAACTGACAACGACATGATCATGAGCGACACCACGTAGGGCAGAACTGCCTGAAAGACAAAATCCTTACCCCAGAGCGTCAGTACGATTAATATTTCTGATCAACTATAGTTTGTGTATCTCCTTTACTTGCCCTGTTCGCGGTTTAAACCCAACGACACCCCTAATCCTTGACCTTAATTCCGCGTTATCCATACGAGCGACGACAATCTCGCCCACACTTTCTATTTGCATAATTCATTGCTCCTGCCTAATATCTGCCCTAACTTAGTTGAGTCAGTAATGAAGGATATGTGAGCATGAGCCTGTTGCTAAGGCTTATAAGTTATGAGTGATCTAGGCGTCAACGTATGCATGGATCACATAATATAGAAAGGTACAGCATAGAGCACGGAGTCGAAAGCTCTCCAAAGACTAAACTATCTGAGGAGGTTCCCTACATACAATGCGGTTGCTGTCACAAAAAACTGTTGAAGTATACGTCGTCATCGACTCTATGCGCTCAGGAATTTCGTCCCTGAACCGGCCTTACTTGTAACTTCTTTGCTAAACACGCACGGTAATTGAATGGTATATACATGGAAAGACAGCTGAGACATGTAGGATATTATGGATGTATTTATTGTAATGGAGAGAGTCGATTGAAGGCTCTTTGCCAAGTAAGAGCTGATGCAATCAAAGCTTGTTCGCGTAGCCAACTTGCGACAGTAACTTCAAACTCCTCGTTAGCTGAGTGCCAACACGCGAACATTGTCGTGTTCTTTAGCTCATTAATTAAGCCCAAGGCTGTGTGTACATTAAGTCATAAGTTTTCCCGAATATCAAGGGTTTGGCGTGCCAATATTGTGTCGCAGTGCTTTCTTGACAACGGCTCGGGGATACGGCAAGCTCTCCAATTTCGCTAGTGAAACAGCCTCATTTAGGTCTGGAATCGCAGCCAAGAGCTCATCACACAGCTTACGCAGTCTTTCTGGCTGACAAAGGAGATGAAAAGCAGCCAGAGTCGATGCCCAGGACAATGTTCAAGTTCCGCCTTGGGCGAGGATCTGGCCCTCTTGGGCAGCCGAGACGGGTTTTTTTCTTAGGTTGCAAGAGGTTTGGGAATAGTATTTCGTGAAAGAGAGTCGGGTGGCTGACGTCCAACTGCGACTTTGTGTTCTCCGTGGCTATTATATCTCGAATCAGGCCGTAGATATCATTCTTCATTGTGAAAAAAAAAGCCTCGCCAACCCAACGCTTCCCACTGTAAACGTCGCGTTCAAAGGGAAACCATGACATCATACCGGGAACCCAGCGGCTGGAAAAGAATTCAGGCAGACAGTTGACAGTGGCCACTGCCCAGTTCATGTGCTTGATGAACGGTCACATGTGAGTCCCAGTCCATGGGTTGTCAGTGACTTCGGCACCAAAGTCTGGCTCTTCGACTACTATGAGTTAGTGGTTGTGTTTGCTACTCTAATTCCCATGCACGCACCAAGATGATCGCATCTGGCAAACGAATATTAATTGATGAAGTCTGCAAGTCATGTTTAACCTCCATCAAACTGCCAGAGACTTCGGTGTCATACCGTTTGTAACCGCTGAGAATGTGTGCATGATGTTTAGTGACAGACCATTTTGTTTCTTTGCGTATCGTGTGAGGGCTTCCAAAAGCGCATTCACGCCCTCTTCCAAGATTGGCTGTAGGCTACGAACGCTCTGGCTTGAAGAGAATGGATTTAAGGTGCTTTGTCGCAACTTGTAATGGTGATGATGGAGTGTAGATATGTAACTATGTTTATGCTGCCAGATCAATGGAAGTAAGCTCCAGCGAACGGTCATCGGCATACAAGAAGCACCAAACTGTGTACACCCGGTCATTCAACTGTTCTAAGGCACAAAAGAAACAAAATATGTGCAATGCCAGTCTCGCATAGAAGCCTCATTTGTCCCATGGATTGGTCGGTAGAGATGGGAGTGAAAGTCGGGATTCGACACGTGCACCTCCCACGGACTGATGCGAACGACACCGGCGTAGCGTGTTATGCAATTCGATAATCTTGCATGTGGATTGGCCTCCAAGCACGATGTCAAAGTAGAACTTGTAGACGTGCGTCAGGGCAGCCAACTGAGGCCCTGGGAAGTGAGTAATTAGGCTAAACCAGAGTCTATCGTTGGCGATGGCCGCCGCATAGGCAATCATTTATCTTCTTTTCTTTATTTGCTGACAACATATCGCGGTAAGAGGCAGTAGTGGTATTCTTGCTTAGACAGCGGCTTCCAAATCCTTGTGTACGTCATTGACACCCTCTCACGATTGGCAGATATAGGTCAAACTGAATAGTAGGTTGATTCTTGATTGAATCTTCCGTCTGTAGAACGCGCGTCTCTTTGATAATTGATCAATAAGTTAGCTTATGTGGTAAGCCGGATTTTTCTTGCTTATCAGCTCCCTACCCTATTTCTTTAAAGCCGTTATATTCAGTAAAAGACAAAAGCTTGAATATCACACCATGACGTATCGTCACTCAGTATTTTGATCATTCGAATAAAATGTTCAATAACCTCCTACTACCTAAAATTTACACTCTAGTAGGTACGGTACTGGGTGGAATGAAGAATGTGGCATAGGGTGAGTCTTTTCTGGATTGGTAGAGCTCGGCGCTATAGGGAAGTTGTGCAACTCGGCGGCATGAACCATGTGCAAATTGACCAAATAAACCAGGCTTTGAATCTGGCACGTATCAACAAGCACTTTTGCTATATCTGGTGTGCCGTGGCCTTGATCTTGCCATGTGAACGAGTGAGCCACCAATCAGACTCCATATCTGGCTTTTCTCCAGTCAATAGGTTTCGATTCAGCCTTGCAAGGTTCAGATTGGCAGCTGGTGAACCAGGAACCTGTCAACTGCGCCGTCGACCTCTGGCGTTAATTCCCTATGTAGCCAGATATATTCAATCCAGGGCCGGTCCACACTCATGCAAAACATAGTTGCCAATCGTGACATAGCAGATTAACCCTTCTATTTGCCTATGGGTTAAATGAGAGTTCTCTCAGAAATCATGCAGCGCTATGAGAGCAATCAAAGTCCCAAGTGAATGACTCGCTATCATATGTGATGTGTGACGTAGCATTGATGTCCGCGCAGTCCTTTCCACGAAGATACGTGCATAGTAGCATAAAATATGACAATATGATTCAATCTAGCTGCATGTATAGAGTAATTTAGACACGGTGTGCTAAGATTGGCCCCTCATGGCGAGAGAAGTAATACCAGCGATTCGCTTTCCGGGTGCCGCTCTCCAATGCCTTGCTGTCAGGCACTTTGGGCGGTATGCATGGACTCCCCTTGTAACGCAAATATTAAATATAGTGCTTATAGCGTTTAATGATTCGTAAACGGCTGACAGAAGCCCGAGCAAAAAATGTGTGGCGATCTATTGGATGATGCAACAGCGACTGCGACATAATTTCTTCTCTCGCTATTTTAATAACATGGAGCAGAAGGATTTGATAGGACACGCACGACCCCGTCAGCCTGGTATGTATGTTTGAGTTGCATGCGGACTTGACAGCCAAGCCGGGTGATGTTTATTGCTCGCAACCCGCTCTAGAAGGAAGTGTCTGGTCGCGCAAACATGACAGGAACAAGGAGCAACCCCAAATGATTATCATTTTCTCTGTGGAGGAAATGATTCGCAGGATAACAGAGCTCTACCAGTGGGAGAAAGTGGGAGAAAGTGGGACCATTGATGATTTCCCAAAGCAGGCGCGCAGGGGCTGCGCACATTCTTCCGCACGCGCAACGCATGATCAATACTAATTAAACAAATGACTCGATGATTCCATTCGAGGAGATGACCGACGCTTGTGCCTGGGAGCAATAGCATTCGCATATTAATTCATCCGACTCGAGTCGTGCTATTTGCACGGCGCTAAGCTGTTTTTGTGTTGGCGGCCTTGGTCACACCCATGCTCGCGCCCGCTTTTTTAAAAACTTGACATTGTTTTCAAGCCATTCTTGAACAACTTGAGAGCAGTCAAGACCAAGCACAGCTTAAGTCGCATAAATCGCCATTTCCGCTTCCTTTAGGGGATATTTATACCATTCAAAGCCTTTTCATTACTCTGCCACTACTGTCGGCGCTGCTCGGACCCTAGAAGGGTTATCCATCCGAGAAGCGACGGCTCTTCCGGCTGCGGTTCAGGGATACGTAGTCGTTTCCCCGATTTCTGGAGACCCTACTCCGCACTGCTCCTCCTCCTACTTGCTCTGTGGCATGTCCACCGGTTAGTCATGTTGGTGGTTGAGGTTGTGCGTAATTTGCAGAGTTATCCGACTGCTACGGCAAGAGTATCGCGAGGGTTGCGCCGCGACATCTGGAACCTTCAACTAGCTCCGCTTGTGTTGTTGGATTGACTCATACGTGATAACCAAAGAGTCTAACTGAAGACGCTACCCTGAGCCACGTCCTATTCTCCCCCAAAAGCACAATGTGGCGGGAGTCTCCCTTCATCCGCGTCATGTGGGCTTCCGTATTAGGACGCCGGGCAGGGTTACCCTAGCTGGCGATGATGGCATCTACCGAAATTCCGCCACCTTCTGGCCACATTTGGCCAGATGGGATGAGTGAGTGTGGGGTTGAATGACAGAGTGAGCAGAATCTTGGCCGATGGGCGTCTTGGGAGGGAGTAGCAAAGTACGTACAAACATAAAAACCGTGCGCCTTGCTAGCCATCCCTTGCGCCATGCTTATAAAGTAATCCCATGGTGCCGAGCTGGACAGGGGGACCATGAGTATGAGCAGAATAAAGTTGGACCAGACACGTTTTCCCCATTGGCTCACATTGCTCGGAACAAGGCGATGAGTACTACGCTCCACAACCGCGTTTGCAGCGCTAACGTCTTTAGCATGGCTAATATAGAAATAGTGTGTTGGTAGGATGGCAAGATGTAAGTCACTAGGTAGTTCTGAATAGGTTCTCAACCGCCGTAGTAGAAACAGAAGATGCCGTGCGTGCTTAAACAAGGGCGGACGGGGTTTCCAAAATGTCGGTCAATCTATGTACCGTCGAGCCTGCGGTTTATTCCCATCACCATAAGAGGATCTGGATTGCCCAGAGGAGACTCGTTGTGGGCTGTCAATTTATCCCACAGCTTCCATGGCCACCTTCAAATTACATTGCTGACGCGTGACGATCCATCTCAGCATACACAAACAGATCCATTCAATGTAAAAATGTCAAAGAGTATTCAGCCCGAATCTCTTGCATTGTCACGTATACTAGTACATACGAAAATAGTAGAACACAACCAGGCACCTATTCTAAAAGGTGGATCAAGAAAAAAACATCATCTCACAGCAAGGCGGATGCCAAAGATGAACCGCGCGTTGCCTCACTCCACACCAACTCAAACCCTGCAAGGCGCGGCCTGTGTCCTAGAATACATATGTGCAGTATACATGATAGAGTCTATTACTGAAAAGGGGAAAATGGAGCCCAGAATGTCAATAGCATCAGGCCATGGCTTGGCGGTTGACCAGGGGCTGCCAAGTCCCGCTGACTCTTGACCAAGATTTCGATTCATGCAGGCCCCAATAGCGCAAATGATTGTGGGGATGACGCCAGTGCAAGCAGGAATGCAGGTACAAGTTTGTATAATTCTTCTGAAATATATATATCAGTAGTGACTCCGGCAATCCGTACCATCTTGCACCACCAGACCAGCTGTTCATGGAACATCACACTCGCTGACTCTGGACACCAACTGTATTCACTCGCTAATTCGTTCCTGGCTCAAATTCTTTTCCGTTCCCTAGACCATCATGCGTGAACTTTCTTCGGTTCTCGCCCTTTCGGGCTTGCTGGCCCTGGCGTCGGCACAGGATCCTGCCGCCCTGCTCAACTCGGTGTGCTTCCCCAGCGGACAACTCAAAAACACCATCCCGTATCCGTGCCCGGGAATCGCCAATGCCAAGGATCAATGCAGCCAGTTCCTCCCTGGTCCCAACGCGAGCCCTGATCAGATCAAGAAGCACCGTGACTGCCTGTGCTTTGACCAGAAGATTATCCAGTTCGAGAAGGGCTGCACTGCTTGCAAGAAGACACACGCCTTCCTCAGCAAGAGGGGCGAAGGCTACTGGAACGGAATTTTGGATCGTGTCTACTCCGACTACTGCCAGGCCGAAAGCCCAACCGCCGCATACGATGCTTCGTGGGCTTCCGCGTCCCAGGCTGCTGGTCCGTATCCCACCGGCGGACCCGACGATGTACTCACCAACTATGCCAAGGATCTGCCCGCCGACGAGAAGACAAAGGTTGAACTCTACTGGAAGGGCACTACCGAGGAGAAGCGTCCCTCGGCCACTGCCACGCCAACTTCCGTGTCGACCAGTGCTGCCGCTACCCCCACGCTGGTTGACGATGATGATGAGTGGTGCGACGACGAGGAGACTACTTCCGCCTCCGCCGGTTCTGCCGCCGCGACTACCGCCAGCCCCAACACCGCCGTCTCCGGCAGCACCCAGCCTACTCCTGTCCTGAACGACGACTGGATCACTGCCTCTGCCAAGGAGGACCCTTCTGCCAGCACCGTCCGTCCCCCCCAGCCCAGCCAGTCTGGCTGGACTAAGCAGAACGAGACTTCCCCTGCCCCGGCCACCGAGACTGTCTACATTGACCGTGTCGTCATTGTCAAGGTTTGCCAGAAGTGCGTCTATGCCAAGTCCGACAACGGCGACTTCAAGCTGGCCTGCTCCAACCCCATGGAAATCGAGGGCACCAAGAAGCAGGTCCCTGTCGAGGAGGCCAAGCATCTGCCTGCTGTCCCTGTCGCTCTTCCCAAAGAGCCCGTCTCTGTAGAGCAGAAGAAGCAGATCACCGTTCCGGATACCATCATCCAGCAGGTTTGCGGGTGCTCTTACACCTCGGGCCCCGGCTCCAACGGCAATGGTGCCAATGGTTCCAACCCTGGAAGCTCCAAGAACCCTGGCTCCGGCCCTGATAGCCCCAAGAACAACGGCCCTACCGGCTCCAATGGCTCCAATGGCCCCAACAGCTCTGGCAATGAGGGCCCCAACGGTTCCAATGGCAAGCCCGGCTCTGGCAACAATGGTGCCAACGGTTCCAACGGTCCTAACGGCTCTACTGGCTCTGGCCCTGATAGCCCCAAGAACAATGGCTCCAACGGCTCCAACGGTCCTAACGGCTCTACTGGTTCTCCTGCTGGCCCTGGCAATGAGGGTGCCAATGGTTCCAACGGTCCTAACGGCTCTACTGGCTCTCCTTCTGGCCTTGGCAACGAGGGCGCCAATGGTTCCAACGGCAAGCCCGGCTCTGGCAACAATGGTGCCATCGGTGCCAACCCCGGCAGCCCCAACGCTCCCGGCTCCGGCAACACCGGTGCTGGCTCTGATGCCGGCAGCCCCAAGAATCCCGGCTCCAACGGTTCCAACGGCCCCAACAATGCCGGCTCGAATGGCGTTGTTGCTCCTTCTGGCAGCAACCCCTCCAAGCCAACTCGCGTCGGGTCTGCTGGTCTGCCTTCGGGAACCAACCAGGTCCCCATTGTCAGCTCGGCATCCGGCAACATGCCGGCATCCGTGGCTATGCTCTTCCTCGCCGCCATGGCTCTTCTTATCTAATTCAGAACTGCCACGGTGGGTGAGGATGCCCCAACGGATGCAGTGACCGTTAATGCAAGGAGTTTCTCTTTATAAAGAGGTTCGGACTGGAAATAGGTAATGTTTACTGATCGCCACGGTTGTACCTAAGCTGTCATTGCGGCCTTTTAATAAACCTATTATATATATATGAATGAGTTTGTCTGTATTAAATAGCGTCGCTTAAATTTATCGCTTTTTACACTTTACATGTCTGGCTCTTGATGATTCCGCACTGAGAATATCTTTGTCGTAATCACGACTGGCTAGTACACCAACGCGCACATAATTATGCAGTGTTTGTCCGGCGGGATCATATCGTGCCAGTGAACTTGAACCGAGCTCGAAATTAGGCAATGCCCAAAGTCAAGCTTCGTCATCTACTGTATCCGCCGGCAGGGGTGATGAAATGACTCGTTTTGCACGCGGTTTAGCAATGCGAATGGTGTGATGCTTGTCATTGCAGCTGAAGTGGGACCTGGTAGCTGAATCCTTTGAACAAAAGAAAAAGGAGCTGGATCAATAGCTCTGGCAAAGGCTAGTCCCAATAAGGGGCCACTCTTCTGTCAATTAGACCCAGGGGGAACCACCGTGGTTGATCAGGATGTTGCTTCTATGGAGTTGTGTGGAGCAGCATGCCAATATTCAGATGGATTTAAACACAAGACTTGACAGGGTCGGCTGTGGGGTCTCATGGCCTCGGTCGAATGCCGAAGACTGTGAGGAATGCTACCTTGGCTATATGAATCCAAGATATGTTCATCTCATCAATACCATTGGGAATTGCTGGCTGATTGTGCCTTGTATTACTATGCCCTGCGCTTAACACATGGGCGCATGATTCGGTAAAGAAGACGCTCCCGATATGTATTCCAACAACGGGGGGCTCGAATTGCCTGAGACTCTGGACAATAGTTTCGGGGTTCCCGTCGAGTAGCAAAGTATAGGGACACAATCTCAGTCATTTCACCGAGTTATGCCACACTCACGCTGTTATATCGCCGCAATCCCGCATACATAAGTTGGCATGAAATAGTATAGACATGTCTACTTGTAACAGAATTCAAGACTTCGACATCACACCCGTATTCTGTAGCAAAACTATACCTTTCATAACCCTCCGCCGCATACCGCTGAACGGGTTTCTCAATTCCGATATTAGATCCATGAATATGGAAAGGAACAAGTTCCGACGGCCAGTTGTATAGAATCTCCATTTATTCCAAAGCCCCGTGTCTCCGGATAGCCGAGAGATACTTCCATGCAAATCTTCTCGCCAGCCTGGACGGTCTGCGTTCCGCCACTAGCCTCTCTCCACCTAGTTATATGTATTGACCTAATTCATGTAAAACAGCATCGAGGATATCCACTTTTCAGCTTTTCCTGTATTATTCAAGTGATCCAAGCCACAATAATTCAACCTAAATAGACTTGTTGATGTCCAAGCTGCCATGCCAAGGCCAATGACTTTTTTATCTGATGAATACCTGTGCTGTCGTTTCCTAGTCGTGGTGCACCCCTGTACAGTAGTAGTTGTTTTTTGGGGCAGGATTTTGAGCAGAAATATCAGATCATGTTTACAAGAATGCGTATTTCTCCAGGCTTTATTTCAGATTTACAATAGTCACAATCGACTCACTGATCAAGACGTCTAGCTTCGATTTGTCGCCTGTCACACGGAAATGGCGTTGGTTACACAAGGGCTACGGCCACGGGATTTAGGGCAGAAGGTCCTCACCGACTTCTTGTATAAATAGACATCTTTGGTCCCTTAAGGCCTTGAGGAAAACTAAGGACCTTTGATACCAAAGACTGTTATTAGATGAATTGAGTAAATTGCTCCAAGCCTATAGCCCTTGTTATATCGCCGGATGATCGAATAGATCGCTCTGTGGAGATTGAGTTCGGAATAACCTGCACAGCATTTCAGGGTTTTCAACCAAAATAGTGTATTCGAATTTAGACTAGAGTCAACCATGATGTTCAGTAGCTTCGTGAGATGAGCCACGGCTTTTGCGTGATAGTTGGCTATTTCGCCGCGCGATTTGATGAACAGTCGGAGGGGAGAATTTGCTTATGAAACTGCTTCTGAACCCGGTTGTCTGCAGTCGGAAAACCCACTTGCATCCAGGTGGGCAACTTGGTTTTATGGCTTGAAGGTCATCTTGCTGCTCGTCGAAGACACGTGGAATGTAACAAAATAATAGCATGGTTGCCGTGCCATGGCCAGAGATCACTTCGAGTTTGTCGAGTGAGCTCGCGCGGCCTTGAAGAACAGAAACTTTCTTCTATACTTACAGCTGTCTGAATCTCATTCTAGATACCATTTCTTGGAGCAAACCTTGACACTATTATCCACATGACGTTTGAGCTACTCTTCTTCGCGTAAATGGACCGATATGTCATGCCAGGACCTCGGTAGCAGCGAAGCTAAGAATGCATATAGTTCATCTCATGAAATGCTGCGACAGGTTGCCAGGTTTGTTATTCTGTACTTGATTATTTTTGCTGTAATCGTCTAGAGCACGCGCATAACGTTATATGCAAAATTCCTAGGGCACTGAGAAGAAGGAGAAAAATACATATAGTTGTGTTTATTTTAGATTTTATCATATATTAACACGAGCATATTCTCAATCTAGGTTAGATATACACGCATTTGGAGAATTCATTGGAAATTTACAGCCATAACGTTGGTCGGTGGCTGTGTAGCTCGAAGAATTATATGACACACGTCGCACATGCCATCAGCGCATAGAAATACTCTCATCCACTGGGATTTAATGATTTTAACACATGTTATCCATCATCTATGTTTAATTATTGTTTACTTACGATTAATAATTTTTAAATGGACCAAAATAGCTCAAGCGGCGTTACAACATGTCCTTGAACCAGCCCGTGGTGCGCTTTCGAGAACAGATACGTACCAAGTGATTCGTGCAAGAATCAAAGGTTTTGGGAGCCATGAGATGAGAAGAAGTCAAGGCGAAACATAGGAGACCAATCAAAAAGAGGTAAATTTCTTCATGCGTTATTTTCAAGGCACAACAGATATTAGCCGTCAACGGTTCCATAGGGCTGAGTCTAGTTAAATTCTCCCCCTCCAGTCTTTTCTTCTAGCTAATAGAATTCTATCAACTGCCACATAGGGCCCCACCATTGATTGTCTTTAGACAGGGGGATGTCAAATCTTGGGGTAAAGACTCCCAACCCACTCCTTGATGTAGACATGGCTTTGGTCATATCTTCAAATTCCTGTTCATACTGCTACTCATTGCCAGTACATTATACGGCGGGAGCGTCTTGGTATTAGATATTGAAAAGCCTAGCCAGGTTCATACTCTCACCATGCGTCAATTTGGCTCCGACACAGGAGACAACACTGCGCCTGACTCGGACGTCTATAGCCCTGCAAGTGGCGGCATGCATTCGGACCAAGATCGACAACGTGGCGGTCTGGGGCTGTTATAGCTTTGAAAGACACAGATGCGAAGATGCGCACAAAACTAATCCTAGCTATGAAGATGGCTTGATTGTCCGCTGTCAAAATGTAGATGACCCCGGCGGATGAAATCAACTGACTCGTTTTGTTTTCGAAATTTGCGGTCAAAGTCTATTTGGGCTCTGCTACTCTTGCAAATAATCTACATTACCCATCCGCCATCCCGGTTGATGCTTGGGCCATGATCACCAAAGCCATCTTCCACGGACCGCCATTGACAGCCCAGCCTTGTGTTCGACATGAGTATAGGACCCTCTTTTGCTTTTAGCCGTTGCTGGAATGTGGCTACTGTTTGACATGGAATACAAGATATTTACCGCGCTTCATCTTGCAAGTGTCAAGGCGCTATTCCTAAATTCACCCGCTAGTAGTACTGTGACTGCCATGCCGCGTATATATCTCCAAGCCAGGTTAACGAGGCCCCATGGCAAGCTAAACGTCGTGTCGATAGCCCTTCTCGATCTCTCAGCTCGACCTGGTGCAGAAAAACTCTACGGTTTGAGCCTCGGACGCTGCCATCTTACCAAGAAACTCAACAACCATGGTGAAGCTCAGCGAGGACCAACTCAACGCTATTAGCATTATCGAGCGGGTGTGTTCGGTGCCATCTCTCCTGGGATGTGTCTTCATCATCGCCACCTTCTGCATGTCAAGCGCCTTCCACAAACCCATCAACCGACTCGTTTTCTACGCTTCCTTCGGCAACATGCTGGCCAACGTCGGCACGCTCATGTCCCTATCTTACTTGAACAATCTCGACTCGTTTGGGTGCCAGTTTCAGGCTTTCTTGCTCCAACTGTGCGTAATCCAAGACTACATACAATGGCTGCTTCATGCTGACAACCCTCCCCAGCTTCACCCCTGCGGATGCCTTCTGGACGTTGGCCATGGCCATCAACGTGTATCTCACGTTTTACCACAAGTTTGATGCGCAGCGCCTACGCAAGATGGAACTGTGGTATTTGATTGGCTGCTACGGGGTTCCCTTTGTTCCCGCCTTTACCTACATATTCGCCCGGAATAAGTTGGGACAGCGCATCTACGGAAACGCAACGCTGTGGTGCTGGGTGTCGACCGACTACGATGCCCTCCGTGTTGCCACGTTATATGCTCCAGTGTGGTGAGTTTTGCTAGTTTAGACAGTGTGCACTTTGCCAATGCTAACGATGTACTTGCAAAGGATTGCCATCCTCATCACCTTCTCTATTTACATACGCGCCGGTCGCACGATTTACGAGAAACGCAAACAGCTGCACGACTTTCACTCGTCGGATCCCGACCCCTTGTCTGTAGACGGCGAGGCTCTAGCCACGGTCAAGAGAACAGAAGTCATGGTGACCAGCGAGGCTGTCGGCGAGCCTGGAATCGCTCTTGGCCCCCTGCCACGTCGCGATTCTTCTTCGGCAGACGACCCCCAAAGTGCCAGCGCCGCATACTCGGTCCATATATCTGCCAACAACTCCACGGTCTCTGACGGCAAGCCTGTACTTGCCATTCCGGGGACAACCATTCACCACGCGAGCACTGTACAGATTGCGTCGCACAGACTTTCTAAGCCCGCTCGACGACATATCCATGAGCTCAATAATGCGGCGTGGTCCTATACTAAATGCGCTATTCTGTTCTTTACCGCTCTCCTGATTACATGGATCCCATCAAGCGCCAACCGAGTCTACTCTGCTGTTCACCCGGGAGATGTCTCTGTTCCGCTCCAGTTTATGAGCGCCTTTGTCCTACCACTCCAGGGATTCTGGAATGCCGTCATATATGCAGTCACATCGTGGGGAGCGTGCAAGAATGTGCTTCACGACTGGAAGTTTGGCTGGAGGCAAGCTGTTTCCCAAGGTATGGGAGCAAACGATGCAACTGGCCGCAATAACCGGCGTTACGAAACCCAGTTCAAGTCACCGGCAAGGGCTCACATAACGTGGGAGTCGGAGAGCGTGACTGAACTTGCCAGGGCCACAACGAATTCGGCTGAAGGACGGGGAAATTATTGAAGTAGCTCGTCCATTCATGCACTTTTTCTGTTTCTTCCGAATATAGGTGGCCTTTTTGTGACTGCCGCTTTAGTTTTGTTGCTAATCTCTACGAAAACCAAGCTCAAGGATTCCGTTTATTAGCGTTTCAGATATCTTACTAATACGGTATACTTCCTTTCATGTTTGAGATGTCGGTAATATTGTAGATTTCCTGAAACAAAGCCAGGATTTTATCATGTTTTTATAATTATAAAGCCTGCCATATTGAACAGTGTACGGCGGTAAGCCTCTAGTTTAACTATTGTGAAATGTATTTGCAGACCAAGGCCGAGAAAGGAACACAGACAAGATGGCTCCGTTCAAGATGTAGTTTGCTTATCGATCTATTACTAGAAGTTTATCGTGCTCACTTTGTAGTGCCAGGTGAACTTATTACGGCCCAGGACCTGGATTAGGGCCCCCCATAGGGTTTGGAGGCACCAAGGATTTTTCCGATATTCCGTTGTGTTATGTATAGCGCGCTAGTTCCTCCGGACCAGGTAAACGGTCCGGAAGAAGAAGAAAAGAATGGCAACTTCCCATCTTTAGCGCCCTCTTACAGTGTAGACCCGGCCTAGTGAGATGGTATTGTGGGTTCTTCAAATTGGTCAATGGTATTCGGACCGAGTGACGCTGGGACTTGTTCGTTGGCCACACCATGTATTAGCTCATCTATACATATAGTGCCGGCGTCAACTACCGACCGCATGAGGTCATGGACAGCTGTGATTAGGGTCGCGGCCAGCTCCCATGCAGTCATTGACAATAGATGCCTCTAGTAATGGCCATCGGCGGGAGTGTATGTTAATAGATGGTGTTTCCCCTTTGCCATCTTCCGTTTCAGATCTCGCAGATGCGATGTGGAAGGTTTCTGAACGCTGCGACAGGCAGCACACGGCGTCTCCGGATTACGTTTTGCTATATCCACATGGATCAATCATCAACAAAAGGGATGCCGAATCGCGGTACTGATCGTCGCGGGAAGCGTGGGCCAGCCCGCATCTTACCGGAGAGTGGCAATTCCACCACTCATTGTTCTGAAAAGCCAATGTTCCATACATCTTCGACCCATATGGGCGGGTTTTCTAGTCCATGCTAACCTCTTTTGCGGAGCGACGTGGTAGAGGGCGCTTCTTGGCAGCTTACTCGGTACGTCATTGTAAGTGGTATTGGTAGGAAAGACAATTTCAACGAGGCAGTTGCGCGCCCGGAATGGTAACAAGGCTTCTCTTGGACGGGAATATAAAAGCAACATATAACATCAATACATTGATGTGTGGTCGATACCCATAAGCATCTCCTGCAACGGTCCTACCAACTCAGCCCTGTCCGCCTTGTACAATGGCCCCCTTCAAGACGATTCTCACATTGGCTTTGGCCTCGACAGCCCAAGCAGGCATTACAGTCGTCTGGCAAGGCGGCAGCTGTTCCAATCCAACCGGCCCAACCATTGACATTAGCCCCGAGGGAGTCAATACCTGCACACTCTACAACTTCTTCCCCAACAACGACCCCAGGGGCCACGTCACCGTCACCACGAGCGGTGGTCCCAACGGCGTTGCCATTTTCCAGCTCCCGCAGAGCCAGGAAGACCAGCACATCCAGTGCGGTTCTTTACAGGGCATCTTCCACCAGTCGGGATGCTACGACTCCGTCACGCCCGCGCTGGATGTCGTCACCGCCGAGTGCGACCAAACGGGCTGTAATAACCTGGCCGGCATCCCGTCAGGCAAGCTAGTGGCATCCATTTCGTCCACTCCAGCCAAGAGGGCAAAGCGCGGCTCACAGGGCAGCTTCACGTCTCGACGACGAGACTCGTGCAGCGGGTCGACGAGTGTGACGTGCGACGACTGCGTTAGCTGTCTCGCCCAGGGTGCTCGGGTTTCGCCCTTCATCAGCTGCCCCGGCCAAGGCAACTCGTGCTCCGTCCAGCTGTCCCACTCGGTCACGGTGACGGATTCCTTCAGCATGTCTGTCGGCGCTGCGGACGTATTCACCGCCTCGGTGGACGTCTCTCACTCCATTGCCGTGACAAACGGCGACTCGGAAACCTTTACGGTTAGTCCTGGCCAGGCGGGATTTGTGCAGTACGAACCACTGGCGCAGTGCGGCACCAAGACTGTACATAACGGCGACGGCTCCGTCTGCGCGCAGGCCAAGGGTACTTTTATCCTCGATAACCAGGGCGCCGGTGGTCAACTATCGTTTGTTCGATCAAACTAGGGAGGCTTACACTTGCTGTCATGTACACTCTGTCTAGTGGATTTATTTCTATAACGTGCGTCTCTGTTGGCCATGATGACTAGGAGCAATAGGCGGCTGAGGGGTATAACATGTCTTTATCATGCGGTAGTAGATGCTCAGACGCGGGACTCAACCCACGAGCAATAGCTTTCCACACCAATCGCTTACAAGTCTATAGACATCATAATCTCTCCATCTTCATCTGGTGGCGCAATCTCCCTGAACCCCAGCTTCTCATAAAACTGGTATGGCGAGTCTTCAGGCTTGACATTCTTGAGGGGATTCTCACTACTTTTGCCCTCTGGCGGCGTGGACATGACCCCCAACGTCTTTGCCCCAGGGTTATGCTGTCGTATATGCGCCATGGCAAATTCCACGCCCCGCCGACCGTACCCGAGACTCTGATAACGGCCATCAATCATAAAGCGCCAGATGTAGTATGCCTCGTCGGGATCCCAGATGGCCATCATTAGCATACCGACAAGCGTCTCGTCGGCGTAGATGGCTCGCACCCATGCGTCTTCGGAATAGTGGGCTTCGCAGAGAGACCATACGTTGGGGGCGAGGTTGCCTTTCTGGCCGTCTTTGGGGCTGAGGTTTGCTACCGCGCGCCAATTGTCTTCGGTGACTTTGCGAAAAGTGAGGGTTGAGTCCCTGCTGGGGGGAGGACTGCTAGGAGCGGCCTCCATCGTGCTTTGTAGCGGTAGTGTAGACGAGCTACTGCCCAGAAGAATAATGGATTCCAAGAGAGTTTTATACTGCGATAAGCGTAGCCATGGCTTGCTGTATATTGCAGTTTGCAAGGTGTCAGCCTCATTTCATACGGGAAATGACTCAGCGTTTAGGCTGCTGCATGTTGTGCCTTGAGTCTGTTGTCTGCCGCCCCCAAGGCCCCATTCAAGTCATGGTATGACATCAGAGTATGACTCAACTGCATTGCATATGCATCCAGGCGGACTAATTCTGGCCTAGAGGTAGGGCTGTCTGGCGGGTCGGTTCCATCGTGTAGCTATCGACATGTATAAATTATTCTGTAATTCCCACTCATGGCCTGGAAAAAGGAGGTGAAGAAAAAGAACGACTTCCCAATTCCGCCACAGCCACATTCGAGAAGCCAATCAAATTATGTACAAGCGTCCTGACTTTGCGCGAGGTATTATTGAGATCGGGTACATGCTTTCCATTTATCTTGATGCACCCGGTAAGTACTAATTTGCAAATAAAAGACCTACTATTGGGTTTAGACAATGTCAGCAAATACTATTGCCAGTTCTATCCTAGGCAGTTCTAAACCATACGTGCATTACATGGCCAAAGTGAAGGTGCCTTGTCATTTGTACGGGTGCTTTAGAGTCGAGACTTGGCCAGTGCTTTGCCCAAGGTATATCTATCCCAATCGATATCCTTTATGCCAGCCTGAAACCGCTCCAGTCCATAAGCCGCCTCACTGTCCGGAAGCATCATGTCGTCAAAGACTCGACGGATGCCATCAGCCTGTTTGCCACCGCCTCCGCCATCTTCCCACGCCAGTCTTACGAGCTCCTTGGTCAATGACGAGGACCGCGGTGCGCAATGCTTTAGACCAATCAAGTAAGCATCAAGAGCGTCCTGTGGATTTACGCCCGGCCCAACAACCGTAGCAATTCTGCCCAATTGTACGAGTTCCTTTGCGGTAACTGAGCGAGCGGAAAGCATAGCTTCGCGCGCAAACGGAACGCCAAGCTCTCGAATCACGTATTTCGATATGGTGGCCGGCGCAAGTCCGAGCCGCACCTCTGTAAGCTTGATGCTCGCCGCGGCGGTCATCAGACGAATATCGCACGCAAATGCGAGACCTACGCCGCCGCCAAAGGCCGGGCCTTGCACGAGGGCTAGAGTAACTTGCGGCGCATGGTCAATGGCCTCAAAAAGACGAGTCAAGCGGTTGAATTGTGCGTCTGTCGTTGCACCACCTTTGGCAACTGGCGAGCTGCCCCTGCCTAGATCCATACCAGTGCAGAAATACTTGCCCTTGGCGGTTATTGCGATTCGTGTAATGGTTTGGTCGGATTTTGCAGCCTCAAAAATTTTGGTGAGTTGTTCCATCATGGCGACTGTGAGAGCATTGCCATTTTGGGGGCGGTTTAAAACGAGCTTGAGATTTGTGCCACTCCTGGATACTTGGATGCCCTTGTCTGCTGGTTTCTGCGTCCATTGCAGGCCTTCAACAGACGGCATGTCGCGAGATTTGGCGGTGCTTTTGGCCGCCCGTAGCGCATTGCCTGCCCGGCTGGAGTTGGGAGCGGAGAGCTGTTGAGAAATCCAGGCGCCTACATCGACAAGCTGCGATAGGTTTACCCCAGTGTCGATTCCGGCCGTGTGCAGCGAGTATACCAAGTCTTCGGTCGCCAGATTGCCCTTGGCACCGGGCGCGTATGGGCAACCTCCAAGTCCGGCGACGCTGCTATCAAATACTCGCACGCCGCAGTGGTACGCCGCCCAGACATTTGCCATGGCTTGGCCATATGTATCGTGGAAGTGCCCTGCAAGTTTTCCCACTGGGATACCTGCCTCGGTCAGAAACGAAACGAGGCTGCGCACCTGTGTAGGGGCGCCAACGCCAGTGGTATCGCCCAGGCTGATTTCATAGCAACCCATGTCTAGTAACTCTTTCACGCAGTGCAGCACCGCCTGGTGAGGTGTAGGCCCGTCAAAGGGACATGCAAAGATGCAGGACACATAGCTGAAACGTCTATAAGCTTTCTGACGGAAATATAAGAGTACGAGTTCGAGCAAATAGTCCAAAGCATTGCTTACCCACGCACGGAAATCCCGTGAGATAGTGCCCTCTCAGCAACCTTGCGACTGTTGTCAAGACCTTGCTGCACGCTACATTTGATGTTGGCTTGACTGAAGCCCTCTGAGGCGCTCACAAAGACTGCAACTTCCTTGACGCCGTATTGCATCGCTATATCTAGGCCTTTGATATTTGGAATAAGAACAGGCGCTCTGGTTTGGGGATGTATTTGTAAAAGTTGTTGGACTTGGGTATCCTCGAGCACGGCCTTGCCATCTGCGAGCTGGGGCACAGCACGCGGGCTGACCATGGAGGTGACCTCGATATTTTGAAGCCCCGTCGCGCATAGTTTTCTAATAAGCTCGACCTTGGTGGATGTCGGAATAATTTCCTTCACGTTTTGCAGGCCATCACGGGGCCCAACTTCGACGATTCGAACCGTACGGCTGGAATTGGCTGATGGCATGGTACGTGATGGTTTGCCGCTTGCCCTGTGCTGTCGACTTGTCATTGGACGCATGTGAGTGGTAGGCCGAGAAGGGCCCTTTGTCTCATTCAAGAACACTAGACTTATGCCGCTCCGTTTCCCTGGTACCAGCCTCATTTTGACATGAAGCATGCCGCTCCCATTAGAACGGCGGTTGCGAGCCCCGGGTAGGCCGGGACCGGGCCCACCAGCCATGTCCGTGTCCGTGTCCGTGTCCGTGCCATCCACACCGTGGTCTCCATGTCCGTCCGTAAAGCGTCCCCTGCTACATGACTATCGACATAGTATTGTTACATGAAGATTAGCTTGATTAAAGTTATAATAAAGCGCCATAGAACCTTGAATATCAACTAGAGTAGTGCATTTAAATCGTATTTGGTGGCTAAACTCGCTTCAAACTTGGTGCACCCATTTCAAACAAGTGTACATCTGCCTTCATGCGAAAGAGGTCAACGGTGCTATTATACCTGTACATGCAAAGGAAGGAGGTGCAGCAAAAAGAGAATCATGACAAAGGATCATCAGAGGACTACTCTACAAAGATTCGAAAGGTCAAAAGCCCGTTTCTTTAATTAAACTCGCAGGCTAGAGAATGACTATATTCAAAAGTCTAAAAGCCATAAAAGATTACAGGGGATAGGAATAATCATCTGTGGTAACGTAATGAACAATCAACCACCTTGGTCCTGAGTTGCTTAGTATTTCAGCGACCCGGGATGCAGACCAAGGGCGCAAATCAAGACATGCCAACTCATCCCGCGCCATTCAACTGGCCTAGGAAAGGCCTATGTAACTTGTCGCATATTTGTATCAAATCTCTCAAGCTAACATTAAAGCGTTAAGCTCTCCTAATTAGGAGAACAGGGGGCTGCATTGGTTCTGCGTGCAGGAAAGACAGTTTTGGGCTAAGCAACCACTGCTTGAGTAGCACAGAAGAACACCACACACATACGGCGGAGTTCTGGCGTAAAGAACCGCCGTAGGGATTCTTGGACTGCGTGGCAGCGTCTTTGGCGTTTTCATGATGAACTGCTGCCTCGGTGACAATAGCGGCCGGTGGCGACATGATGTATGCGATGCATGTTTGCTGCGAAAAGGTTTCCAAGGTGTGTTCGAGTAATCGTAAGACATATGTGGCTCTGCTGTCGAGAGAGTCTTGGGATTGTTTGATGCTCAGATGATACCAGTATCGGTCAACTTTCTAATTATTCATACTCGGTGGTGATTCTTCGTCGTACCGTAGCTATTTATCTACATGCTGACCCTTGCAAAAATACGGCTCAGTATGACAGACGTGGACAGCGCTTTGGCCGTTCTTTCGGCGCATCAAGGTTGTATGACAAACAGAGTAGATTCGAGCAGCCTCACGATTTCCTAGTTCAGGGCATCGTTCAATAGCCTGGAAGGCCAGCATCAACTGGATTTCGTCACTTTTTGTCACCATTTGTGGTTGCGTAGAAAATTGTTGCTTGAATCAGTTTTGCCATCTTGGGTGGTCGGTGGTACGTTACACAGCGTTCGGCTGAATTATTTACTACACTGTGATGAGAGTCAAGAGTCAAAAATGCGAAGGATCGTGTTGAAAGCTAAAGATTACAGTGTGGACACAAGTATTCGACTAGCCGGCGGCGTTGAACAACCCCGAAAGCATCGAATACTTATAAGCCCCTACTGTAGTATCTATCTATGAAGCGAAATCTGGGGTACCTATATGCTCCGTGGTTCACTTGACATTCATGTGATGCTTTGGTGAACCTGCGTTGCATTGCCATGGTAGCTTACTTAACTAATAAGTCTTATATTAGTAAAGCCCCTTTATTAGGCTTCACGATCAGTTAGGCCTTTTCCATGCATTATAATTGTAGGCATCATCGCTGGCAATAGATACCACATAGTTGTACGTGCATTTCGCAAGTTCGTCCTTGCGCCCTATTTTAAAACCGACGGAGATACATCCTTTAAACGCCCTACCACACTGCTCTTCGGTCACTTCGTATCTGAAACGATCCTGAAGTGCCGTCTCGTTACACAACTCACGCTGCACCTGTACTTGGGTGGCTCGCGCGTCTTCGGCCTTGGACTGCTGGGTCGGCTGCTGCGGCTGGTTTGCCCGCTGACGTAAGCTTCTGCTCCGCATTCGGCCAATAGTGTTTTTTTATAAAAAGAAAAAAACAGCTTGCGTAGTTACTTACAGTGTCTTGCGTTATACTTGCGCCCAGTTGAGATCCTTCCGTTGGCAACGATTGTGGCAAAGCCATGCCAAGTCCAATAAGGACGGTAACAGCAGTAGCTGACAGCTTCATAGTAACGTTTTAGGTGATAAGGAAGTAAGGTGAAGAAGAATCTTAGAGATGTTTTTGAATAAAGTCAAGTCAAAACTTTGCCTGGAAATGCCTGCTCTTATAGAAAATAACCACAAGTAATTTGTACAGGATTTCTATGATATAAAAGCATAATAATAAAGTGGAGTCACTTCATGCAACATTGCGTGATTAATAAATGCTTATGGGTCCCAGGATTGTAGTATTATACTGATAATAGCTAGAAAGTAGGGCCCGCTCGGGGGGGGGGATTCTTTTAATTTATTCAATGAAAAATACCTCGACTAAGGCACCAGAGCTTTGATTGTAGTGTAGTTTTGTAGTTTTTAGTAGACTGTAGTGTAGTGTAATTTTAGTGTAGTAAATTACATATTATATTTAGTGTAGTTTTTAGTAAATGTAATTTTTAGCTATTTTATAAGCTAATATTACGTAATATAATTAGTACGCTAAAATAATGCTAATTTTGCTGACTAATCCTAATATTAGTAAGCAGGGATTAGCTAGCCTAATTAGGCTAATAACAGGGATTAAAAAAAGCTAATAAAAACACTAAAAAGGGAATTATAAGGAAAATTACATTAGGTAAGCAGGTTTTATTTTGTACTATAATTATAAGTCAAATTAGCTTAATCTTATAAGGTTAAAAATATAATTAT
>NW_011942149.1:5566-172457 GCF_000187425.2 Metarhizium robertsii ARSEF 23 | reverse complement strand
AGCAGCTACTTATAGGTTTCCGGCTTTATATTGCTCCCTAAAGCACTTACTAATATCAGACTTAGTTAGTAGTTAATAACCTAGAAAAGAAACCACAACTATAACTAGTACTAAAAAAAGTAATAAGCCTAATATAAGTAAGTTACCTATTATAACTTTAGGGATTAAAGCTAACAGGCCTAAAAGGGTAATAAAAAGGCTACTATTATAAAGGATATTAATAAGAAAAGGGATATATTATTAAAGGCTAGGAATACTAAAAAGGTTAAAAAACTTAATAAAACAGCTAAGAAAGTAGGAAAAAAAAAAGAGATAAAAGGGAAAATTAAGAAGAATACTATAGAGCTAGTCAATAAAAAGTAGCTCTGTGTTATAGTTTTCCCCCTTATTGCGGAGGGTATTTATTATACTATAATTATTTATTTATATACTAACCCTTACAAAAATACGGCTCAGTATAACAAAGGCGGACCTGTAACAAGGGCAGAGGTACTAATCTTGGAATTTTGAGTTTAATATAAATTTAACAAGTAACTTTGGGCTATCAAGGTCCTTGATTTTCCTCAAGGCCTCGGCGGGCCAGTAGTCTCCATGTATACAATAGTCGGTGAGCCCGTCTCTCGCGATGGGTAATGGCAGCAGGGGGCATAGGATTGTCGACTTTCAGGTTCAATATGGCCATTCTACTGTAGGGTCGTCGCATCTGGGCCAACAAAATCCTTGTTGATTTTCTTCTAGCTAATACTCGCTGGGGAGCTTTATGTAATTGAGGGGACCAAATCCAGCCGGCTAGCTGCGAGCAGCTGATATATACAGGACGGAGTATCTTCCAATTGACCAATTCCCGGACCTGCTATACTTGAAAGGGTAACTAACGCGGCCTAGATCTTATTCCCTTATAGTGCATGGCTTAAACATCAAGCTCCTTCTGCAAAGATCGGCAGATGAAGTCGAACGCGAACTTATTGTCACCCCATCTGCTGGCGAGCAGGTTTGCGCACCCACAACCGCCAATCTGCTTGCAAAGAGGTAGAAGGTTTTGTTGACGGGGATTGGAGGCCTCGTCGGTGTGACACTCGAGGATATCGCCCTTGACTTGACAGGCGATATCGAGTTCCGCATTATCTTTCAAAATCGTTTCAGGTGTCTGCTCCCAGTCGGCAAGCTTGCGGGCTGCATTGGCCATAGCCAGGTTGAGAAGAACAGGAAGAATAATGGATGTCTTCATTTTGTTGGAGTATAAGATAAAGTTCTCAAAGAGGTATTGATGGTTAGGATTGTAGCGAATAGAGTTCGAAGCTTGATTTTGTGATATCAAGGTAGGGGACATGTACTGTATTTATATCAAAAGTTCTCCTACCTGAACACGTAGCCATGTCTCGTTTTAGTACTGTATAATCAATTTCAAACAATATACATAATGCCATGATAGATGCATGAATTAAACTCAAGAAGCGTCATGCATCTTTTGAACAGCTCACTGTTATTTAAGAGATGACGCATACAGCTAGGTGTTGCATTGCAGATTAATAGCCCCAGTAGCTACCTGGGGCTAATTGACGTTTTAAGGGGCTTTACATTTTAAACCAGACTTCATGCAGAGTCATGCATGCGGTTATAATGCGTTATGCGGGATGTGGGTTATGGGCCAATAGCTAGTAATGGCAACACGACATGAGCCAATCCAACTATCTGTCCTGTTTTCGGTTATGCGTAGAGATATATTACCAAGCCCACTTGACATAGTCCTTCTTATGCTACTCGGAACGAAGTGTACACGTACTTGTTTTACCGACATTGTTGGTGGCATAGTTGGTAGCTACCCACCTAGCGAATTCCTTACAGGAGCTTGGAAGCCCCCAAAACCCTCTAGAAGGTGGTGTAGCTTCAAAAAGAGAGAAAGAAACGTGAGTCGCGTACGCAACTATTGGAGGCGCTTCATCCCATCGAGCCGAGACCTTGGCATTACGTTGGGCCAGAGGACGTCTCCCACCTGGCGTTACTGTCGGGTAGAGGATGGTGTTACACGGAAAAGGCCCAACGGATCGTGAAGCCCAACAAAGGGGTTTCACGCCGATATAGGGCTTGTTGGTTACACGGCTAGAACACGTGCCCGGGCAAGGACCCTAGGCCCGGGCGTTCCTTTCATGTATATAAGGCGGTCACCCTTCTCTCCCTTCCTTGTAGCAACTCAGGACCTTTGACATCCTACGAGATTATTATTGAATTGAGCCCTTTATCGCTCCAAGCCTTCATAACCGAACCCTTGTCACAGATGGGAAGGTATTGACCTCGGCCTGGATTCATTCTCAAGGGATGGAATGGTCGTATTGCCAAGGCTGCTTGGATAAGAAATGTGAAAACGGCGAGCGCCGTTTAACCCGCATCGTCGGTTCCTCTCTGTCTGGCACATATGTGCGTTCAAAATAACAAAGCTCAACTGGCATGACTTTAACGCTAAAGGACCTATAATCGTGCTCTAAGTGCATCCCCCTTGCCTACGACACTGCCGCGTAACAGCCTTGTTCCGATATCCCGAAGGATATGTTTCTGATGTTTTCCACTCCCCGTCTTGGGGAAGTCGTGTCCAACGCCAGGGTCCCCGATCCAATACACATATCTCGGCGCTTTATGGCGGCCGAGTGTCTGCTGCACCCAGCGGGCGATGCCAGCATCATCAGGCCGAGGGCAAGCCTCCTTTTGGCGAAGAAAACACGCCACAGCTTCGCCGTACCTCTCGTCTGGTAGTCCAATGACACTGGCTTCCACGACGCACGCATGAGCGAGGAGTCGCTCTTCAATTTCCGTCGGTATGATATTTTCCCCCCCTACGGAGGGTTAATCTGTGAGATTCACCCCATAGAAAACCAAAGCTGCAACGGACATACCTCGTATTATCATGTCTTTAATCCGGCCCGTCACACGGCAATATCCTTGCTCGTCAATGACACCCTCGTCACCGGTATGCATCCACACGACACCATCAGAATCCGCGCGCATTACCTCTGCCGTCTTCTCCGCGTTCTTCAAGTATCCCTTTTGCAAGGCATAGCCGCTGGTGCAAATCTCGCCACGAATACCCCGAGGCACAATACGACCTCTGGAGTCGACAATTTTGGCACCGGTGTGCGGGAAGACGGTCCCTACCGAGGTGAGGCGCTGCTCTATCGGGTCTTGGAACCCCGTGCCAAAGGTGACGGGACTAGTTTCAGTCATGCCATAGGCGATTAATACAGTCTCGAGGTTCATTTCATGCTTCAGTCTGCGCACAACCGCTTGCGGAACCAGCGCTCCCGCAGCTAGAGCCTTTTGAAGCGACGACGTGTCCCGCTTCCGCCTTTTATTGACCTCTAGTTCCACCAAGAACATGGTCGGGACGCCGTATAGAACGGTGCATGATTCCGATTCGATGCTGTCGAGAACCAGGTCCGCGTTGAACTGTGCAGAAGGAAAGACGATCGAGCTCCCGTGGGTAAACGCGCCAAGAACACCCATGACCAGGCCGAAGCAGTGGAATAATGGAGGAGGGCAGCAGACTACATCTTTTTCGGTGAGTCGAAGTTGGTCGCCAACAAGTTTGCCGTTGTTGATTAGGTTCCTGAGTAGATTGTTAGCTTGCAATGCTTGAAATCGTAGGCCACGTGTCTTACATGTGGGTTAGCATAGAGGCCTTGGGTAAGCCCGTTGTGCCTGACAAACGATCAATATTAGCCTTGGACACGCTGTGCAGCGCCAGTTGGACAAACCAGACGTAAACTGTATATTGAGCACATCACCAGCTTTCACGAGAGATTCCTTCTCCGCAAGCAACGAGTCGCTGACATGAGACAACTCCGCTTTGCCAACAAAGTCATCATATGTGGCAACGCTCAGTCGGTTGTCCCGGGACCTGAATGACGAGTCGAACAGCACGAGCCGTGCGTCGTCGCTACCATGCTTGTCGAGATGCTCGAGGTGCTCGGACAAATCCCCCTTTGGACCGGAAAACTGTGCGGCAAAGATGATTTTACACTCTGTGTGGCAAGTGAGTCATTTGATTACATGTAAGACACGGATTACACACCGGAAAATGCCACGGCTCGTAGTAGTTCTGTAGGGGTATACGTGGAATTCAACACCACCACGGGACAGCCAATGCGAGCAGCGCCGAAAAAGACCTCAATGTATTGGTAGCAGTTGCCGGCAGTAATTGCTACACAGTCTCCATGCTGGAGCCCGGCGGCTAGCAAGGCTTTGGCGACGAGCTTGCTTCGGAGTGACAGGCTGTGGTATGTCCTGGAAATGTTTTGCCACGGAAATACGACTGCGGTTCGCCCTCCGTAGTACTTGGCCTGGGTCTCGATCAATTCGCCCAAAGTCATAGTCCATAGCGGATTGTCAGTCGCCCCCGCGACAATGGAAAGATTGGTTGGGTGGGCAGACATTGTAAGTCGCGGGCTTGCTGAATCCGAGGGTGGCGGCAACGGTGAGTAGACGGTGCTGCAGTGCATCCGTGGGCAAGGTGAACCTGTGCCATTGAAGTATTTCCTCGACACCATCTACTAGTATGCGTCGGTCAGTACATTCTACCAGCAACTGCATTATCGCACCCAGTCTGAGTCCCGGTAAAGGTGCGCCGACCGGGGCGACCGGGGCAATCGGGCCGTGTCCGGGTCCGGGTCCGGGTCCGGTCGTTGTCGGCGGCTTGCACAAGTGCCATGCCTCTGGCTACCATGAATACGCCAGCCTGGACAAAAGTAAAGAGACAAGCCCGCATCAGAGTATGAGGTCAGCCACCTATCATTGCATCATTCCAGGATACACCGAGGAACCCCTTTACAAACAACAGCATGTCGAGTTTCAACGCATTGCCCGTTGCCGAGTCTTTACTCAATCTCCGAGACCCCCAGTGCAAGGAGAATCGGAAATCATGGGAGCCCATCATGCAGAAATTTGAAGCGGCTTCGAGGCATGTCACCACAGAAGCCACGCCGAGTTCGCTGATCAAGCACCAGTCGAGGGGCCAGTTACTCGGTGAGCATCTCGCACCGCAGCAAAGACGTCGACTGCCCGCTAACATCGACCCTATGCAGCCCGAGACAGAATTTCCCTACTGCTAGACGAGGACTCGCCCTTCCTCGAGCTCTGCGCGTACGCCGGTTTCCAACAAGACGACGCGCCTCCGTGTGCCAACCTGATTGCGGGCATCGGGAGCATCTGGTAGGTCCATCGACGCAACTTGACGTGTTTCTGCGCCGGGCTGACCAAGATCCCTTTGGCGCAGCGCTCGACCCTGTCTCGTCTTGTCACACATTCCCACCCAGAGCGGTGGTGCCTGGAATGAATTCACTGTCCCCAAGCAGAATCGCGTCACGGAAATCGCCACCGAGAATCACTTGCCCATTGTTGCCCTGGTGCAGTCGGTACGCCACCGTCCCCATTGATGTTTCTTGATTCCACGTCGAAAACAGCACCTGACTTCATCTAGGCCGGCGTATTCTTGCCCCAGCAGTTCAAGGTTTTTCACGCGGGCGGCCAAATCTTCCGCGACCTCGCGCGGCGGAGCCAACTCGGCCAGCAGTCATGCGCCATTGTGTTTGGATCTTCGACCGCCGGGGGTGCCTACCACCCTGCCCTGTCGGACTACAGCATCTTTGTCAAGGACCAGGCGCAGGTGTTCCTCGGCGGGCCGCCTCTGGTCAAGATGGCGACCGGGGAGGTGGTGGATGCCGAAACGCTCGGCGGCGCGGCGACCCATGCCCGGATCACGGGCCTGGCGGACCAAATTGCCACTGATGAGTATGTGGCTCGGACTCTGGCCGTTGGAAAACGGGACAAGAGGGCTTTCTAACCGCGGAAAGTAGGTTCGATGCGATTCGCAAAGGTCGAGAATGGGTGGCCTCGCTGGGACAGTGGCCGTTACCGCCCGTCGCGGCCGCTCATGTTCCCCTTCCGCCTCGATACTCGATCGAGGATATCCTCTCGATTGTTGATCCTGATATTCGTAAGCCGTTCAATATGAGGGAAATTATTCTGCGTCTCGTGGACGACTCTCGCCTCTCTGAGTTCAAGCCCAGCTATGGTCCGAATCTGCTCACTTGCTTTGCAAATATAATGGGTGCGTGTCTTTGGCTCGATTTGGCTGTTTGTCTACTGACACACTTGGCAGGTCACAGTGTTGGCATCGTTGCCAACCAAGTTCCCGTTATAAACACGGATGAAGCTTCCAAGGGCGCTCAGTTTATTCGTCTTTGCAACCAGTCGTACGTGCGCAGTTCCAGCCATGTGTATTCTGACACGGCCCAAGTTCTAACACAGATATATAAGCAGCAATCTACCCATTGTGTTTTTACACAACGTCACGGGCTTCATGGTCGGGACCAAGGCAGAGCACGCCGCCATTATTAAAAAGGGCGCGCAGCTGGTGTCTGCCGTCAGTTGCTCGACGGTGCCTCACATTTCCGTCATACTCGGCGCGTCCTATGGCGCGGGCAACTACGCCATGTGCGGGAGGCCGTACAAGCCTCGATTCCTATTTACCTGGCCCATTGGGCGCTGCAGTGTCATGGGGCCCGACCAGCTGGCCGGCGTGATGCAAACAATCGAGGCGAATAGCGCCAAGTCCAAGGGGAAACAGGTCGACGGTGCGGCCGCGGAGAAGAGGACGCAGTCGCTCAAGGACAGTGTGCAGCGAGACAGCGAGAGTTACCGGACCAGCGCGGCTCTCCTCGACGATGGAGTCATTGACCCGCGTGATACGAGAGACGTTGTTGGGATGTGCTTGGAGGTGGTCAAGATGCCGGGTGTACAAGGCGCGAGCGCTCATCGTGTCCTGGCGAGAATGTAACTTAATAAGGGTTGAATGGAGACGTTTACGAGTTTGTACTTGACGTTGAGGCATCTCAATAATATGCAAACATGTGAGGCTACTCATCTGTCTGAGAAAAACTGTGCCGACTGTTCCATATCCTGGCATTGCTACGAAAATGACTCGACTACATCTACTCAATCACACACAGAGCTCTCCCCTCGTCCACAGCATCTCCCTCGCTCACCATGGGTCTAAACACGCCCTCGACGGACGCAAAAATGTTGATTTCCATCTTCATACTCTCCACTACCATGACCTTGTCGCCTGATTCCACCGTTTGCGCAGCATCTCTCAAAACGGAGAGCACCTTGCATGGCATGGGGGCATTGATGTGTCTGCGCTTTTCGCTCGACGCTCCCACCGTCTCCTCCCGAATGTGTTCAAAATACGAGAGAATGCTGAAACACGTCATGTCCGTCCATGTCCCCAGTTGCGGGACGTGGCACATGACCCTTACTCCCTTGGCTGCTTGGCTAACACCGCCTTGGCCAATGTCACTGCTCTCGGTGGCGATTTGCATCAAGAGACGATTGCCATTGAGCGACGCGTGCACTGTGGCTTCGTACCATGGCGAGAGCGACCGATCCAGGGGCCTCACGGTACGGACGGTGCACGATTTGATGGCAATCCCGTAGCTTTGCTGCCCTGGCAAGACACCTAGCCGTAGAGCATTGCTCAACTCGTTGTATCGTGCGGTTACATTTGCAGCGTTGGCCTCGGGAAGTGCGGCCATGTTGCCATTGTCAAGTCCCGTCTGCCTCCCGTAGCAAGGTTTGGACCAGGAACAAATGAAGGGCTGTTTCGTCAAGGCCTCATTGTCGACAACGACGATACGGCGGCCAGAGTGGTTCACCGAGTCGAATGATTGATTGCGAAAGCCTGATGGAATATTGGACAAGGCCGACGCGCTGCCCGATAGCTCTGTTTTCAGTGTGGTGCCCATGAAATACGATGCCAAGAGAGGCAACGCAGATGCAATCTGGGAGGCACCCTGGGCATACGGAGACGACAAGAGACACGACAAGTTATCAGGAATGAAGGAGGTGGTGTAGGCTGGATTCGAAAACGTTTCGTGCAGTAGGCAGCTTTGTAGGAATAACTGATTCGTCCCAACGCCAACGCAGGCCGTGTCCGCGAGAACCTGTATCATCTTGGCCCGGGCCAGGGCGCGCGTCGGTTCCCAGACGACGATTTTGGCAATCATGGAGTCGAAGTGGATCGAGATGCGAGAACCAGTCTTGATTCCCGTCTCAAATCTGACTGAGCTCGTGGCAGAAACCTCGCCATGGTCTGTGGCAGGCCTCCAGAGCCGGACGATGCCGTGCCCCGGGTAGAAATCGCGCTGCGGACTCTCAGCGCACAGTCGACACTCAATCGCATGGCCTGTAGACTTTACTTCCCGAAGCGGCTCAAGCCTTGTCAAGTCGCCTCCGCCTGCAACAAAGAGCTGCAAGGCGACAATATCAAGCCTCGTAACCTCTTCTGTGATGGGGTGCTCAACCTGCAGTCGCGTGTTGACCTCCAAGAAGTAGAAATTGCCCGTGGCCACGTCAAAGACAAACTCAACGGTGCCTGCGTTCTCGTAATTGAGAAGTCTGCCAATTGTCACTGCGACATTGCTCATCTCTTTGCGCTTCGCGTCGTCCAGCCACGGCGATGGCGCCTCCTCAATGACCTTTTGGTGTCGCCTTTGTACAGAGCAGTCGCGTTCCCCGAGAGACAAGACATTTCCATAGCCGTCTCCCATGATCTGAATCTCAATGTGTTTGCCTTGCTCAATGTACTTCTCCAGTATGCAGTCGCTCGAGCCGAAATACCGAGCAGCTTCGGACCGTGCCGTTTCCAGCTCGGCGCGCAGTTGGCCGCGTTCTCGTACGATGCGCATGCCCTTGCCGCCACCGCCGGCAGAGGCCTTGAGCATGACGGGATAGCCAATCTCGTCCGCTAGCCTTTCCAGCTCGGCAGGCTCCTGACTTGTCCCTGCAAACCCCGGGATGAGAGGAACCGATGGCTCATGGGCGCGGAGATGTGCCTTTGCCGATCTCTTGTCGCCCAGTGTCTCCATGGCGCTTGGACTAGGCCCTACAAATGTGATGCCTGCATCGCGGACCGCCGTGGCAAAGGCGGCATTCTCACTCAAGTACCCATACCCAGGGTGAATGGCATCGACTCTGTTCTCTACTGCAACACGGACAATGAGGTCAATGTTCAGGTAAGGGTTGCCACCGGGCTGGTCTATCGAGCCGAGGCCAACGGACTCATTCGCTGATGTGATATGTTGTGATGTATCGTCTCTTGAGTTCGGCATTCTGTTAGCCACCTTGTCCAAGTTCGTAGCGCTACTCCGTGTCGTGCTGTGAGAATACGTACTCGTCAACGTAAATGGCAACTGAAGTCACATTGAGCTTCCTGCAAGTGTTGATTATGCGACACGCAATTTCGCCTCTGTTGGCAATGAGAAGGCGGCTTATGCTTGGGCGTCCCTCCGAGTTCACTGGTAAAGGTGCGACGAATTTGGCCGGAGGATCCATGGTGGCGTTGGCGTCTTCAGTAAGCTCTCGAGGGCATTCGGGTTCTTTGTGAATGCCAATGAATCGAGCAATGTCTCTATTTACTACACGTTTTCTACATGAGCAAATCTTATTTCCAGGCCGCTACATATGAAGGAGGGGTGCGGCGGCGTATTCTTCCCCGGAGCCGGAGACGGAGCCGGGCCGCGCGGGGCCGAATCGTCCACGGAGACAAGTCACACTCCGTCCGCCCGGTCATCACACTGCCGCAATTATTGCCGTGAAGGAGTCTCTATTTCAAAGTAAAATACATGCTGTTCGCAGATTCCGTGGTCAATATTGGTCAGCAAGTACTCCGTTTATTTACCATTGAAGAAACTCCTCCATTTACGCCTGCCGGTGCATCCCTTATTGTCACCTACCTGCTACACCATCCATACTGCCGTCACCATGGGCTCAAACGCGTATCTACCATTTACAGAGCCTCTTTGGCTTTCCCGCCAAGTTTCTCCCTATTACACCAAGAGCCACCGGCAGCTACAAAAAATAGCACGAGAATATGTCGACACTCACATCTTGCCCTTCAGCGACGAATGGGAGAGACAAGGCTTTGTACCACCCGAGGTAAAGAATTGCTCATTTTCACGTCTTTCCTTTGTTGCTATCAGTTTAGCAAAGTACACGTCAAAGAAGCCGAGTCTCATCTTGTATATCATAGGTCATTGCCGAACACTCTCGACAAGGCTACATGGCAACATCCGTATTTCCCCTGGCAAAAGAATACCTAAACGGGCAGCAGCTTCCAGGGGGCATCCGCCCCGAGGACTGGGACGGCTTCCACGACCTGATTGTTATTGACGAAGTCGCTCGGTGTGGCTACTTGGGCGTGATTTGGGCCTTGGCTTGTGGCAACTCGATTGGCGCGCCGCCGCTCGTCCACTTTGGCAACGCGGAGCAGAAGCAACGATTTTTGCCAGCCATCCTCAACGGTAGCATTCGATTTTGCCTAGCCGTGACCGAACCCGACGGTACGTCTTGAGCCCGTCTTACGTCCGAGAGTAAGGGAGGAGATGCCATGGATCTAATTCGCTTGTGCAGCTGGATCAGACGTTGCTGGGATAACCACGACGGCGGAGCGCAGGGGCGACAAGTATATTGTCAATGGGGCCAAGAAATGGATCACCAACGGCATTTTTGCGGATTACTGTACTGCTGCGGTGCGAACAGGAGGGCCGGGAAAGGGCGGCGTTTCCGCGCTCATCATCCCGCTCAAGGTTCCAGGCGTGACCTGCCGGAAGCTCGAGAATTCGGGCGTCTCGGCGAGTGGTAAGTCGGCCAAAGGCTGCCCGACCAGAATTGTTATGTTGGAGTACATGTACGGACTGCATCGCTGACGGTTGGTGCGCTGCGCACGTTTCAGGGTCTACTTACATCGAGTTTGACCAGGTCGAGGTGCCGGCTTCCTACCTTCTCGGACGCGAAAACCAGGGCTTCGAGATTATCATGTCCAGTAGGTGGATTGGAGGCCCTCCGTATTGCATCCTTGTGTGTTGACGACCCTCGGTGGTAGACTTTAACCATGAGCGCTTGTGGCTGGCTTGCACGAGCCTTCGGCTTGCGCGCTGCTGCATCGAGGACGCGTACAAACATGGACAGGTTCGAGAGACGTTTGGCAAGCCGCTGCTCGCTAATCAAGTGATCCGCGCCAAATTCAGCGCCAGCGGACGCAAAGTAGACTCGGCGACGGCATGGATGGAACAGCTTGTGTACATGGAACAAGTCGCCAGCAGGGGTCAGGATGGCGGTAGAGATCTGTACATGGGCGGACTGTTTGCCAACCTCAAGGTGTTATGCGGGCAGACGCTGGAGTTTGTCAACCGAGAAATGCAGCAGGTCATGGGGGGGCTGGGATACTCGCGCGGTGGTCGCGGTGGTCGCGTGGAACAAATCAGCCGTGATGTGAGGGTCATGATTGTTGGAGGCGGCAGCGAAGAGATCCTTTCCGAGCTTTCCGTTGCTCAGGAGCAGCGAGCCATGGCCAAGTTGTAGGCAGTCAACGGGTTTTGTCGAGCGTGTCGAGATGATGGTAGATGGAGTAAAGGCTGTTTGCTGAGACAAATGGCTACATGGACAAGTGCAATGAGTGTAAATTCCCATTTCCCGTGCAGAAAGAGCGCCGCGGGGCAGTTCTCCATGAGTCAAGTCTTCTACTACAGCTGTATTCATACTTGCGCCTTGCAACAGGCCGCACCAGCATGCCGGTCGACCCGTTGGCAACCAAGTAGATTAGCCACATACACATAGAGTTGCAACAAACGCCATAGAGTGGGCAACGCGGCTCGTTCACGGCAACCCACACTTTACATCTACTTCCCCGCATGTCAACCGGTTAGCTCTCGATATTTTCCGGTTCAATTCTTCGGACAAGAGGAGAGTTCCCCACTGCCACAACCGTTGCCGTTGAACTTGTCCCCTCACAACCACCACACTGGCCATCCGATGCCCTCTTCGAGCAAGGTCGTTGGACCGTTGGGGACCACTAGGGAATGACAACATTGCTCCCATGTCTTACTCTGCTGAGCGCGAGATGAGGCGACCTCGTCTGGCATGTTTGAATTGCCGGTGAGTTCCAACATGCGTTGCCCACCTGGGGAATTTCCAACTGAGCAACCTTGATTCACGTTGCAGGCGGAAAAAGACTCGCTGCCACGGGGAGCGCCCAGCTTGCGCACTCTGTGTCCGGCTTGGCCAAACTTGTGAATATCCAACCCATTCCACGGCGGCAGCTCCGGCACCACGGCGTTTGCCCTCTGCCGTTGTCAATGTACGTTTGTTTTGCGCGCGAGTTACACACCCAGACTGTGCCTCTCAAGCCCAGCTTCTGATACCAGCTTCCATGCGAGTATAGGACGAGCTCCTCGTACGAGTTGCGCGACTCGAGGCTGACCTCCGCGCCGCACAACAAGCCCAAGTCGTCACCACCACCAACAATACCACCATCAAATATGATGACGCACAAAGAACGGCCGCCGACGCCGAGAAACATTCGTCCACAACGTCGCCGTCTCCGCCCATGCAGCCGGCGCCTACCTGGGCTGACGTGCCGAGCACCGCCGTGGGAGACGCCGTCGAAAGCGACCAGAAGAAAAAGTTCTCCCAGCTTCCCCCGGTGCCCGTACTCAAGTCACTAGCCGATGTCTACTTTTCCAATTGCCAGAACCAACCATACTGCTTCTTTCACGAAAATCATTTCCGTCGGCGCCTCATTGCCGGCGACTTGCCACACTATCTCCTCCTCGCATTCGCCGCCACGGCCGCGCGCTACAGCTCCCATGACTACTTTCGCGGCTCGGAACTCGAAGCCGTCGAGGGCCTGGCTCGGGCGGCCTGGATCATCATCCTCGACCAAGTGTTTGCCACGGAGCCCAGCCCCGACAATGTCGCAGCCGCCCAAGCGACCAGTCTACTCGCCATCATTGACTTTACCGGTAGGCAACCAATTCTTCCGCTCACCAGACGAGGCAACGCACCTTGAGTAACTAAATGGCTGCTTTGTAGCTGGCCGACACCGCCTGGGCTGGGTCAAAATCGGCCTTGCCGTCCGCCTAGTCCAAAGCCTCAAGCTGAATGCAGAGCCGGACCCGTCGCTGCCGCCGTGGCAGCAAGAAGAACGCAGACGCGTCTTCTGGTCCGTCTACCTGCTCGACAAGTTTGTCTCCTGCGGGAGGTCTCACCCACCGGCCATTCTGGACATGGACTGCACACTCGCCCTGCCCTGCAGCGAAGAAGCCTTTCGCATGGAGACGCCCACGAAGCTACCGACGATTGCGCTTGTCAAGGATTTACCTAGCAACATGGCTGAGTTGGTGCGACTAGATGACTTTGCCATCCTGGTGTTGATGTGCTCTGCTCTGAGTCTCACTGTTCGGGAAACCTTTCAGCAGAACGCGTCGAAAATACCGCCGTGGGACTGCCGGAGCAACTTTGCCCAGATTAGCAGCATCCTGATGACGTTTGAAAACTTTCACACTACGGGGTCGGATCATCTAGGGCCATATATTTCCGCTAGATTCGGCACATACGAGGGCTTTGATCGCCAGCGAGTCGGCCACTTTATCTGGGCAAGAGCCGTATACCACCTCTGCGGCAGTCTCCTCTGTCACCCTGTCAGTCTGCGCAGATACAGAAAATCCCAGGGCGCCAGCTTCCCGACTACGTTTGCTCGAGAGCTACTCGATCGATGCAGAGAGCACGCGACCCAGCTGAGCAACATGCTGGAAACACTACGATCTGCTGGCTGCTGCGCCCGTGGCAGCTTTCTGGGTTACGTAGCGACGTGCGCGGCGTCTGTCCACCATATATTTGCTCTATCGCCGACACCACACATTGCGGCCCGGGCAAACGCATGCTTGGAGATGTGTCTGGGCTTCCTGGAACACCTCCCCGCTCGATGGCCAAACTACGGCATGATGGCATCCTCGTTGCGAGCACTGAGTATAGATGGTCGGTCGGCGCGCCTCCTCATTGATCCCTCGCCTGCCGCTGTCGAAGAAGATATTGACACGGGGGAAATTGAACAACTCTGGAATAGTATAGACTATGGGTGGATGACGGACCGGGCTCGGCAGAGTGAAACGGCTTCATCGCCATCGCCTCCGGGACTGGATGTGCAAATTGGGGATTGGACTACTTTTTTGGATGGCCAAATGGGGGATAATGACATGTCTAGCTTTTATGTGACGCAGGCAGAGCTGATGAGGGGGGCGGATACATAGCAAGGACGTGACTATTTCCATCGGGGCATCAAGCTAGCCGATGCTGACGAATGGAGTTAAACTGGGCGTTGGTGTAAATGTCTTTTTAGCCCCGATTTAGTTTAAATGATGACAAGGAAATTCTGCTGTCGAATGATTGAGTTTAACAATTCATGTCCGCGCCCGTGTCCTTGTCCGTGTCCGCCTCCGCCTCCGCTCCGCACCTTGTGACGGCCAGCCAGTCGAGACCAGGACGCCACAATTTTGATGGTAAAGGTTCAATGTTGGTTCGCCAGCCAACTGGACCGATTCCCGCCTCTTCATGCCTAGGAGACGTTGGCATTTTGAATCTCGTGGTAGTACTAGTTGGCGATCCGCGTACCATTTGTACCAAGCTGTATGAATAAACAGCTTCTATTTGATTCATATGTGCAAGATGAAGTGCCCTTCGCCCAATGTGACTTTTTTTGCTGCGGGGTACTGCATAAATCCCCCGGTTAAGGAGCGCTTTTTCTCTATTCGCTGTTAAGACCGCCACAACGCTGGAATATTGGCACGAGTAGCAAGACGAGCCAGCAGGGGTCATGTTTGGCAATACAATATATCGTTTACAGTTCCTAAACGCCCTTTGATTCGATAATATATAATATTCTTATTACTATGATATAATTATCTGGTAGCAAAGGAAAAATTAGCTTATTCTTATATCGGAGAAGCCAACTTGAGTATTTGGCTGCAAGCTTTCTGGAGACGTTTCTACGTTCGTGTGGATTGCTTGCTTGGTCAACCGTAGTAATGTATAATTGAATAGAACGAACAAGGTTTAACGGACTTTATTTTATATTATTATTATTTTTTTAAGTATAAGCACATCTCAAGGTAGCTGTAATTATAATTCGGCATGACACTGCGACGGCGTCGGTGTATACGCGACACTAGGTCACCTGCACCATGTTGACACCATTTAAACCCACGAAATTAAACAGCCCATGGTGATTATAAGCGGGAGTCATTTGAAGCGGAGAGGAGAGGAAGAGGACGAACGAGTGTGCAGACTCTTATGGCCCGCCGGACGGCGGATTGGCAACGAGCCCCAGCACATCTCCAAGTCCAGGATTAGCTTTTGGGCTTCGTTGAGACGGTGGTGATTTTGCGTGTTGGTGCTTTTGGAAGAATTCAGCCTTGTGCTTACTGCCCATTTTGCATGCCAGTCGCAAAGTTGAGCCTTCACCGTCGTCGAATTCCAGGGCGCGTTTCTTGCTGTGACGCCGACAAGTTTTACTCTGCTTCCCTTGCTTACTAAGCGAAGCTTTTCCATACATCGACGTCAACTGTGGCTGCTTGTCGAGGTTCTATGATGCTGGCTGTAGAGGGACTCGGCCATAGAGGATATTGTCATCAAATGATGCTCTATATTGATAATCTTGTAAAGTCCAAGTAAGAGGGTATAGGAAGAAGAATGTGCAGATGGCTTTTCATCTGCCCGCGAGGCTTGTTGCTCGCACGTGATCACGCGGGACCCTCAACACTGCTGCATTATGCGCAAAATCCTCGGGATATGCGAAGCTTCTTCGGGACCACCACGACCTTTGGTGTATTACAATGTCTTACTTGGCTGCAACAGGCTGAGCCCTCGGTGGCTCGGTTTACACTCTCGCCTCCGGTCCCGAAGTATTTTTCTTGCAATGTTGCATCACATGTAAGCGTGCAGAGGGGTCGAAGTTTTCTTCACACCAGACTCCGAATGTTGACTCAATACCACATGCAACTACATACTATCCAACCAACGTACCTCCTGATACAGGCAACATGCATGTGGCTGCAGGCCAACACGCCTATCAGGCACCCCCCGGCACAGGAATTCCTGATACACAATCTTGGCCCGCCTTGGCGCAAAGGCAAAAGCGTTGGGCACCAAAGGCCAGAACTGGGTGTTTGACTTGCCGGTGGGTTGTCCCTGAATCGATAAATGGCAGATTGATTACATTATTTAACGTCAAATGAGCACATGTCATAGGCGACGACGCATCAAATGCGACGAGACCAAACCTGTTTGCAATCGATGCACTATATCTGCAAATTACTGTGAGCGCTACGATGTTACTCATAATATTATCGCAGCCGCTCAGGCATCTCTTTCTAGCCCGAAATCGCCACTGTGCAATGCAAACGACAGAACTTCTAGCAAGCTACTGTATTTTCTGAACGTGACTGATCCGGGGTATGGCTTGAACAGTTGGCGACCGAATCTGTTAAAGCAACTCCCTCAGCGCATGGGCTACTCAAAAGTGCTAGATACCACTGTCGCAACATTTACTAGTCTTCTAGAAACTCTACATGGGCCATCGGCATTTCAGCAACCATCTCATAGGTCACGACAATTGTACATTTCCAGCCTCAAAGGACTACAGAGGGCTCTTGCCGCCCCAGACGAAAGATACCGCCTCAGCACTATATTCTCGGCGAGTCTTCTGGCGCAATGCCATGTTTGGATGCATCAGAATAGTACCATCGCCTGTGGACATGGCCAAGGCCTCACACACCTACTAAAAGTCTTATTGGTCCAAAGGCCAAAAGACCCATTTGCTCTAGGGTTATGCTATGCCATGTTGGCAGAAGTGGTAAGTCCCATGTAATAACATCTTAATACAACTCTCTTCCGCAACATGCATGTGATTGACCATGAATACCAGGTTGAACAGGCTGTTTTTAACCCCAATATTCAGCTGTTTCCGTGGATCCAGACCTTGTACAGTCTGCCTGGGCCGCCGCTCTGGAAACCGTCTACTTCCACCGCGACTAAACCCGAGCTCACAGCCGTCAATCTTGCACCCATATCAATGATTCCGGGCCTTATGAGAAACCCCAGAGAGAACAAACACCAAGTGCAATCTACGTATGACTATCTAATAGAGGTGTGTCTGCTGGTCAATAAATGCGTCATGGCTAATAAGGAATGCCCATATTTCGACACGTGGGATTTCATGCGTCTTAATGAAATACACGGCATGTGTGCCGGTAGCGCAGTTGTTCTCAACGCATTCCTGCGCACTTTTCATCCAAGCAATACAGCACTAGTTGGACAAAAGGTTGTACTTTGCGCCCAAGTAATCGCTCTTGCGGAGAGAGCTATGCACGAACGGCCATTGTGTGCACACCATGTGCCTCAGGCTCTATTGGCTGCGTGGTGTGTTACAGACGGCCATGTAAAGGCAAGACTGCGTCAGTTACTTCAAGACTATCGCGAGACGTATGCCATGGCTAGACTTGTCTATTTCGTGGCTTCTTGGCCAGAAGCTCCAGCTCAGATACAAGATATACCTTGGTTTACCATGTATGATGGACGAGGGGGTTCTCACAAGGGCAGTGGGAAGGATGGACCATTGGGGGGAACCAATCAAAGGCTAACCGAATACTGTTGCATTTTATGAGTGATGGGTACTATCGGGCTGAGATGTTGATACAACTTTTGGCTGTGGGAGGTTTAAAAAGGCTGAAAATTGCCGAGTCGAGCTTCGTTCCGTCGGGGTGTTACACGGAAAAGGCCCAACAGATCGTGAAGCCCAATAAAGGGGCTTTACTAATACAAGACTTATTAGTTACACAACGAGAACACGTGCCCGGGTAAGGACCCTAGGCCTAGGCGTTCCTTATATATATATAAGGCGGTTACCCTTTTCTTCCTTTCTCGTAGTAACTTAAGACCTTAGAGACCCGTCGAGATTATTATTAAATTGAGCCCCTTTTGCTCTAAGCCTTCATACTGAACCCTTGTCACACGGGGTTTCGCAAACTATATTGAGGAAGGAATTGACGCAGAGGCATGACTTTTTGCAAATTCTGACTCATCCTATTCCATCTTTGTCGGACTACTTGTGAAATCACATCAGATCGAGTGTGACGGTAGCTTTGGTGAAATGGCCACATACGGCTAGAGAGCCACAGGCCTACCAGCAGAAGTCATGTCGCTGCAGTGTTCATTATGGCGTATCGAGGTGTGTGAAAAGGGGGCGTAGAGCGTTGGGACTGGAAATAACATCTGGAGGGAAACATGTAAGACGGCTGCCATTCTTGGAAGTATAACCATGGCAAAAGGGCATGAAATGTGGCAAAGTTATTCCATGTAATCCTTCCATGTTGACTGCGGCAGTCTGCCGAGCCGTCCAAAGCAGTGTTGTACGATTTTAGCATCGCAGAGGGGCTCCATGTCGGAACATTCGAACTCGCCGGCATGCCCGAGCCGTTTCCATGCGTTCCTGTGGAACAAGCGGCGTATAGGCCCAGCCTAATGGGATCGCTTGGCCTGATTTATGGTGGCGCAATTGAGTCACGCCGGCTTATTGCCGCCAAACGACTCAGCACACCGCATGGTGCACCTAGAAGCTGGCTTTGATGAATGCCGACGACCGACCACAGACGACAAGCGTTGGTCATAGAAGCTCCAATAGAATAAAAGCAAATCGCGTTGCTAAGCCACCCGGAAACGTATATAACTCTGTAGGATAGGCAAGGATGCGATCCGCCACGCCGGGTTGTATGCCCAGACAGCCATCTGAACCAGAAATGGTAAAAGTCGGGCCCCATAGCAGTTTCCAGGGAGCTTTGAAGCTTTCAAAAGTTACATGTACTTTGTCGATTGAAATGCCCCTACCCACTGACTATTTGCCGTACAGAGGTGTTAAGCCAAACGCCCTCATTTACCAGCTTTCTGACAGAGGTTGCTGTGTTCCATGTAGAACATGGTGGAATCAATCCATGTCATTGACCACACGTACTGCGTACATGCTGGCGAGCACGGATTAGTGCCAGGCCTTTAATGCCATGTTGAGCTGGCCAATCGCAGACCTGGGAGCCCTCGGACCCCTCGGCGTGGCCCCCGTGGTCCGGTGCCGAAAGTCGGCTTTCATCGCCGGACCCATGGGCCGATAATTGAGAAACAGTGGCCTAGTCCCCTTGATTGACAGCCGCGCCGCACAATAAAACTCTAAGCGAGGATCCATAGGTCCGCGATTGGCCCGGCATGCATAATGCATAGTATCTCATGAGCCGCATGAAGCAACACGTCAGTTGGTAATCCACCGCATGAACCCTGTATCATATGATGAGTCCAGTCAACGCGTTCAGGCCTTGTACAGATATTGCCTCGAGCAGGAACATGTATTCCATTTCGTTCGCTACCCAACCTGACGACTGCCAGACCAATCGCGGCCGACGGTGAGATTGGGTCCTCAGAATCGCACCAAATGGCTATAGTTCACGTATGTACCTTCAAACATCCACACGAAATGGGGCATAACCGCGCCAAATACCCCAGATGAAATGAATCAGGATGACGTGACGAGAGAAAAGGCCCATTTTAAAATGAATCTTTACCCGTTTAGTCAGTAACAGGACAGACGCAAGCGTTTCATCTCTCAATTTCCACATAAAAAGTCAAGGGGTGGCGACGTCACGTCACCTTGGCCGCCGGCATTGCGCTGTCGTAGGAATTTCCGAGATTCAGAACAAGTTTTCTACCATAGTCTTACAATACAGGTGTAGCGAGGACAAGAAGAGCATTCACTGATCAATCATGTCCGCGCTGTACTTCTCAGCAGCTTACATGGCCAGTCCCCCATCCCTCGCCAAAATTCCCCCATGCTTCATCAGACTGGACAAGGCCACGACTCCTCCAACGAGTGGCAAAAGACTTCTTGCCAGGTTCAAATAGCCCCATTTCCGGATGAGACCGGAGACTTCACCCGCGCTCAAAGAAGCTGTTCCCTTCACAGCGCCCAGCAATGACGCATTCGTCGACGACATGAATACAAGGGTAAAGGGAATGATGGCAACAACGAGTCCCGCGGAAAGCAAACAGGCCTTGGCGCTTTCCTGCCCACGTAGTCCGTAGGCGGCGTAAGAATAAGACAGAGCCGTGGCGACGGCGCATTTGGGCATCAAGGCCATGCCGTTGCTGAATAGGCCATGCCACACGAGCACTGAAGATTTGGCCACCTGTTGCGCGGTAGGAACACCAATGACACTGAGGGATGCGATTGCGCCTGCGGTTGGGTTCAGTACATGAGCACATGTTGAGGCGACTTGGCTCGAGTATGCTCACCTGACATCCATGAGGAGCCGACAATGCCCGCGGCAACAGCAACGAGGGGGGGGAGTTGATATGTTGCCATTTTTGCTTTTGGAATCCTTTTCAATGGACAGATTTCGTTACACTCCGTCACTTGGTCGGGAGAGGGTGCTTTATAGGCATCAGGTCATGAGTGCGGTGGAGGCGGTGGACCAGTGAGCCGCCACCATTTTGGTTGGTCCAGGTGATTTGAAACTATTCAAGACATGCCGCCATGGCTTCGGCCATGACTTGGGGCGACTTCCGTACACGGGGTTGCATTTGGCCGACAAACTGCGCGGCTTCTAGCGGGGCTGAGGCTAAATAGCATACATAAGAGTAACCGACCAAGAGTGGACGTGGACGGTTACGTCAACTCGGCCAACGCCGGGCACCCTGTCCATTGCACGGGCCGATTGCCTTGGCGTTTGCGAATGCCGTTTATAGCAAGTGTCGGCATTGCACGGAGTAGCGAGGACCGAACCGGCCGTATATATGTCCCGGCTTTGCGGCCAGTCCCCGGTTTCTCGAAATCCTGGCCAACCAAAAAAATACAGCACTCCTTTCCGCCTGAAATATCGAGCCCTTTGTCTCTAGAATCTACTCAATCAGCTGCAAGAAACTGATAAAAGAGTGACAATGCCTCATCTTGGATCGAGTGTCCTGGCACTCGGAACTGCATCGTCGATATTCGTATCTGGTGAGTTGAGAATCCTCCACCAACATGTCATAGTGTGTTGACGCGTTGGATTACTGGCGCCAGGGTCCATCTTTGCCTTCTCCCTCGGCGGAGTGAGTACAGCGCGTTTGGCAGCAGAATCAACCTCTTCCCCGGAACTTGCTAGCCGCTACTGGCTCAACGTCTACCAAAAGTGCCATTACGTCGGTACCCCGATGGTCCTGTTTTCCACTGCATGTTTTGCGTGGCTGCGCTACCAAACGCACCGGAATGTGTTTCTTGCTGCGGCTGCTTCGTGTGCGAGTCTCATCCCCTACACCATTGTCATCTTGAGCGGCCCCGAGAAGATTCTTTTTGCAGCCCTAGATAAGAGAAAAGGAGAAAGAAGCCCCGAAGTAGTCGAGGTTCGCAAGGCGATTGTCCAGTGGGGAAACGTCAACATATTCAGGGCCGTGTTTCCTCTTGTTGGTGGTCTTGTGGCGTTGGCAGCTGAGATGCTGTGATGTAAACGATGGCTTGTAACAAGTTGAACGCCCGAATGCAATTCGAAAGGCATCGGGGTCTATATCTACATATGTAGTTAAAAGGTCTAGGAAGCGTCCTAATTGAAGGGACAGGGTTAGGGTTCTTTTGAAGAATAGCAATTTAGCACAACACAGCGGATGACCAACCGATGTCTCTGCACATAACGATGCAGCAAACATGCAATTGAGTGCGGACAGACAGAAGCAGTAGGTTATGGACTGGAGCACCAATATTAGCCCGAGTGTGGCACGGGTAGAGGATGGTGTTCACGCTGCACCATCTTGGTACCTGACCAAGACACATGCCAAGCGTGATTCCAAGCTCGGTGCCCATATATTTGAGGCGATCTTTTAACCAGGTAGGCTGAGCAGCAGTGAGATAATCTTGTCATAACAGATGGGTCAGTGTCCAGAGCAGAAAGTAGCCCACGACACCGTTTCATGTGGTATGTTCCCCAGACCTCGCATCGCACCATGGTGCAAAATAGCATCAGGTGCGCACATGGCACATGGCATTGAGTTCCAGAATCGCGCGATAGACAAGTCATTGTACGTGTCTATGCGTCCAGGGAATAACTCTACATCGGAGCAATCCTCGCGAGAGACGTGGTTCCCAGGCCACCATTCGCCAACAAGACTCAGGCGGCAGCATGACAATCTGTTCAGCAAAAGGATTCAGCAACTTGCCTTGATTTGTGTTGAGAGCAGCTCGGGAATAATATATACACAATTAGTAATTCGCTTTTGATACTGGTCAGCAGATTTTGGCCGCTCTCCGTGCTTAATTGCTCTTCGCCGATTGCTCGTAGGACTTGTATAGTACTGTCGACGTCTGGTGGCATGCCCATTGCGTTGGGCCAGCTCTCTTGGCTGTCATGCTCTCGAAAATGCCTATATGTAGCAATTGACAGATGCCAGTGTCGCGACATGCCCAATGGCCACAGCCTGTTGTAGGGCGGCATGTGCTGCGGCGAGCGCCTTGATGCCAATAGAGTGCGAGGGCCCTCTTGTCATGGCCGTCTTGCGTTGTTCCGGATCCGTTGGCTAATGATGCGCATGCCTTGAAAGCATACACGAGCGCCGAGCCTTGTCTTCCAGTGCGGCTTGCCTTGATCCTCCGAATCTGCATTGATTTTTAAAACTTAGATATTAATAATTTTATAATATTTCATAATTTTATCAAGTCTTCTTATATAATTAATAAACGAAACTTCATTTGATATTAGCCGGTTAGCTGCTACTGACGCAAAACTTTGGCTTTGGCTAATTTAGCTAAAACTATATACTGATTATTGCGAAAGGAATCTGTCAGGTATCCATTATCCAACTGCGTCTTGAACCACATTAGCGTGTTATTCTCCTTCCACACGGGCCAGTTAAGTTGGCCCTTATTTCCCTTGTTTGGGTCTTGATTATATAAAAAGTTAAAATAGTATTGCCGGGTGCTGCTAGTTGCGTGGGTAGGTGGAATGCCATAAAAGATTTGGATAAGATCTGACGCGTGAAATGTGCCTAAAATTGGTAGTGGGTGCGCGTACGAGGATAAAAATGACCAGGCAGGCATGTTGGGGTTTGCCTTGGCGGTCGCCTCAAGGAAGCTGCGTCGTGATAGTGTAAAAGTCATATCGCCTATAATTGCGGCAATGCGCTTGTACATGGGGTATAGCGAATTGATAGGCCCCGTGCGGAAAGGACTACCCTCGTCATCTTTTGTATATGCCTCAACTAGCTCCGATAGCTGCTCCTTGGTTGCGTTTGGAAATACAAATTGAGAAAAGTAGTTTACTAAATCATCATTTGTCTTGACGCTTTGTTGGTAGAGCGCGAATATCGTCCCTTCGTCTTCCTGGTCGCCTGCAATAATTGGCACGGCATAGTATTGACCGGTTGCGGCGAGTTCGTCCGGGCTTAGTGGAAGCACTTTGCCATCCGGGCGCGGTGGAAATGAGATTTTGGTACCAGAAAAGGAAAAGATGCCTGAAAACGTTTGGGTCACTGCGTTGTAAAAGGTATCGTAGTCGAGTTCTCGGAGGCAAGAGAGCGTATTGTTGACGGTACCGGCACAACCAGCTTCCTTGAGCACCTGATTATATGTGGCTTGTCCCTTAAACCCATCCATTGGCTCGGCAGGAATAGTCGTCCCGGAGTTCATGATGCCGCCTCGAAACAGCGGCTTGCCCTTGTAGCTTGAGTTACCACCATAGAGAGCCATTTGGTAAAACACTGATATCGAGCCGGCTGATTCTCCCCAAAGAGTGACTCTATCCGGGTCACCGCCGAACTGGTCAATGTTATCAGCTACCCATTCAAGGCCCATTCGTTGATCAAGAAGGCCGGCGTTTGCACTACCCTCATTTAGCATCTCGATACCGGGCATGAAACCAAAGCCACCGACTCGGTAATTAACGGCCACAAAAATAAAAGGCTGGTTGTTTGCCACGCCCTCGCGTACAAGCGATGCTCCATCGTATGTGTTGGTGCTGCCGAGTGCGAAGCCGCCCCCGTATATCCAGAATAGTACCGGTAGCTTGTCGCCTGGCTTGATATTGGCCGGGCGCTGAACCGAGACAGTTAGGCAGTCTTCCTGGCCCTTCACATCCTTGAAGAATGGCAAGTCCAGGATCTGGCTACCAATACTGCTGATTATGTTCTTGTCCGCAGGCGATAGAAGCAACTGGGGGCAGGCAGCGGCTATGCCTGTACCGTCTACACTATCCAAATGGCGTGAAATCTTCTGTGGGGGACGAAGGCGCAGCGGGCCGATTGGCGGATCAGCATATGGTATGCCGTTGTATGTTTCGACTCCAGAGTTTAATCTCCCAGTAATCTTGGTGCCTGATGTGAGTTGGACCTGGACCAGATTTTGGGCCGCAGTACCGGTGCTCGTCAAGGCAAGCCCGGCAAGTAGAAAAAACCAGTTTAAAGAAAGAAATACTCCCATATTGGCAAGATATAGCCCAGAGTAGACCAAAATTATCTACAAAGCATTAGTTTAGAATTATATAGAGTTAATACCCTCCGGAAGAGGTAAAACCGCCAATACAGATTTATTTGGCAGCTTTGGCCTTGTAGGCCTTTTTGGCCTTTTTGGCCTCTTTGGCCTCGGCTTTGCTAGCCGTGTCGGCCCCTTTCGTGGCCAGTCTCATAGCTTCCTTGGTGCTACGCTTTGGTTCAGCGTTTTTGGAGGCCTTTTTTTCCAAATTCCTGATCATCTTTGTGACCTCTTTGATTTCCGCAGAATCGGGATTTTTGGCCTTAAGGCAGGCATCCCTTCTGTTGCGGAGGGCTTCTAATCCGTTGATAGCTGCGTTGCCCACTGGGCCTTGTTAGCTTTGACCCTTGAAGGTTGCAATAGGCAACCTACTTGTGTTGGGCTTCTTGTCATGCTTGGTCATCTTGTTGTTGTTGTTTGTAGATAGCTGTGGTGGATGTCAGCAAGTGCTTGTGGGAGATGTGTGTGTGTAGGGGCAGCGACTCACGATTGGTTGTGTTGGGTCTTGATAGCAGAAGAGGCAGATGACTTGGATGCAGGATCGACTCGGAATGCGGGAGAGGGCAGACCTTGCAGATATATACTGCGTGTGTGGGCATTTTAGGTTTTCGGCGTGACTCGGCGTGAGTCACGGCCGCGAACGACAACATACAAGGTTTGACTACATGACAGTAGCTGAAGCTATCGCGAGGTGGCCGCGACTAGCGGGCCACGGCGCGGCACCAATTGCGCTGAGATGGTCTACTTTTCTAGTCTCCTACTGTCCTTGGCCTGGTACAGCCCAATACTGTTTTAGATTTTACGCTTGCACGATACTAGTATCATGCGTGTAATTTCATTTGACTACAGAGCGAAACAACCAACAATTAACAATTAATTAATATAGAGTTAATATATCTTGGAAGATTGCTATACTCGGCTCTAACAATTCTATTTTCGGATGCGTATCCGATATACTTCCGAGACAACTGCGGTCCGTGCACTATTATTATCTAGCACGAGCGGTACCGTGTCACGCCCCTCTTTATATGAAACTCGGGAGCTCGCACTCGGGTTAATAGTGCTTACCGCCAGTCTAGCGTTAGACGGACTCGGCTTAACTGGAGGTAAGCACCACCTTCGCCGAGTTCCAAATAAAATAGGACCAGTATGATACTGAGGCTGTCGCACAACACAACGGTGGACCTAGCTGTTACAGGTCAATAGGTCACGTAATAAAGGCCATGTAAGCTGCTGTGCCTCGTAATACGTGAAGCCAAGCCCCTTTTATAAAAAGGCGCATACGATCCTTTCTTTTGTAGTCTAATTAAGGCTTTGTAGTAATAATTACAGAGATTCGTATCATTTAATGCTATAGTGCCTAGCTCAGCGTGCAAGAGAGGCCAACAGGGACTAGGTGTTCTATGAGATGTCCCGAGCACCGAGTAACTTGCCTTAATGCCGTGGTAAGTGCCGTCACGTCGTTCCGATCCGGTAGCCACATGTGCAGTCGCCGTCTCCGACCTTCCTTATCGTCGAGGTGGTGGGGACCTCGCATGGCCTACCAGACGTAGAGTCGTTCATGTCCGGCAGCCACAAAGACTAGGTTATAGGTCGCGACCTAGATTACGCTCGGACAAAATAAAAGTCCCTGAACCCAGGAACAAGACGAAGGCTAGAAGCAGACTATTCGCCGAAAATCATGAGCCTACAAGCCCTTTATAAGTAGACAACACTGACCGCAAAAAGCTTACAAACCCCTTTTACAGAAACTACTATCAGTATTAATCGTACTATAAAACTACACTCTTGTTAGAAACGGATAATCTTTGCCGGAGACTCCTAGTTTCTCTACATTTTACACTAAAAGACATCAAGTATACTAATACCAGGAGCTCTAATTAGACTAATAAATACGCCAAGATATTACGCCCCAATACCCTTACTAGCTGTAACTCTGCCTCGCAAGTCTTCAGCCCCCTCACAGGATTAATAATAACATCGTTATCAACCGAGTATTACCAAATATTCCTGGTCCAGGGTCTGGTTATTAGAACTAGATCAGGCCTACTTTTAGTTCCCGGCCTGGCTATTATTTTATAATACTTCAGCACAAGATGTGGGCTTGTAACCGGCATAGTTACCTCTGGCGGCTTTGTGGGCGCACTGCTCTTTCTTATTATCTTTAAACGTCTCCAAGTTCAGGTATTATTTGGATGGGCGACGCGAGCAATCGGTATATAAATTTCTTTATTATAATTATATTTAAGTAGTTAATAAAAGATAAAAAAGGGGATACTTAATAACTTATATTAATTATAAGTAAAAGGGTAGCTTTTTTGGTTATATACTTATAATAAATATTATACTTATAAGGCCTTAACTAGGTAATACTACTATAAAAGGGTAAGGCTAATTAAAGTTAGCTCTAGTACTTTATAAATTATCCTTTAAAAGCAGCATCTTATCCTCTAAAAATTAATACTATAACCTCTATAATTAGAGGCATATTTACGGTGAACCTGTACTTTTGTTGTAAACACACAGCCGGGCAAGAGCCCTAGGCACAGACGTTCACTTCATGTATACATAGTGGGCACTCGTCTCCCTCCTCATCTTAGAAAACCAAGGACCTTTGACACCCTTTGAGAGTATTATTGAGTCGAGTCTTTTACTCCAAGCCTTCTATTGAACTCTTGTCACACGCTGGCTCCTTGGAATCCCTGTCAGGTCAGGCTCAAAGAATTCCAGCAACGAACCGGACCGAAGCGGTGTTTCTGTTAAAATGACAGAGCCAAATACCACAGAAGCACCTTCAGTTGACGATTGTGAATCCCCGAATTCCGCCAACTCGGTTGCCACCTCACAGGGCGACGTCCCGGTCGATGACTCGGATGGAATACCGGCGAGCGAGCACTACTGGCAGACAGTCTCCGACTTGGCGCCCGATATAACAAGGGCTGCGAAAACTATATTGTCGAATAAGAGGCCACATTTCAAAAAGGTGGTTGCCGTCATTGCCTACTGGGAGTCAGCTTCCGGGCTGGACCATCTCCGTGCTCAGGCCGATAAGCTCGGCAGACTGTTCAAAGACGATTTCAAGTTCGAGGTACTGGTATATAAGATTCCGGACAATGTCGAGGATTGGGAATTCATCTCAATCATTGGTGGTGAGTTGTGCAAAGTCTCAAAGGATCGAGACGGTTTGTTCATCCTGTACTATGGAGGGTATGCAACAATATCCGACACCACGACAAGACGGCTGTGAAAGAAAGAAAACCGCCCTAGATCACCACAGATTAATTGGTCGATGAATATGCAGGCAATATTCAACGCTAGTCCGATTTGCTCCAAACTCTTCATCTTCGACTGCTGTCATGCTGGAGGGATGATCGACCCAACACTGGCATGGGAAACCTCGTGCGAGCTGCTTGGAGCCTGTGCAGCGGACGTGCAAGCTTCCTCTTTGCACGTTTCGTCATTCACGGCCGCCTTGCTCCAGGAGATGCCAGACAATACCTTCAATGTCTGGTAGCTGCACTCTGTCTTGTGCAGCTCTGACAAGCAAAGCGAGTATAATCTCGCCCAGTTTCCCCATTATCAAGACTTTGTGGGTCCATGTCGCCGCGGCGAATCTGCCTCGGCGCTGATCAAGAAGGTGACATCTCCTGTTGAGTCCGAGAATCGTCCACGGACTGCTCCCGACGTGCTGCATCGCCTGACAACAATGACGGATGCCGCGGTTTGCGTTGCTATTACTTTCAAGTGCACCGCGGAAGCATTCATGGTAGAATCCCAAGCCATCCAAAAGAACTGGCAAAAGTGGTTCAGATTTGCCCCTACCGAGGTTGATGATGTTATTGTCCAAGCATGTCGTGAGCCTCCGCCGACGGGGTGTAAAAGGTACGATATCCCGCCAACTTACACACAGATATTCTTCTCAGTACGCCTTCACATGCTCCAATCCGCCCTGAGAATGGCCAAGTTTGAGCCTGGTGGCTGCGTCGTGCCCCTAGACATATCGCTCATCAGCTTGGCGAAACAGTTGCTTCCACTCGTCCGAGTCGCGTTCCTTGGAATTGCCAATTTCTAGCATGGTAACATCCATAGCTCTATAGTATATCAGCCTAACCTGCGGCACAATGAGCCGTGCTACGGAACGCTCACCTCAACTTCCGGTCCATGAGGTTCGGCAGCCCAGAGGGCGGCAGGATAGAGTCCATGATGAGCACTGTCGCGCCCTCCTTGAGAGCCGGTGCGAGCGCCCGCAGCATCCTGATACAGTACGAGTCGGGCCAATTGTGGAATATCCAGCGATACAGATAAACACGCGCATCTCGAATAGGCTGCTCCTCGAAAAAAGTCATGGCTCATGAACCGCACCTTCAAACCCGGCTCCTCCCTGCAACTCGCCACGACTTGGGCCAGGTCTTGGACGACCAGCTGGAGATGCGGAAACTTGCGCGCCAACGCAACGCCGCATCGCCATGAGAACCGCCGACGTCGACGACGGTAGCGGCACCAAGGACTGACCATGCATACCCGTTGATGACGTGATGGAGGGCATATCCTTCTCCCGTGGTGAAGAAGCTCATGGTGCCCCCGAAGCGTCATGCGCGTTCAGGATTCTTTCTCCAACTCGATGAAGAAGGAATCAGACGTGCCGTTGGCCAGAGAGAAGCCCTGATGTTTGTAAGCTATACCGTACGCAACTATACCCGGCGAGGAAATTGTACAGTCTGGTTTGGCTCCGTGGCCGACAGCCATTTCACCAGTGCCTCGACAGTCTTTTCGGCCGACAGCCACATGTCGTCGACGTTAGTACCGAGTCAGTCGGCCACGCGGGAGTCATCTGCAATCAATTTGGATACTGCAGAGTGCGTAATAACGCCGGGATGGGGCTCATTAAACACTCGGTGGGCGATGCCCAGGCGGAGGGTTCTGGTGAGGGCGGCGCAATCGACACCAATCTTGGCCGCCAAGTCCCCAAAAGTTATTTCGCCGTTGGCAGGAATCTCTTTGGCAACGTCAAATTGCGAGATGAGCTTGAGAGGGACCAGCTGGTTATGTTGTGACCTTGATTAGCTGCGCTGAAACATGCCGTGTCAGACCAACGCGGATAGACACAAACATGATGGTTGAACAATATGTCCGTGGGGCCCTGTAGAAGATCATTCAGCTCTTGGCTTGCCTCTAGCACAGCAAGGCGCGATTGCTCCAGCTCCGGCGGCAGGCCGGGGTCCACGGGACTGTCGGCCGCGAAGGATGGGTGTGGTAATGCCTTTTCACGAAGATAGCTGTCAATACGCTGTGTGTGGACGGCTACAGCGTTTGCCAGCTCGGCCAGGAGACTTTGCAAAGATGTCATCTTGTCTATTCGCGTTGGCTGGTTACGAGTCTATTCAAAATACTCTTATAGTTTAGTATTTAATATTAACCTAATAACTTATATTACCTTGTTCTTAAATAATACTGTATGATTATTTAAAATTTATCCAAGTATTAGTAGTACACACATACAGGAGGCATGAACCTTAACCACCCCTCCTCTAGACAGGCGTTTGTCCCTCGATGTCCTCTTTGAACATGATAGCGTTAGAAGCTTCAACCCCGTATCCGGTGCAAGTTATAATAGCCTATAAAGTCTTATCCGAAAATAGGTAATTGGAAGCTTTAGCGACTTTACACTTTAAATTTTCGCTACATTACTAACATTCACAAAGACTCGTAAAAGGATCACCCGCCGCCCCGTTCACGCAAGATGCTAGTCCGCCATCATCGCACAAATACTGACTACAGTCCGACTCCGTTGTGCAGAGAATATCACCTGATGGCGGGTTCGGAAACTCGCAATGACAGATATTATCGACACATGCCAAAACGAATCCCGTAAGAATGCAAGGTCCAGAGCAGTCCTTATGAGACTTGCAAGTCTGTTTTGGAAGGTGGGCGGTTGGAATCGTGGTAGGGGCCGGCTTGCTAGTCTTGGTCGGCTTTGGTGGCCCCCATGAAGCGCTCATCAACGACATGTCTTGCGACCATAGGGAAGACAGATCGGCTATATCTGCGAACCCCGTGGGGAATATGTCATCGGCAATCACGCCCTCCAGCAAGACTGTGTAACGATCGTGTGAGTCCGTACTCCTCGTTGACGTCCGCTCGTCATCACCGTCCTCACCACCGCCGCCAGCACTACCACCACCCGGAGGGCCAAAGATGCCGGGGGGGCAGAGTGGACAGTCTGGATCACAGAAAAGACGACCTGTGGCAGTTGAGGAAAGGTCTCAGTCTCGATGTATTGAATAGACGCATATAATATGAGGAAGAGAGATGAAAAGCTTGCTGCGAACTTACAGGGCGAGCCACATCCAATGCAGCCTCGTGATGCGGTTGGCGTTGGATCTGTGCCTGACGTCCACACCACCGTGTGAGGGTTGATAATCGGGTCTGTTGTCGAAGGCACCGTGGTAGGATGGGGATTGGGAGTGACAGTAATAACCGTGGGGGCGAGAGTCCTGCCGCCGATGACAGTCGTTGACCCTCCCAGGGTTTCCGTCTCTTGAGGTTTAGTATACGTAAAAGAACCCCATATAATAGCACCGCCTAAAATGGTAGTGGTTTTGGTAGCACTGACGATAGAAGTCGTTCCGCCAATAATGCTGGTCAAAAAAAGGTCCCAACTTAGGTTAACACCAGCTGCAATACTAGAGAATATACGTTGCACTTACGGAGTGATGGTAACAGGAAAGGGCGGCGGCTGCACAGAACTCGTGAGGTAAATCGTACCAGCTGAAGAGCTTTTGTCTAGAGACACTCCCCATACAGGAATACGCGTTGTTGTCACTGTTTTCGTACATACATATTGTCCTTAGCAAAAGCTCCTGTGACGACGGACGACATGGCCACAATGGCTTAGCTTACCTGGTGGAATTGTGAGAGTTGTTAGCCATGATATCCAAACGTAATACGGACGAATAGTCTTCGAGCCGTCCGCCAAGGTACTTGTCTTGGTTGTCAGTCTCGAGTATGAGACAGTTGTAGTCCAGGGGGGGAAATTAATTGTAGTCGTGGTCGAAAGAGGCATTGGTGGCCAGATAAGAGTCGCGCCTGGCGGCGCCACCACTTTGGCAGCTGCAGAAGACCAGACGCCTGGGTCTATGTAAATAGTCTCGCCTGATGATTCAGATCCTGCGCCCGGAAGGCTACCATGCTCAGACTGCAGGTCAACCGCCCAGTCTGCAGTTCCGAGGAAATTGAGCCCTGGATAGAGAAATTTGCGGGTTGCCTTGTTAGACTTATTCATATAAGCAACCCACTGCGTGTCATTGAAGACGAGAATATTAGAGTAGGAACCAGCATCCCAGTAATGCTGCGCTGATGGATTTTGAGATGCTATTACACCGATTTCATAGTCGGAAATGTAACCAGAAGTATTAGTGCAGAGACCAGGATATGCTCCTGACTGAGGGCCTGTGTAGGTGCACTGCTCTGTCCAGCAGCTAGGGTTGGTCATCTGAAATGAACGTCCGTAACTGCTTAAGCCAACAGCAATCATGTTGGCTGGAACTCCTGCTTTTGTGATCATGGAAAGTGCATTGATGGTTTCGGTAAGATTAATATGAGACCGCAAACAGTTTCCAAGGCCCTCAGAGAATGACACACATCCTGGACTCGCCCACTTATTATCATAATCCCATTGACCGTGCAGATCGTACGTCATGTACACGATATAGTCGACGACCAGACTCAGAGCCTGAATAGGGAAGTGTTGAAGGTACCAAAATGACGCTGGAGCTGTTACAGAAACCGTTTTACCAGAGGGCATCTTTTTCTTTAGCTCGTCGAGAAATAGGAAGAATCCAATGCTCTCTGCCTGAGAGCCAGAGGGTATTCCTGGAATATCGGGCTCATCCGGGTATTCCCAGTCCCAGTCAATACCATCCAGGTCATAATGAGTTAAGAACTTGATGACATTGGAAACTAATGTCTGGCGATTTGCCTCCGACGTCATGGCATCGCGGAAGATAGTGTAGGTGCTCGGGTTAGTAGAGAAGTCCCAGCCACCAACCGACACAATACGCTTGATTCCGATCATTCCCTGTAGCAATGGTAGCTGATCACCCACTTCTTTGGTGTTGATAGAAAAGTCCCCATCAAGGGTGACGAATGAAAAGTGGATATGAGTGTAGGTCGAAGTGTCAATATCGGTGACTGCCATGTGTAAACAGCGACGCTTCCAGTCAAATGCTTCAAAGTACGCAATATGAAATGTGTTCGCAGGGGGCTTTGACGTGACAATGTCTGTACCACAATTAGAGATACAGCCGTTTTCTCCCGGAGCCGCTGTGCCAGGGGCTCCTGTACTGGACTTGGAGATGGTGCAGAATTCGCTTGTTGTGCCACACTGGCCCCAGATATTGCAGCAAGCATTAAGGGGGCATTGATTCAGAGAGCTCAAGTCAGTTCCAGGTGGCGTTGACGCTGTATTATTAACTTGTGGTCCGCACATGGCGTTGGGTACGGTTGCCGGCATGGGAGGATAGCCATTACTCAGGCAGATGGTGTAGTCGGCAAATAGCTTTTGACACCCATTCCAGCCCCATGTCTTCTCATTATACTTTTCAATATCGTCATTAGTTATGCTATAGGCTGCCCCTATAGATGAACATGAATCACCCCTTTTAACCAGGTAAGGATGGCAGTAGCCTTTCGCATCTGGCTTGGGCCGGAAATCGGGAAGTTTTCCAGAACTGCAGCAAACATGTTGACCTGGAGTGAGAGTCCCACACAGGGTCGAACTAGGGTTATACTTTGTGAAGTCGTCTGGTGAGATGCCGCATTCGCTGGCGAGCGAGCCGCATGAGTCGCCGCCGTGCACTTGAATTGTACGACAAGCCTCATCCCGAAGTTTCAAGCGAGACTTTGACGATAGCAAGGTTGAATTGCTGCTGAAGGTGTGATTGCCATGTTCTGCAGATGGCATGAGGTACGCAATTTTCTGCCAGGTCAGGATAGTCTTGTCCATTGTTGTTACGCAGCTTCCATTCTTCCATGTCTGAAGACCAAGCTGGATAGAACCCAGATCTCTCTTTGTGTTAACAAAGACACCGAATGAGTATCTAGACGAAATACTACTGCACATCTGAACTAAGAGATTCTCATGAATGCTACCGTCGATCTTGATTTGAAGACTTAATTTTTCGAGAATAGACGGAACAACATGCTGATTAGCAAGACCAGACCCGGCGTATACCCCAATAACAACATTACCAGAGTAGGCATATTTTATCGTCTCATTGCAATACGGCTCTGACAAAGATGTGAATACGCGTAGTTGGTCGAGTGTTGTAGTGACATCCATAACATGCCTAGAGGCAGAATCGCCAGACATGGAAAACTGCACAGGGGAAGTGGTTTCGGTCAGCTGTACGCCCTCACGTACACATGACCCTATACTGTTTTTAAAAAGACTCAACTGCTGCAAGTCTGAGGTACATGCTGAAATACTAATCCGCGACTTTTTGTCATGAACAAGGTTGAACAAGGCGAAGTCTAGAAGCATAGGCTTTTCGCAATCTTCGAGGTGTTTCAAATCCGAGTAGGAGAACCAATTGTGAGTCTCGAGGCCCACGCTACTACAACTTGTAGGGCAACGTTGTCTCGTAGTGTCATTTAACTTGGATGTATAATTACCAGCCAATACTGCGGCGCGGGCATCCGCCAAATCAGTTGGTCTTCCGGCGACATTTCCGGAGATAGTCGTGATGGGAAGGGAGTCAAGATAGGCGCTGGCCGCATTCTGAGGGTCTATTGCAAACGTGCTCGCAGAGGCCCAGAAAACTGCCAGTTGGATGGCAGCTTGCAAGTTATGGTACCTCATGACGAGGAATTATCTCGAATGAGCAGTTGGAGCAAAGAAACGATCAAAGCAAATGACAAAGACGGGTTGAGAAAACCCAGGCTTTGACAGTAAGATTCGCTGGGTTCGAATGACAACATCAGGTACAAGAAGAATTAATACAGAAAGAATTGCTATTTTGAGAATTTTATGGCATTCGGTGTTTTGTTTGAAATGAATAGAGGCAAGAGCGAGGCCAAAAGTCGCGAAATATTACGGCCATTTTTGTTACCAAGATCTGACCTGTCTCGCCAGCTGTAAGCTCTCTATAACCGATATATCACTCAAATATCCACCTAAACAGCCAGGGGCTGGTATGTCGAGTGGACTATGTTAAGAATGTTAGGACCAGCCGAGGATGTTGTGACTCATTACAAAATGCAGAGTGGTCTTCCAGCATGGACTTACCCAACAAACAAATATGGGGAATTAACAGAACTTGTCTTATAGCCGCATCAGTATGAAAATGATAGCAGTCAACAGATGTACATAGTCTTTCAAGCAATACAACATGCCAACGGACAAGGGTTCCTCATCATTTAGACACTAGGGTAGCATTATATCTGGATCCGTTCCTGCAAGTTCCCCATCTAGGAACGATAAAGCATCAACGTGTGCGACGTGTTAGAGAGTCATCAGAAAGAACGTAAAGAGCGCACCTGACAAGATTGACCAGTCATGTCATAGTGGCGGGTATTCCCTATACTAAACATGTTGGCTAGATGAATTGAAGATCCGAAACGGGCACAAATGTGCCGTCACGCGTTTATCGCCGTCTGAATTCCGCTTTTTGTTGGAGGAACTTGTTAATTTAACACATGCCGTGTAACGTCAACCATGCATTTCATTTCGCTTTTAATGCATTGTTCCGCTTCTCCCAAACCGATAACTCTCGGCAGAATACCGAAATTTAGACAGTCAATCCGGACTCAGGCCTCATCATCGTGGCGCATCACCTGAGTTCTTTCCGTCCTCGGGCTCATCTGACCAGTTGACATGTTTGGTCCATAAAATCTGACGAGAGTAGTTAGAACTTGGGACTAACAACTTCCTTGTAGTGGGGACTTAAAGTAACCGAGTTGCCTATTTTGGTTTCAATTGCAGAGTGTGAAGATGGCGGGGTCGACTCCTATTGACTTTGTCTGGTTCCGATATTTCTTACCTGCATATTGGCTCAAACCAACAGCCAACAATCAACATTTTGACACCCTCGGGGTTGAAGGTACCATGCAGGAAAAGACCAGAAGAGAAATTTAGACCAGTGTGAACTAAACTCGGAAGATAAAGAACTTTGGTTGCTGACATGGCCATACCATACGAAATGGAACTAGTCAGGAAGGAAGCAAAAGGACAAAATACGGCTGTTGGACCAAGACCTACTTGACTTCTTGGTGTCTCCGGGCTCGCAGACTATTGCACTCCTCACCGCCTTCAAACAATCCTATCTCTCCTTCTCTCGAAGAAAACAGAAGTTGCATTATCTGCCCCAATTTGCTTGCCTGACCAATGAAGGCCCTTGTCTCTATATTGGCCGTTTTGGCAGCTTCCCTGGCTGAAGGCTATTTGGTTTCGCCCCCGGGGACACCTGCTCCAGGCGCAACCAAAGATTGCAGCGCATGGGTTCAACAATCCCTCGGCCAGACATGTACTAGTATTGAGAGCGCCTATGGCATGAGCAGTGCCAAGTTCCAGGAGTGGGTGAGTGTCTCAACGCCTCCCATCCTCACTATTCAATTCTTTCTTGTTTATCTGACAGATATCTCACAGAACCCCAGCGTTACTCAACTAGGCGCGGGCTGCAATCTTATCCAGAGTTTATATTACTGCGTTCAGATCAATTTTATCTCCAACTTTGTTAGCTCGACAACCTTCACGTCTACTGTATCATCGTCATCTTTATCGACTACGACAAGAACGACTACTTCAGCCGGCAATGGCATCACAACGCCGACTCCCACACAGGGTGGTATGGCCACTGACTGTAACAAATTCTACAAAGTGCAATCTGGAGATACTTGCCAGATTATAGTGGATAAGTACGGAACATTTACTCTATCAGACTTTTACAGGTGGAATTCAGCAGTAGGGTTGGATTGCCATAACTTATGGGCCGGCTACTATGTGTGCGTGGCCGTTCCTGGAAGTCCAACTACAAAGCCGCCGCCTTCTGGTCCATCTCCTACACAGGCTGGTATTATACAATCGTGCAACAAATACTATCAAGCTGCGTCTGGAGATACCTGCCAAGGCATTCTCGACAAATTTCAAAGCTTCAGCCTAAGCGATTTGTATGTTTCCCGAAGCCCTGCTTTGTTTGTTGAACCACGAACTAATTTCGTGCAAAGTTATACGTGGAATCCTGCTGTTAAGGCTGGTGAGTACGACTCTGGTTTCGCCATGTATTATTTTAAAGAACAAAACAAGTTTTTATTGTCAGCTTATTAACTATTTCCTAGACTGTACTGGGCTCTGGGCGGGCTATTACTATTGTGTTGGCATTCCTATCTCGTTCCATGCCCGGGCTCTTTACCACGCAGACTGCACTGGAGCACTATACAACGAGGTTACTATTCAACGTAACACCAATGGCTTATGTCTTGATACAAACTGCCAGGCTGCGTCTTTGAACCTCGCTGCGGTAGGTGACTGTCCAAATGGGCAAGTGCAAATCAGCTACTGGGAGCAGTCTGGTTGCACCGGTCAATGGTTCGGCTATGGTTATACAAGCAGAAACACTTGTCATAGGCTTTGGACCGAGGGATGGAAGTTTAAATCGATACATCTACGGTGTTCTAGCGAGAAAAACGATTGTGTAACGCAGAAAACATGTACCTACAGCCCGGAACCATCTCATGGAATATGCAGTTAGATGGCGCGTTTTTCCTATAGGTATCAAGACGTAAGGGGGGTATGCTGGCAGTTTGGGGAATCGACGAGTTTAGACGCAAGAGATTTGGTAGGGCATGCCTACATAAATATATGAAAAATATATTTACCTTTTCAAAGTACTAATTCAACTCTATATGCCAATATGTTCTTCTCCCTTAGTAAGGCTACGCGTATAAAATTTTCCTGTGTGATACCGGCTCTAGATCAAAGTGTAAATTTAGTCTGAATAATTTTTTTCTCTTCTTTTTGGCGACCTGCTCACCTCGGCGATAGATGTAAGACTCCTGGTATGCCGATCTTCCGGTCCGATTCTTCCAAGGCCCACCACAATGAGGTATTTAGTTCGAATTGTCGAAAGGGCATAATGTGATACTAACGGCCTATACCTGGTCGGGCTACCTCCGAACAAGAATGGAGACAGCATAATGGACACGGGACACATGATATTGGCCCCCATAATGACCGCTAGTGTAACATTTATCACTACTATACGCACCAGACCTAAATGTTAACCTGTACGCTATCCCCCATAATCAGCCACACCATCTCCAATATTAGCAACGAAATGGTTGGTTTAAGTGTAATGTGTGTAGCATCCTGACGTGTGTCCGCGGCCGTTCGGACCTTTCGGTAAGTTTTACCGACTAGAACTTGTAGACGGGTCGTTTGTCTCGCGATGCAGTTAGACTGCTCAGGGCAACCCATGCGGTTCAACCCTGTATCGGTTGGCCTTGGAAAAGCAAATTCGTAACGCATTGCAGTTATATGCCCCATAATTTGATGCTAATGAAAACGATGTCAAATGTCGCATTTTTACTGTTCGATGAAACAACGTAGCTTACGCAAATATTCCTATCGGCCCCCCCCCCCAAAGAAAAAAAACATCTCTTCTGCTTCCTTAGTTTTGCCGCTACTAGCCTAATCCATCAATTGTTTTATTGCAACATGTGGCTGCTGACTTCAGCTCTCCTGTCGTTGCTCTGCCTTCTCGCTGTTTCCGAAGCTTGCTATTTGGGTAAGCATAATGCGTACAATATCGGCCACAACACTGATGCCGATAATGCGAACGGTATCCTCTGGCGCCGGGTTCGGGATCCTGGAAGTGATGGTGGCGAAAGTTCTGTCTCCACGATTTCAAATCTTTTCACCGTGGGAGACTCCAATCTCAAAGGAGGTTGTGCCTCCAAGTTGGGCGTAATGGATGAATGGCTAAAGGAGGCTATCCAACTGCACGAAGCAGCCAAAACAGCGTTCGCCAACTATAAGACCAACAAAGCCTTGGCGGTTCTCGTCAATCAATACTTTGGAGTCAAGTTTGATGTAGCCACGGACAAGGATAAACAACCAACCTTTAGCATTACGGACAGAAAAAGTAGAAAAATGTGGAATGAAGTTGGAGGTAAGTGGTGTTCTTGTTCCTCTGGCATCGTAGCATGCTTTTATTCACTGACCAAGATTGACAGACCGCATCTCACGCGTCTCCCAGTTTCTCTCTGGAGCTGGCTTGGTCAATCCACAGAAGCCAGGGGAGGCCCCGCGTGTCTTTTGCTCAGGTGATGCTGCTGAATATGTTGACTGGGGCGACGTTATGAAGGACAAGTATGGAAAGGATGTCGTACTCGAGAGAGACGAAAACACGAGAGAGCCGACTAGATATTTGACGGTCAGAGAGGCCCGACCAGAAATGGCGGCTTCGGGAAAAGGCTCCGCCTTCTGGCTCAGTGCCTTCAATGGCTATACTTATCCCTGGACTCTCCCAAGCCCTTACGAGAAACAAATCTGCGGTCCAGTTAAGACCATCACCCGGTATGCCCTCACGGCAGGGCGATTCCTCCCAATTTTTATTTCAGAAGATGTTGAATGGGGGGATACTAACAGACACATCCTCTTCTGTCCAAATGCCTTTAATCCTGGCTCACCGAAGGAAGGAGACCCGCACTCTTATCCATCTCTTGCGCAGGCTGTCTCAGCTAGCAACTACCCTACCGGTTCAAAATCGGCAAATGATGTTGCGCTAGATAGAATACTGCCTGTTAGTGCGACGTTTTATCACGAGCTATACCATCTGACAGATGATGGCGAGACAAGAGACCCCTTTTGTACGCACGTTTCTCCTAGTTCCTCCAGCTCCCGTTCTTAAGAATCTCGTCTTTCAGGCTTTCTTGCTAACGGTTTTCGCGACACGGCAGACCAATTAGAGAGTGTCTTAGACGCAGCACAAAAGCAAAACGAAATGCTTACTATCAATCCTGAAACCTACGTTTTTTTTGCCACGGCTGCGTACATGAATCTAAATGCACCTGAAGGCCTCGACCCGGTTGTGTACGTGGGCGGGGTTCCCATGAAAGTCTCTGGACTCCCCTTCTAGGACGATGTACAGCAAGCCAAAGTACACGTCTGGTGAGGATTCACTTCCAGTGCTGTGGTCCTAGGGTTTGGAAATTACTGTCGAACGACTCTAAACCTACCCGCCTAGCTCGCAAATGTACTTGATAGCAATAGTTGCCTGGTTTTTTGGAGCTTAGATCAGATTCAACTCAACCCTTAGACTAGGTACTTTACATTTACTATGAACTTTTGTAGTTATTATATACCGCGGCGGAGCTTGTACATGTCCGAGACTGTGTAGACTGGCGGGTTACATTTTTGGCGCAAATAGTATGCAACTACTGGGTCCAAGCCATGCAATACGAAGTCACCTTTGCCACATATGCATATTATCACACTAGGTACCCCCTACTCTGTGTGGTGCGATTGAATAAATAAATAAAAGCCCCGCCCGCCTGCTAACTACGTCTGGTCCCTGTTGAAGTCTTGCATCTTCCTCACAATTAGTCTCCCACCCAAAGGAGCAACCGCCGCGCTCTCTCACAAGAACAACGAAAAGTATAGACTCCAGAGGGGCTGTGATTATGGGTGAGAGTAAGAAGCTATTCTTGAAGTCTCAATCACGTTTCGTGCAGTGCTAATAATGCCGTTGCTTAGACTTTAAAGAGCCGGATATTGTGCTACCCTGCATCCTAACGGTAACCCTTCATGAGGCTCCTGGCCTGCCTGCACTACATGGTAAACTTCGGTATGCACTCTTGAATTATGATCAATGCGAAGTGCCAGTGGAACCCTATCTGGTATCTGCAAGCGATCCTATCTTGGTGCAAAAGGATTACAATGTCTGCAAATTCTACGTTGCTCGTCTTGCAGAGTTGACCATTTCCTTCTATCTCCGTGATCCAGAAGATGCGCCAGCGGTGCTTTTGGGTGTAACACGAGTAAAACCTTTTAGTATTTCAAAATCCGCCAACTCACACTGGCTGCCAGTGGGCCCTGATTGTGCTGCCAGAGTTCGTGTCAGTTTCGAATATCAGCGCACTTTGCAGGAGCCACTAGCAATAGCGAAATTTCGGTCACTAGGGGGCGATGTGATACGAAGCAGATCAAGATACGTTGGAGTATTCAAGTCGGAAGATATAGGGCAAAGATATGCTGATGGGTGGTTCTCAAATGAGCACATCTCTTCGCCTGACCTGATCTCGTTCTTACCATCTCAAATCAACCATCCATTTATCGCCCCAGTTACACATTCTTATGAATCGGAATATGAATTACACCTTCTTTCGCCGTACGTTGGCGGCGGACATCTTTTTCATCACATTCAGAATCAGCGACGTTTTGATACTGATACATCTCGACTATATATCGCTGAGATTTTGTGCGCGCTAGAATACATTCACGATTTTCATAGCATCTTTGGTTGGCTGAAGCCGCAGAATGTTCTTCTAGACTTTTCAGGCCATATTGTTCTGTGCGGCTTCGGTCTCTTCATCCTGGAGACAAAGAAGAGAGATTCCACGACACCTAGAGTAGCTGAGTATCCGGCACCAGAGCTACTCCTTGGCAATGATGCAACTCGACTGGCAGACTATTGGACATTGGGAATCTTCCTTTACGAGATGCTAGTGGGAGAACCATTATTTTATGACGAAAATCCCACTAATATTACGGAAAAGATCCTCAAACAGCCTCTTGAATTTCCTGGCAATATATCCACAGCAGCCAAGGACCTTATAACTCGCCTTCTTGATCGCAGGCCGCAGGAACGCCTGGGTGCACATGGAGCGTCTGAAATTAAAAATCATTCTTTTTTTGAGTCTATAAACTGGCAAAAGGTTCTCCAGCGAAACTATGAACCTGCTTTCAAGCCAGAATATACACCTGGTTCTAACCCCTTATGTGGCTCTTGTAACTTCTCACCAAACCACGTATCTGGATCTTTTGAGCAACATGGTGTGCCCGGAAGCTTTGAGCCACCAGAGCCACCATCAATATTCGAAGGACTGAACAGCTGGGACATGGCCCAAGGGGGGAAGGCCACCAAGATTTCGGAGATGACTATTCAAGCGGACAATGAATGGGACTTGATATGGCAAGATTCACAGCCGCAAAGCTTTCACTTCCATAATCGTGTCACAGGGGCAACAAGACCAGTTCCTTCTCGGGCTGTTGATCCTTGCGCTACCCAGGACGCTGCAACTTATACCGACATTGGCTTGGATACTGCTCCTGGTTTAACGCACAAGTTAGACGCGCTTGAAGCTGCGTTGCGAGCCGGATACGACCATGCTATCTCGGAGCTATTGACATACAACATGGACTTGAATGTCGAGATTTTTGGCCGGGACCGGAGGAGCCCACTCCATTGGGCGGTAAAGCATAAAAACCTCCATCTAGTTTGCCTATTCCTGGAGCATGGCGCAAACGCTGATTTTGGCGGCCCTGCCCTAATCCAAGCCGTGGAATTCGGGCATCTTGCCATTGCAGAAGCTCTTGTGTCAAAAACGAGCCGGGTGGCCTGTACCCAATCTTTAGGTCTCGCCGTCGACAAACAGGATATGAACATGGCAAGACTTCTCTTAGGCTACGGTGTTCACTGTGACTTTGAAAAAGATGATCGCCCACACCCTCAGCCCACGTGGGATCAAAGTTTTATGGGCTGTGATATTTCTCGACCGCAAGAGTTTAAACCCCCTCTTATCCGGGCAATTCAGAAGCATGACATTGATATTGTTCGGTTATTACTCTTGCATGGGGCGGATCCTAATGTTGCCCTTCATGATACTTTTGACTGTGGTAGAGCTGTCCAACTAGCTATGAAGGCTGAACAGCTAGGAATAGTACAGTTGTTACTTGACAGCGGCGCAGATATTAGTTTGCCAGGTGATACTTGGGAAGGGTCAGGACATAAATGTCCTATTTTGAAGAGGCCAGTCTATCAAAAAGTGACAGCCAGATTGCGAGCAGCCATGGCGGCAAAAAAGTTGGGCAAGGCGGCAAATCTATATGTTTCGGGATAGATTTGGCAGGACTATAGTTGCTATGGCTTATCAGTTGGCCACAGTGCAAAGGGTGGATTCTATCTTTGTAATAGGGTGTACCAAGCAGTCCATCACGACGAATTGAGGCTACCAACTCGTTGATAAAAACTCTGACTGCGTGCTCGGCAGATTGCGTGGGATAGTATCTGGGGTACCCTGGATGAAGTCGTGTCCAAGTACCGGCAATTGCTACTTAAGTACTAGCCCGATTTGGCTAGAGGAAAGCTTGAACAAAGCGACCAAGTGGACGAGTGTACCCACCCTGCATGTGGCTAAGCATCCGGGGGACTTGACATTCAATTGTTGACAACTCAGTGCGTCACCCTACAGCGCCATGGCCACGAGTCTCGATGAATTGACATTGAATCTACCCACCTGAACCTACCGCAAGCTACTTAAGTAGGTGGGTCATGCTGCACGGACAGCCTCACTTTTAGACAAGAGGCGAAAATTCGGCTGTTTTTCCATGTCAAGTCAATTTACCTGAGGATGCGCTGTGCCCCGCTTTGGCGGACCAGTTGACCTGCTCGTCGCCTTTGTCTTCTCAGCTTTGGTGGAAATGAACGGTCTGGTGCCGTTGACCTTTTGCATTCCAATACTTGACTGTACTTTTGCCTTCCCTTTTCCCAAATCAGGTCCATGTCCATGCATGTGTCCATACGTGCGAGATCCCTCCCAAATCTCTCCGAGGTCTGTCAGTACATGTTACGAAAGTGAGCTATTCCCGCTGACAATTCCCTGGATAGCACCAGACGCATATCGAATGCCATGTCGTCCATCACCCCTCCTCACGCGCCAACCGAGGCCGCCCTCGAGTCTCTCCGGGATGAGTTGAAAGGCAACATGTTGCCAAACGTCCATGGCTTCTTTGCCAAGTATTTCGAGGGAAAGTCGTGGTCCACGGTGACGCAGAACAAATTCCAAGAAACGACGTCGGCCAACATGGTTGGCAAGTTGTCTGCCCGTGTCCCTGACCTTGCTCACTTGGACGTGCTGGTGGAATGGCTTGCCGAATTCCAGACGCTGTTTTTCGGCGTCGACCAAGCCAACTTGCGCTTCTGCAGCCAGCCGCTCAGCAACACGAGTAGCACGCCCAAGACCGCCATCTACCTCGAGACATCTGATGTCCAGTCCGCCGCAGGCAGCATCCGAGTGTTTGGTGAATTCCATCTGGACAGCGCCCCCGTCACGGCTGATGACGACGACGACATTCTGCGCTTCTGCTTCTGCGGCCCGGCACGTGTTCAAGGCCCAGTCGGCTCGATGCTTTGTCCACGGGTTCCTCGTCCGTGGCGCCATGCTGGAGCTCTGGGTTTTTGACCGATCGGGGGCCTACAGCAGCGAGAGGCTCGACCTGGCACAGAAACCGGATCTGCTGGTGCGCGCCCTGGCCGGCTACACCTTGATGACGGACGAGGAAGCGGGCTTCAACACCTTTGTAAAGCGCCGTACCCCTGAGTCGGACAGCTACGTCACATTTCATCAGAGCCACACGTTCCGCCTTCGGCCAGAGTTGATGGCAACAGCCGACTACATAGTCGGGCCCGGAACGACGTGCTATGCGGCCTCGACACAGACAGCCGGGGAACCAGACACCGTCATCAAGTTTTCTTGGCGAGAGGATCAAGAACCCACCGAGGTCCGTCTGCTGAAGCTGGCGCATGAGCGCAACGCCTGGGGTGTCATCCAGCTCCTAGATCATCAGGACCTCGTGAGCGTGGCCCATCTTCGCCAGGAGATGGGCTTTCCTCGGCCGTTTGCCAACCGGATATTGTCCTGCGTCGCAACCACCCCCCTGGGCCGTCCGATCCGACAGTTCGCATCGATTCCCGAACTGTTGGAGGCCCTGCGCGACCTTGTCCGGGCTCTTCGCTCTCTCTACGTCAAGGCGAGGATTCTCCATCGCGATGTCGCCATCAAGAATTTAATCATTGCCCCGCACCGCAGCGCCGACGGCCCAAAGGGTGTCTTGCTTGATTTCAACTTTGCCCTGGATCTCGACAATGTCCGTCCTGTGGAGCCCATGGTCGGATCAGATGGCTTCATGGCCATTGGTATTCTCTCCGGACAGCGGCACACGTATCGGCACGACTTGGAGTCCCTGTTCTACGTGTTTCTCTGGATCGCTATTGCCAACGACGGTGTGCACGACGAGGCGAATGACATACTCGAGGATATGCCAAAGACGTCACGGCTGTGGAAATGGTGCAGCATGGACTTTGGTGCTGTTGGGCGGGACAAGGCCGCCGACATGAGCCCCGAGGGCTTTGAAGGAATTCTAGACGAGTTTTGCTCCGATTTTGCTCCTCTCCGAGGTTTGGCCAGGGAATTGCACGCGCTGCTGTTCCCCGTGCGTCAGGGCAAGATTTTCACGGGTACCGACACGGACCCGGTGGCTGTTGAGAGGCTCCATGATGGGATGGCGGATGCGTTCAACCGGAGTGCCCTGGCGTTCCAGGGTTGACATTGGGAGTCTCGAGTCTCGACCACTTTCGGGGGCACCATTGATTGTAAGTAGAGTCTGGTACTAGACCGCTGTTGTTCAAATTAATGTTCTCGTTCCATGTAGCATCTGAGAACCTCGTGGACATGCACGACATGCCACCAAGTGTCTGTGTTAGGCCGATCCACATCCACTTCCATCTGAACAATGGCGAGATCTTGGCTGTGCGCGAGTTGAACGCGCCGCCCCACAGCAGGATCCCTTTCCTGAGGCCTGGCAAACTCATACAAACTTTAACGTTGTCTTGTTTTTTTCTTACGATGGCCATTTGACCTGCTGAATCCTACATGGTCCGCCATTCTTGCGTTCGGGTTGGCTATTCCGCCAAACGCTTCCACTTCGCAAAAACATGCAACACAGACCTCCGCCTCCACAAGTACCGACATAAAAGCACCTCTTCCGGTGCCCATGACGCATTGGTTCTAGTCCGTAAAGACGACTTCATATCGCCACTCATTCTTATCCTCTGCCCTACCTTTAAGCATGGCCGTCAACGCACCGGTTAGCTCGACCGCTACAGGACCAGCATCACCGCTTGGGCAATATTCGAACCTGTCGCTCGTGCTCTCCCTCACAATCGCAGAAATGGGAAGCACGCCGGCTATATTCACGTTAGTGTCTTATGTCTCAACGCACAAAAGTCGATCAAGAGGCCCATGGTGGCCGAGGGAAAGCGCGTGATGGAACTTGCACAACCTACCTGCAGTTCCCAACGCAAGAACCTCGTCAAACTGCCCGAGTTCCGAGTATTTGACTGCCCTCCGCTCCACCGTGTAGCCCAATTCCTCGGCGAGGACCAAAACACTGTCGCTGGTTACGCTGTCGATGATTTGCGTGCTGTTTGGAACCACGAGCGTGGCCCGGGGGCACTCCTGGTCATCACCCCCCTTCAAGACACCCACGAACCCGCTTGTGCTGAATTCTTCAATCTCGCCCTGAGTCTTGCTGTCCAGATGCAGCGTGATGGGGAAGCCCTTTTGCTTCGCCTCCTGGCTGTACTTGATGACGGGCGCATAGTTGCCGCCAATCTTGGCGTAGCCGGTGCCGCGCGTGGCCGCCCGGTCGAAATTGTCGAGAACGAGGCACGGCACCGGCCGCACGCCGTGGTATGTCGTCGCCGGCTGCGCGTATATGGCCAGAGTACACGTCGGGGACGGCTCCAATGCCAACTGGGGCGCGGAAGCAAAGATTACAGGTCGGAGATAGAGGACGGCCGCAGAGTCGCCGGGGCCGACGAATTCCGCGTTGCCACGGACAGCCAGGGAGATGCTGCTGAGGAAGACGTCTTCGGGGACTGCGGGCAGACACACGGCTGCGCTGGACTGGACGAGACGCCGGTGGTGAAAGGTTGGCCGGAAGATGGTGATGGTGTCGTCTGCGCTGCGGCTTGCTTTGAGGCCTTCGTAGGCTTGCATGCCGTAGTTGAGCGCGGGGGACAGGCCGTGCACGCGCAGATAGGGGTCCTTGACAAAGGTCGGCGCCGTCCAGGTATTCTTTTCGGAAGACCAGGTGGTTTCTACATGGCCGTTGACGATGTCGGCAACCGTCAGGCCCAGGCGGGCCCAGTCGATGTTGGCGAGTGGTGCAGGCGGTGGCATGGTGTATGTCAAGATGGCAAGTTGTGGCGTGTGTGTGATGTCGGTTGATTTGGGACAATTTTGACCATATCTTGATCTATATATTCCAACGAAACTCTCCAATGGCAGGGAGATGGATGCCACGCAAATGAGCAATCTTTATCCGTACCGGGCTTGACCTCATTCTTCCGCTGAGTGAGAATCTCTTATGCCGTATTGTTTTACATGACTTCAATTTTCGTAATCCGGGAGTAGCCAGCAGGTCTGATTTAGCCTCGAGATGTGCATGCCTTCCAGGCTGACGGACACGTTCGGAAGATTTCTGCAACATCATGGCAACGCGTACACCCAGCAGAGGCTCACATCATCAGCATACGCTGGTGGTGTGTGGAGTGCAGAGTACGGAGCAAGGTCAGCTCACCTTGCAGGGACCTAATGCAATGTAAGTACTACATCTACTCCGTAAGGCGTGTCTGTAAGCGCGAGAAGCGGTTGTACTCCGTAGATTTGCGGCAGGATCCGACAAGGGGTCCCTAGTATTACTTCGTAAGCGCCCAATCAAGTCCAGCATAACAACAGGGACGGCTGACATGCCCAGTACACGCAGCTAATCCCTGCCATTAACAACGCCCGCAAGATCCTGCGCTTTTCGTAATGTGCAAAGAGTACGGAGTAGAGAGGTGTGTCATTCCACCAGTTGACGTCTGCAGGGCGTCGAACTCGATTTTTAAAATATTCTCTGTGGCTCTGAAGGAGTGTCATGGCCAAAGAGATAAGATCGAGACACAAGGCCACTCTTATAAGCTGGATATTGAGAATATCCGCCAAGGATGCATCATTTTGCTCCATGGCTAAATCGCCAAACCTGATTACCATCGCGACAAGTAGGCATTGCCACACAGGCAGCATGTCCTAGGGTTTGGACTTGATCAAAGTTTCTAGCTGCCATTTCTCTAGGTAGTAACCATGTATTTCCGCAGCCTGTGTGTCATATATGTCTTGTCCCATTGATGGCACATGTGCCCCAAGCGATTTATCGCAGCATAACAGCAAGCTGCATGCACAAGGTTTAATCGGACATACTATATGATTGGCAGTACTGCATCATCTCACAATGCCAAGCCATTGCGTGTAGTACACAACACCATGAAGGACAGCTTAGATTAACGTGTTGCGCATTTAAACTGGATGACTGAGAAGATCAATGTATTGCATTGTATTTTGGTACTCATCTAACCTTTGATTTCTAACCCTGTACATATCTCTACCTTGTATACCCAATAATTGCATGTTATGAAATAGATTCCCGGCTCCCATCAACTCCAGTTGACCATTGTTAGTGTTCCGACCCTGTGTCGCCTGTCAAGTTCCATCATGGAATGCTTCTCCCCTGTGCTGCCTTTGCGTCTTTCCCTTGGAGATGTCTACTTCAGCGACCCCCAAGCCCCTTTGAAGCAAAACCCCGGGTGAAAGATTGTCATGGCAATCGCAGCAAGCATAATCATCGGACCCTCAAAAATCATAAACAGAACCTCGTCATTTGCCAATTTTCCAGCAAAGCCTTCCTGCAACTCTGCCAAGCGGTACACACATCGAATAAAAATTGCTATCGTGGCGATTCCGGTCGCTGTGCTTGTTAGTTACCGCCTCACACGGCTGGATAACAGCTTCGACTCACCCCACGGAAACGCCCTGAACATGGTTGACGTTTTCAGCTTCATGGCCTTTTGTTCGTAACCCCCATTCGTCCCTCTTAGTCTCCACCAAAAGTCTGCTGAAAGGACGATGAATGTCAACAGACTAGCCACCTGGAACGATAAGCCGGCAATCATGACATTGACGCCCGTCTGTTTGAGACTGGCGTCGCCGTCGCTGGCAGCAAATGCACCACCCGTCGCTTGTAGGACCAGACTGATGACATCACACGTGACAAAGATGATGGTATAGGTGCGAGGCGCAAAGCGAGCGAGGTATGCTCCGTGGGCGACAATGAGCCGCGAAAGGGAGAGGTAGATGGCTGCCGATAGGAAGGCGGGACCAATTGTGAGGCAGATGAGGTATCTGTTTCTCCATTAGCACAAGTACTGTCCTTGGGTCGCAACGAGCAACGTCGCATACATGAGAAAAGGGTCCATCTTGAAAGGGTCATTGTGCATCTGTACACGCCCTACATATCCTATGACCTCGAGCACCAGGCCAAGGACCATGGAGATGGAGAAGCCCCATGTTCGGTATATGATTCCAAGAACAGACTGGGCAAAAAGTACAGCGGCAAAGATGATCAAGTAGGCGAGGTTGCCGCTCTCGGAGGGCTGGTACTGCACTTGTGCATAGGAAAGTGAGCAAGTGTCGATGCTACATTGGGAGTAGGGAATAATGGTGCCGTTGAGGCTAGGGACCATGAGCGTGCCCGAGGAGTCGGTATGCGCAGACATGGCAAATCGTAGCGTAGAATCGAAGAATGATTGAAATGAGCCGTCAAAGGTGGAATAGGAGAAAGTCGTGCCGTTTTTCTGCTCAAAACAAGAACATGTTGGGAAAAGGCGTATCGGTTGGAGACGATGAGCCAGGGCGTAGGTAAGAGAACTTAAACGTGACGGTAAGCCTGCCGGGCGAGAGGGAGAGACGTGTGCAGACGTAACTGTATACGTAAATCCTGTCGTAAGCAGCGTAAGCAGCAGGGGATGGGCCAACGCAAAGGACGACGAGGGCAGCGTGATCAAGCCCTACAGGTGACGGCACATGAGTGGGTGTGGCAGCCCGATGTGGAAAATTTTGATCTTGAACAAGATGAGGCGCCCGCTTTTTCAACCATCATTGGAACGTTTTGGTTGCGGCTGAACAATGAAACCGCCAATACGCGTCCTGGACAAGTGCGAAGCGGCACACGATGGGCCTCGGCGGCTGCCGGCTTGGCTCGGCCGCGCTTGGGCTGTCAGCTAAGCCCACTGAGTGGGGTTCAGTCTGCGGCTCGTGCCGTGCATGTGCTCCACTCTTTCTCCTTCATTTGGCTCTACCCTACTCCGTACATTGACGTGACGTACTACACGGGCGTCACTTGAGTAATTACGTCTTGCTAGACGAAGCCTGTCACAGGTATAGAGTAAAGCATCTTTGTAGAATGGAGTGTGTGTGTAAGCACAAGCCTAGTGTATTCATTCTCACCTTTGCTCGACCTGGTTCTGTCGCGTTTCTCTCCTTTGTACTCCATATACGCCCCGTATCCACTTTAACTGCGGAGTACTCCGCAGTAAAGTGCGGAAATGCAAAAAGATGCCCGGGCTGTAATCCACGGTTTCACCACAACACTCGATCCTTCTTTGGCCATCGGATCCAGGTGCTCAGTGTAGCAAATTCCGTCATGTGGGCAATATTGCTTTTCTTGCCATGGGTGAGATCCTGGCCTATTTTCGAGACTAGCTTCGAGGCAGGGTAATGCGTACAGTCAACTACCCTATAACTTGTCGGCAACATACATTGGCCTTGAGCAAGAAGAGCCAAGAAATAAAAGCGTTTTATTTACACGTCTTCTAATATGGCATCTAGTTGAAGTTACTACAGACAAGATACATGGAATCGATTTGACATGTACAGAGTAATTAGCTGAAAATAAAACTGCCCAATTGGGTACGGCATCGATGCATTCGCGACCAGCCGACGTCCGGCTCCATCACCCACGAGCGCCAACTGCCACGTTGGCTACTTGGCCTCACAAGTCGCGAGACTTGAAGCGAAGGAATGGCCCACTGTTGCTTCGTCATCAGTGTCTGACACTCATCACCTTGCATGAAACTTGGTACGTGGCCTGCATTCGGGTTGGACTTACTTTTTTGACCCAGTTATATGATCTGCCAGCGGGAACTCGTCCGCGAACCCCCAGCCTTTGAGGGAGTCATTCTCGCTCGTCAGAGTAAAGTCGAGCGTGTACATTGCGTAGGCAACTGTCAGGCTGAGCTCCATCATGGCCATCCCCTTGCCCACACAGCTTCGAGTGCCAACAGAGAAAGGGCAAAAGGCCGCGCGGGCATCGTCTACGCTCGGTCCCGTAGTGCTGCTTTCGCTACGCAGCCATCGCTCAGGGCGGTACTCAAAAGGGTCCGGAAAGTACTTTGCATTGTGATGGATGGCGTAAATTGGCACGCCGGCCTCTGTACCTGCAGGCAGCGCCCGGCCATCCACCGTGGCGTCGCCGGTTAGAATCTCCCGAGACAACGACGACCCTGCCGGCGGAGACATGCGTAGGGCTTCCTCGATGCACGCCCGGAGATAGGTGAGCTTGCCCAACGCCGGTCCGCTGCGAATCTCGTCAGACGAGGCAAACGCCCGGCGCACGTCCTGCTGCAGGCGGCGGTAGGCACGAGGCGTGCTCGCCAGGTAGAAAAAGGTGGCTGCCAGAGCGGTAGACGTCGTGTCGGCGCCGGCAACGCACAGCGTGGTGCTCTCCGCCAAGATCTCCTTCATGGAGAGCGCGTCGCCAGTGACGGGGTCGCTCGCCGACTTGAGAGCCGAAACGACGGTGCGCGTCTGCAAGCTGCACTCGGTGCCCAAGACACGGCGCACGAGACCGCTCACAAAGTGTAGGAACTGGTTGCGTGCTGCGATGGCCTTGGGGAACAGAAACCGGTCGATTCGACCAATCTTGATGAGGATGGGGCTTTGCAACAAGACACTCATGCGCACGTTGGATTCTTCAATGGCCCGTGGGATGATGCGATTTTGAGGCGATGCGAGCAAATCGTAGCCTATGCCGAAAACGACGTCGCCCATGATGTCAAATGTAAGCCAATTGAACCAGTCCGACATATTCATCGACCGTGTCCAGCCCTTCTGTCCTTCTTTCTCGGTACTTTGTGGCTGGGCTTGGCTCGGAAAGTCGGCATCCGTGATCAATGCGAAGCACTTTTTGATATGCGCCAGCAGCGTGGGCTCGTGAGAGCGCAGAGCGGCATCTGATAAGCCCTGCGAGACGATGCGGCGTCGACGAGCATGCTCTTGCCTGTTGACCATGGTCAACGTGTTGGCCGCACCATGGCGGAGAACGCGGTAGTTTGGGCTCTTTTGGAAATTCGTGTTCCCAGAGTATATATCTTTGAGCGCACCCGTCGTGTTGAGATTCAGTCTGTTTGGGGCGTATCGAACGCAAGGACCTGTTATGATGGTCAGTACAATACGCCGTTGCTTTTTCTATGCGTCGAGGCGCACCGTAGCGTTCATGTTGCCTCCACATGTCGACGTGAATATCGCCCTTCCAGGCATGGTAGGCAGCATACAGGTCCGTGACTCTGGCCAGGAATGGCCCAGGATATTTTGAAAGAGGGTGGAAGTACAAGCGTCGAATACATAACACTGTTATCTAGGCAGTGTTAGCAGTGCTAGCACTTCGTGCCCGTTCAAGTTGTCAAGGGGCTCCTACTGAGGTGATGACCACCACAAGCAGTACAGATGCCAACAGGAAAAAGATTTGCATGTTTATCATCATGATGCTGAGGATCTCTGCAACCCTTTGCGCGGTGCGCGTTAGGAACAGTATATGGTTCTGAGTATCAAGCTTGACAGGCTACCAGGCCACGGCAAGTTTGAGTGAGTCTAAGACTTAGATGTATCCAACACCCCAAACGTAAACCTTCTGGACATGATTCTGGGGCCAGTCTATGTCTATAAGCCACAAAGGTATTAGCTCTACTCTACTATCTGAGAAAAGACATCAAGACTGTCCAGGCCACGAAGTAGAAAACTTCTCTTTAGCATGGGCGTCGAGAATGCTGTGGCCTGACATGTACTTCCCTTTGTGGTAATATTACAGGCCGAACCATAAGCTCACGCCCTGACCCTTGCCGCATGACAAGCTCCAAATGTCGTCACGAATAAGACTCTTATGCCACTGCTCACACCTGAAATGGCGTGTAATATCTGTGGGGCACCGACCTAATATCTTTTATGCTAAGGCGACGCCTTGTCATAAGCCAGTGTCAAGTCATCCGACAAGGACTTTGACCTAGTGCATCAGCAGTTGTCTGTATTGTAAGCGGAAGTGAATCTGGTTTGTTTCAAATCATGCCAAAATTAGCTAACACCTGCTCAGCAAGTAATACCAAAAAAGACGTCCATATTTTCCACCCTTGGTGGATGCGAAAGACGTTGGGCCAGGTTTATTTGGTTGATCGATACACGACCTGAACCCTTGCAGCAAAACAACAAATTTACTGCATCGTTTTTGTTCGATTTTGCATCTTGAATTCCACTGTTAGAATGCATACAGCAGTTTCTGCGTCAGAGGCGGCGCTTCAGAAAGACAATGAAGTGGCCTGCACGCTTCTCATTGAGCTTCTGGCCCATCAGTTTTGTTATCCCGTCCAATGGATCAAGACGCAAGATCTTATTCTGGGAGACAAGGAGACGAACCGAGTGGTGGAACTGGGTCCAGGTAATACATTGGTCAAGATGGCCGAACGGACTATAGCGCAAAAGTATGCGCAACAAGACGCTGCGGCAAACATCTCGCGACAATTGTTAAGTTTTCAGCAAAATTACGATCAAATATCCTACGAGCAAAGGACTGTGAATCCATCATCACACGAAAAGACTGAAGACGCATCTGGGGGATCTGAGCCGAAGCCCAGCACGTTGGCACAGAGTCCTTCGCCCCCAGAAAGTGCGCCAGCCACCGTCGTTCAACAGTCTACTGTCATGGCAGTCGAGTTGGAAGATGAGCCAGCAAGCGTAATCGATATTACTACAACCATTGTCTGCTTGGGCCTAAAAAAGCCACTGGATGGTGTTGATACGACCAAATCCATAAGGGCGCTTTCCGGAGGTCGCTCGACTCTGCAAAATGAGATTGTTGGAGATCTCGGGGCCGAGTTTGGTGCTATACCAGATGGTGCAGAGGACATGTCCATCGACGATTTCTGCTCTTTAGTACAAGGCACCTTTGCTGGAAAGCTGGGGGCCAAGTGTTGCTCGGCAATCGAGAAGATGACCTCACACAAGTTTAGCGGATCATTCCAGGGTTCCGGAATACGCAAGTATCTTAAGAAACAATGGGGACTCGGTCCTGGCCGTCAGGATAGTGTACTACTCGCGGCTTTGGCGTCACAACCGCAAGCCAGGCTACAGAATCATGACGAGGCCAAGGTCTTTATCGACGGCATAGTCCAGCAATATATTCAAAAAAAAGGTCTGGTCCTACCGGCTGAGTCGAGCTCTGCAGGTCCTTCTGCGGCCCAAACAATGGTCGGCGTTGAGGTCCTAGACTGCTTGGAAGAAAGGCAAAGAGCAGTCCTTAGGGAGCAACTCCAACTCTATGCCAGACTCCTGGGCGTCGACCTTGATGCCCCGGAAGCTGCAAATGCCGCACTCCGCCAACGTATATCGGAACTGGAAGGGCAGCTGGACGAGTGGAATACTGAACATGGCGAAGCTTACGCATCTGGTTTGAAACCCATCTTTACACCACTGAAAGCACGCGTCTATGATTCTTGGTGGAACTGGGCCATGCAAGATCTCATGATGCTGATTTCCACGGCCACATCTGGGAGTCTGCGTGATATGGAACCGACCATGGATCGCCTGAAAAGAAATATGGTGCAAAAAGCTCACCCGAGGCTCGTATGCGCGATACGTCACTTTTCAAGTACGACGACAAACGCTCATGTGGCTGAAATCCCGCGCGACCTCTTATCCCGATGCGAGACGTCCGTGAATGAGATGCCGGTGATTTACTGGCACGACCAGTCGATGGCCCCCGTGACCAGCATCGATCAATCCGGCAAGATAGTCTACAGTGAGAGGCCTAGGGGAATGCGAATTGACGATGATGTGCTTCCAAGGATTGGCCGCAAAGTTTGCAATACTTGGGAGTACCTCGACAGTCTTTCATGCACGTTGCATCGAGTGCTGGCAGGCGCAAGAACAACCGGCCTCTCCTTCGCGGGCCGAAATATACTTGTTACAGGTGCAGGCGAAGGGTCTATTGGATGCAGTCTGGTTTCTAAATTGCTGTCCGCTGGTGCCCATGTCATTGTTACCAGCAGCTCCTACTCGCCCAGGGTGACTCGATTCTACCAACGCTTGTTCGCTGAGCACGGCAGCAAGGGCTCCAAACTGATACTCGTCCCTTTCAACCAGGCCAGTGTCCGTGATGTCGAAGCTTTGGTCACATACATCTATGACGACGGCGGCCTTGACATGGATCTCGACTATGTCATCCCGTTTGCGGCCATCTCGGAGAATGGTCGAAATATGGACAACATCGACTCGCGCAGTGAGCTTGCTCATCGAGTAATGCTCACAAACACAATTAGACTAGTGGGAAGAGTCAAACACCATAAAGAATCCAAGAAAATCCTTACGCGCCCAGCGCAAGTGATTCTTCCTCTGTCACCCAACCACGGAACATTTGGTGGCGATGGTCTCTATGCAGAGTCCAAGCTCGGCCTGGAGTCGTTCTTTGATAAATTCTACTCGGAAGACTGGTCAGACTATTTACTCATATGTGGTGCGCTTATCGGCTGGACGCGAGGAACATCGTTGATGTCTGACAATGACATTGTTTCCGAGGGCATTGAGAAACATGGTATGCGTACATACTCGCAGGATGAGATGGCGCTCCAGATCATGGCATTGATGGATCCAGCCATTGTGTCTTTGTGTACTGACGAGCCGCTCCTCGCTGATTTAAGCGGCGGCATGGCCCAAATAGCCGACCTGAAGGGTGTTGTCACCGGGATTCGAGACGCCGTCAATCAGCTGAGCGAAGACAGGCGCATGATGAGACTTGAGGCGCTCTCTGATGCTCACGCAGTGAGTATGGAAGAGGAAATCGAAACACAAGCCAACATTGACTTTAATTTCCCTGCGCTCCCCGACTGGAAAACCGAAATCATGCCCATGGCGGACCAGCTGAAGGGCATGGTTGATCTTGACCACGTAGTTGTCGTCGCAGGCTTTGCTGAAATAGGGCCGTGGGGCAACTCGAGAACCAGATGGGACATGGAAGTCAACGGCTCTCTGTCGCTAGAGTCGTGCGTCGAGTTGGCATGGATCATGGGCCTCATCAAGGCGCATTCGGGTATTGTGGACGGAAGGCCATTCTCAGGATGGATCGACAAGAGCACCAATAAGCCAATTGCCGACCGGGAAATCAAAGAGAAATATCACGACTTTATTCGTAAAAACTGTGGTCTGCGTTATGCGGAGAGTAAACCAGATTCACCCTCATGGAAGGGCATGGAGTCGCTGCACGAGATCGAGATTTCCAAAGACCATGAGCCAGTCGAGGTGAGCAATGAAACCGCAACCCAGCTGAAAAACGTGCATGGCGACAACTTGATCGTCATATCCAATGAAGAAACAGGCCAGTCAAAGATTGTGCTGAAAAAGGGGGCGAAAATCATGATACCCAAGCTGCTGCGGACGCAACATACCGTCGCTGGCCAAGTCCCTGCGGGCTGGAATCCCAGCACGTATGGCATCCCCGAAGAAATCATCGGCCAAGTCGATCCAGTGACTCTTTTTGCGCTGGTCGCCTCGGCCGAAGCCCTCCAGTCTGCGGGCATATCCGATGCTTACGAGCTCTACGAGCACTTGCATGTAAGTGAGGTGGCGAATTGCACGGGATCTGGTTTCGGGGGAAGTGCCAGCATACGAAAAATGTTCAAGGGGCGCTATCAAGATCAGCCGGCAGCAAAGGATATCCTTGCCGAGTCCTTCATCAGCTCCACCAGCGCCTGGATAAACATGCTTCTCATGTCGTCTGCCGGACCTAACAAGACGCCGGTGGGAGCATGTGCCACTGCGCTGGAGTCTCTAGACACTGCCTTTGATCTGATACAGGCCGGAAAGGCCAAGATGTGTTTGGTGGGCGGCTTCGACGATATGCTGAAGGAAATTTCCGACGAGTTTGCCAATCTCAAGGCTACAGTCGACGCGGATGATGATGCCGCAAGAGGCCGGGAGCCGTCCGAGATGAGCCGGCCAGCCACGTCGACTCGCAACGGCTTTGTGGAGTCGGAAGGCGCAGGAGTTCAAATTGTTACCTCGGCCAATGTCGCTCTCGAGATGGGCTTGCCGATTCATGCCGTGATTACATTGACGCGGACAGCAATGGACGGAGCCAGTAGGTCAATTCCCGCACCGGGCCAGGGACTCTTGGGCTCAGCCGCTCAAACGCAAAGTAAATACGACTCCCCGTTGATGAGCATGGCATACCGCAAGCGTTCGCTGCGAAAAAGGCTACAGCAAGCCGCCGAGATGCGCGAGCTGCAGATTTCTGACCTAGGGGAGGAGATTGCCCGTCTGAAGCAGCAAGGCTGCGCTTTCGACGAGGCCGACTATGTCCAACATCGCATGGCTAGCATCGAGCAAGACGCAAAGCGCGACCGAGCAGAAGCACTGAAACTCTATGGTAATCACTTTTGGATCCATGATGGCCGCATCTCACCGATTCGAGGCGCTCTTGCTGTTTGGGGCCTGACAATCGACGACATTGACGTTGTTTCCTTCCACGGTACCTCGACAAAGGCAAACGAGAAGAATGAATCGTCCGTCATCAATGAGCAATTCAAGCACCTCGGTCGCACAAACGGCAATATAGTCCCCGTCGTTTGCCAAAAGTTCCTCACTGGGCATCCAAAGGGAGCCGCTGGAGCTTGGATGCTCAACGGCTGCATGCAGCTCATGGCTGATGGAAGAATTCCAGGCAACCGCAACGCCGACAACATCGATGCGGCACTGCAGCAGTATGACTACCTCGTGTTTCCCAACAAGACAATTGAAAAGCCAGAGGTCAAGGCCTTTGTCGTCCAATCGTTTGGCTTTGGCCAGAAGGGCGCCATGGCCATTGGTGTCAACCCCAAGTATCTTTATGCGACGCTGGATGAAGATGATTTCATGGCGTATAAGCAAAAACGCCAGGTACGCGAGCGGCGATCAAACAGAGTGTCTAGCGAGAGATTTTGCAATAATTCGATATTTCAAGCAAAGGATGAGGCGCCCTACGCTGCTGCGGACCGTTCGAGGGTGCTCTTAAGAGCAGAAGCATAAATTGACCAGAGGCAAACCCGGAAAAAAAGTGTATTGACGAATGATCTTGGCGCTGGACTCTACGGCATGGGACGAAAGTCGATGGGCAATAAAGGAGAAGGAATGAAATGGGGATCGTCACTGGGAGGCGGAGACAGCTGCATACTTGAAATGTATTTGCTCTATTTGGTGATTCTTATTTGACTTGAATTTTTGTGAGATATTGGTACATACGTAGCACATTTTTGCGCGATTGCGATATGGTGATAGATTCAAGCACGCTACAGAAGATTCTAAAAGGCTACCTAGGTAGTCTTAGTCTTATCGCCATCTTGTCGATGTGAGTGGTATTTCCTATTGGACATATTGAACAAGGAAGACGCAAGAAAGTTGATGTGTAGTCGCCCCAATGTGCCTGGTGTTGAACCCAACTTGGTTGCCTGCGAGTTGTTTTTGGTCTCAAATCTTCTCACACCGAATATTCCAAATCATGACCTACACCCATGTTTTGGCGCGACGAGTGACGCAAAAAAATTACAGAAATCTCGCTTATCTCTGCCGGTAACATAGCAGCCAGCACAATGCTTGGGTGCGCCACCAGTCTTGTCGACCAATATATCTCACCGTGCCCATACCCTGCACGTATCCTGGTACATTACCGACCCCTTATTGCTTATAGGCGTGGGTTGGGCTTTTTGGCACGAGGTATTTTCGCCAGGCTGGCAACACTGTCGGCTGAGCAAGTCGTGCCATGTGGCGGCTTACGCACAATGAAGGGTCCCCCTCGCCTTTTGTCTACAAACAATCAGGGTCCATCATTCAATGTTTGGCAAAACCTGCCGGTAAGACTAGATTTGTCGGCGGAAAGCACCCCTTTCGGCGAGGGTGATGAGGTGCAATGCTTGATTGGCCTCTTTCTGTCATTTGTCCCCTGCGGCCCCCAAAAGTACAAACGAGCAGACGGGCGAGAAAGTAGGAGCTTCTCAATATTGGAGAGACTATGGGCAGGGGTGTCGTGGCGGACACCAGAATGAACATTGAAGGATCTGGTCCTTGGGTAGGCGACTAGGCGCGCTGACAAGGGCAACATTGAAGTGACCTTGGAACGAGCATCGCCTAGAGAGAGTCCATTGGCTACCAGCAGACCGGGCCGGCCGCCGGGCTGCAAGTCCCATTGAATGCATCTTTGTCTGCGTGACGAGGTATTGGCGCTGCATAGAATATTGGTGATGATAGTGCATCGTCTTACAGGATTTGGTGCAAAAACAGATATAGAAACGATTGGATAAGCATGTGCATACATGTATTGACATGAATGATATTTATGCATGTCAAAGCAACTGGCTGGGGGGCTGAACAACCGGAGTGGCCGTGCCGCTAGCCGCGCCTTCCGTCCAGCTGGCAAAGTCAGTGACTGGACGGCTGAACGGTGCACCTGACTGGGCGGCAGAGCCCGTCGACTAAGAGAACCGTTGACCGTTGACGTCCAAGGCCATTGGCTCGGAAGGCTATCAGGGCCCTCCGCTTACGGCAATAAGCACTAGCGCCCGCCGACGTTGCCTGAAATGGAAAAACCAACGAAACACTAAGGCACATTGGAACATTATCTGACACTCGTCTAGTCGATACATGTCGAGAACTATTGCGCCGGACCGGCTACCAGGCACACGTATTAGTCATTTCGTCTTGGCATCAATGTCGACCCCCCTCGCCAGCAGCATCCGCACAACCCCATCCCGGCCGTTCTCAGCCGCCAGATGCAGCGCTGTCCTGCCGCTGCTGTCCTTGGCGTTGACCTTGACCCCGCTGTCGAGCAGGAGCTGGATAACCTCTTCCCAGCCGCCGCGCACCGCAGCGTGGAGCGGCGTCGATCCCCGGTGGTCCACCGCCTCCAGGAACGCCCGGTGATCGAGCAGCACCTGCACCGTTGCGCCGTGTCCCTCGCGCGCCGCCAGGCAGAGCGCCGTCTGCCCAGCCCCGTCTCGCGACTCAATGTAGGCCCCGCGCCTCAGGAGGAGCGCGACGACGCCGTGGCATCCCCGGAGCGAGGCGATGTGGAGTGCCGTCAGGCCCGCCGCGCTCGTCCCCTCAATGTCGGCGCCCTTGTCGAGCATCATGCCGATGATGGACTCGTGCGCGAAGAAGGCGGCCGTGTGCAGTGCCGTCAGCCCGTCGGCCGGCCTCCAGTCTCGCGATGCGTCCGTCGAGCGTGAGTCTGATGTCGGCAAGGCCAGGGCGTGGTTGTTCGTCAGTGCTGGGCTCGCCTGCCGGTTGTCCTGCAATGCTGGTCAGTGTGAGCCGTTGGTGGGCGGTGCGCCAGATGGCGTGCGACTCTTACCTCGGACCAAGAATCTTCGAACAGTTCTTCGTACTGCCCCAGCTCGCCATGCTTGGCCAAGGTCACGGATGTGTTGACAAGGCCAAACGCTAATGAACCATCCTGCATCTGACACGGGGGACTGTAATTTTGTAATTCATCGTAGTGAGAAAATGGAAGGCTTTCCCGCGATCCGGTTGGGTTGGTGCCATGTGCCGCTGAAGTGGTATTCGGTATGGGAGTGAAGAAAGGAGCCTGGTCTTTGGATCCGGAATTTGTACCGAGACACATCTGAGACATGTGTTGGGAAGGACTGGTGTATATTGCCGAGTTTAAATAGTCGCTACAGCTAGTATCGGTGCCGCTGCCGCTCTCGCGATTCGTACTGCCGTCGCTGCTGCTGCCGCCGTGTGTGGTGGAAGTGCTGGAAGAACTGCTAGACTCGGGAGCTGAGACGGAGCAATGACACGACGGAGCATTCTCCGTTTCTAGCCTCTGTTGCTCCAGCAGCTCCTTCCTTTTCCTGCCTACAACCCCATAAGCATATGCGTCTACAGGATACAGAAACGTGTACTTGTTTCGTCTGGACGTACGATAATTGCGCTGAGCGACTCGGTTCTGGATACGCCGTCGTTCGACCGCGTCCCGTAAGACTGACCAGTCATCTGATTTCTGTGTGATATCCATGGTAGGTCTGTATTGATTGAGTTTCAGAGCAAAGGTAAAAAGGAGAGGGCAGTGCTGTGTCTGGTCAGTGCTCCCTAGTTTCGTTGACTGTGGAACATCGCTTTCAAGACACCAGCGGCAAGACCTGGGGCTCAACTCTTTAAAGGCCGCTAACTAAAGATACCCTTTCCATCGGTCAAGACTTGACCCGAAACCTGGCGCATCTTCGGCGTCTGCTGGAAATGGTGTGATTGGGGGCATGTCACCCATCCACGTGGAGGCCACGGTTACCCCTGTCTGGCCAGATTTTGTTGTCAGAAAATAGAAGCCTCACAAAAGGCCTGACAGGGGAATGCAAGAGGATGGAGAATACATGCCTTCTTCCTCGATAGGGAATTTACCCTGGAAACACGGCAGCATGAGAACTAGCCTGGGCTGGGCTGAGTCAGGTTTTAGAGCTGCTAAATCAGAATCCTTCGGCATCATACATGGATAGCGCATCTGCATTTGGGTTAGGAGAGCGACCCTATGATGGTTTTGTCTGCATAGATGCCGAGCCAGGTCCGGGGAGGGTACCTTGCAGGCGTTCACGATGTTGGATCCTCCACCACTCTCATTGCCACGTTCCGTCGTGCCATCGACACACCCATTTAGTTGTAGGAAACACTATAGGACTTGATTGCCAATGTGAAGCTATTTCACAGAGACGGGGTTAACCTTGCCAACATATATGTACTCCTCGTTATTCTACTCCGTAGCAACGCCATGTCTGTCAGTGGCAAGCTGGGGTAAGCGGGGCGATATCCCCATTAGTTTGGCGATTTTAAACCATCAAGACCAGATAGGACGGATATCCCACGCAATGTACGGAGTAATCTGTCTTGTTGCGCTGGCATAGCACGTGGTTTGTTCAAGAGGATTCTCCCCATGAGGGGGTTGAGAGCCAAACGCCCTCGCTATTGGTGGAACATCACTCACAGTCATCAAGGAACCAACCGACCGAAACCAGGCTGATGATGGTACTCGAAATCATCAGGCTAGAGCGCTTTGGGATATTCGTGCTTGCTGCGCTGCAGGGGCTGCAGGGTCAGTGGTGCCGCACAGAGTTCAGCTCAGCCTCTCACCTGGAAACGGCGGCGATTTTGCTATTTAAAACAGAGGGCTGCCTGCCGTCGGTTTTTCCCGTCGCGTAGTGTCAAGTGGAACCCAGCTCGTTCTCGGCATGCATGTTCGAGAAAGCTCCGAGTGGCGCTCCTCGATGGCCAATGGCCAGGCATATACGGAGCAAGAGGCTCTCAATCGCTCGCAAGGGACTCGGGATAGAGTTAGAGACGGCAGCAAGCGAAATAATGGGCCTGGGGGTGATGCAGCTTCAGATGCTGCCAGCCGAGTCCATCAGGCGACAGAACAATGGCGCCTCCATCATGGATTCATGGCCGTGGCTCGAGAATGGAGACGAAGCCTGGTATTGTGACTTGTCTGGTTGTCCCAGCGTCAATACTATTATTGACTTATCCACAACAAGACGGGTCGCCCGGCACAGCTGACCCGTGCCACGTTTCGATGGACAAGGGCCCGGGTTGGTTGTTCTATTGTTTCAATGTTCCATGGACCATGACCAACATACGTTACCCCGGAAGTGTGCCGTTGGGATGAGTAAGATGCATGCATGTCAGATCCCCACCATGGGCCTTTTCGCCGTGTTGTGTCATCGTCAACTTTGGTATTATTTTTGCTCTGCTCGTTCCAACATTACTAGTACATTGTCCGTTCCGCTTGCGGCGCCGTGACGTCGTGACGGATCCATCGAATCCTTTCCGCATCTCGTGCGCATTGCCTCTGGAGCTGGTCTTCTTTTGAACTGGCTCTGCCCGTCGAATCCTGACTAGCTATGAATACGAATCGACACCCCGACGAGGCGGGCGCGAGACCCCAAAGGTCCCTCCCCGACGGTCATGATGAGAACGACGCGGCACCGCAACACCACATGGCCGATCCGTTTGCGCATGCGTATGCAAATGAAGTCCACCCTCCCTCGTATGAAGAGGCCCAGGCTTCAACAACAGGATGCGCGGGGGATCAGAAGACAATGTTTCCCTCCGTGCGGGCATCGAGCAGCAGTCCTGGCAATCATGCCGCTTCGAGCCAAGAAACGTATGTTGACCATATTTCGACCATGACAACCAAACAGAATTTTTCTTTATTTTTTAACAATAACAAAAAAACAGGAGGCAGCTTGACCAACGTCCATTGGACCCCGATTACTCTTACCAGCTTGGCGCGTCTGCAGAACCTACAGCTGAAGCGACGACAATCGGAGCAGCATTTCGAGATACACAAGACGAGCCAATGTCGCAGTCCTCTGAGACGGAGGGAACACGCGCGTTTGTCATTGGTAAGCGGCCACTTTAGGGTCTGTATTCAGAGGCCAGGCTGACGAGACATGGAGACGATGGACGCGTCGAGATGCACATTGACGAGTCGCGACTCATATCTAGAATCCTGTCCACGACATTACAAGCCGAGAACCGATCCCAGGAACAAAACCCGACAGCTCGACGCTCTTCTTCTCCCAGCCCTACTCAAGGCAAACTGCCAAGCAGCAAGGTGGTCCGGCTCAATGTCGTCATGCAGGTCGTAGGATCCCGTGGCGACGTCCAACCCTTTGTAGCTCTCGGAAAAGTCCTCAAGGACAAGTACGGCCACCGGGTCCGCTTGGCAACACACGGCGTCTTTCGCAAGTTTGTCACCGAGAATGGCCTGGAGTTTTTCGACATGGGCGGCGATCCAGTGCAGCTCATGGCCTTTATGGTGAAGAATCCAGGCCTGATCCCGGGCATCGATTCCATCGCCAGCGGTGACGTGGGGAAACGGCAGAAGGAAATGAAGGAAATCCTCATGGGCGCCTGGAGATCATGTTTCGAGGCTGGTGATGGCACCGGGCCGCCGCTGGAACAAGAGGGATTCCAGACGAGCGAAACCGAGATCCCCTTCATCGCAGATGCCATTATTGCGAACCCGCCTAGTTCCGGCCACATTCACATTGCCGAGAAGCTGGGGATTCCGTTGCACATCGTCTTCACGTACGTATCACCACCTGGGCGCTGAACATGTTGGACTAATGTCTGGTCAAAAGAATGCCATGGTCTCCAACGCTGTCGTTTCCTCATCCCCTTGCCAACATTGTATCAGTGACGACTGGCGAGCGGAGAGCCAATTTTCTCAGCTACGCACTGGTCGAAGTCTTGATGTGGCAAGGGCTTGGGGCCGTCATCAATCGCTTTAGAGAAAAGACTTTGTTTCTCGATCCCCTAAGTGACGTGACGGGGCCTGGAGTGGTCAGTCGCCTCCGGATACCACATTCGTATTGCTGGTGAGTTCACTTTCCCTATACTCTTATCGGCGCAGTCGTACAGCATCGTATTCATGTCCGGGGTGGCAGGTCGCCGGCTTTAATACCCAAGCCCGCGGATTGGGAGAATCACATTACCGTTTCGGGCTTCAGCTTCCTCCCCCTTTCGTCCACGTTCACGCCAGACGCGGACCTCGAGGCATTTCTCAAGGAGGGCCCTCCGCCTCTGTATATTGGCTTCGGATCCATTGTTCCTGCTGATCCCGACGGCCTGACCAGATTGCTATTTTCCGCCATCCAGCAGACGGGACAGCGTGCCCTTGTTTCCAAAGGCTGGGGCGGGCTCGGCAAAGACGACATGGACATTCCCGACGACGTCTTCATGCTCGGCAACGTCCCGCACGAGTGGCTCTTCGAGCGCGTCTCGTGCGTCGTGCACCACGGCGGCGCCGGCACCACGTCCACAGGTATCGCCAAGGGAAAGCCGACCATCGTGGTGCCATTCTTCGGCGACCAGCAGTTCTGGGGTAGTATGGTAGCCCGTGCCGGCGCAGGGCCGCCACCGATCCCCTTCAAACAGCTTACGGCGGAGAATCTTGCTTCGGCAATCCTCATGGCCATTGAGCCGGAGACAATGGAAGCCGCCAAGGTCCTGGGCCAGAAGCTATCCGGCGAGAACGGCCGAGAAACGGCGGCCGACGACTTCCACAAGGGACTCGACTTGGACACTATAAAATGCGACTTGTCACCGAGCCGCACGGCGGTGTGGAGAGTGTCCAAGACCAAGATCAAATTGAGCGCATTCGCTGCCACAGTCCTAGCTAATGCGGGGATTTTAAATATGAACAACCTCAAGCGGTTCGTGACAAGAGTTGCCGATGACCACAGATGAGAGGACCGCTAACCGTGTCAGGTACCACCCACGTTCGTACCACACCGTAGAAGGGTCCGTCGATCCTATTTCGGGTGGACTGGGGGCGATTCTAGGCCCTGTTGGGAGCCTGATGATGGGCATGATTGATATTCCACTTGATGTTGCCAAGGCAGTGGCGGTCAAGTCGACAAGCTCGCTCAATGACCAGGCCGAGGGCTCTCGTCCGGCACCAAGAGCTCATCCTGAGAAGCCAAATGCCGGCTCCCCAATTCACGCTGATCAAAGTCCCGCTCCCAGCTCCATCGAATCAAGCCAGCGTTCCTCAACCACCCCAGTGGACGCTGCTGATCCCCACGAGTTGAAGCTTCCACGACGGCCTACCAACGCGGAAGCTGACCCGTCCGGATCCGATCCGGCGCCCCCAACGCCGGTACGGAGAGAATCCGATAACAAGGAGAAGAAGAAGAGCATCAAGGAAAAAGTCACAGCTGCAAAGGCACGCATCTCCCTCGTCACTTTCCCACCCCCTCCAACATTTTGGCATCGGCTGACAAGTGCAAATACTAGGCCTTTGGCTTTGGCTTTTACAAGGAACTCTCGGGTAACGAACACATGGCTCGCTCCAGCTTTCTCCCCGATGTCAAGGGATCCATCAAGGACCATCCCAGCGGCTCGATAGGCTCGGACGCGGCGCTCGGCGCAGGCAAAGGGCTTGGGCGCATTGCCGCCATCGGCATGCGCATCCCCATGGATTTCGCCATGGGAATCAGCAGCGGGTTCCGCAACGCGCCCAAGCTGTACGGAGACACGACGGTGCGACCAGCCCACAAGGTGGAAGGGTTCAACAGCGGACTACAGGCTGCAACAAGGGAGTTTGGCTACGGGGTATACGACGGCGTGACGGGGCTGGTGTCGCAGCCGTACAATGGAGCCAAGAAGGAGGGCGTGTCTGGATTTTTCAAGGGCTTCGCAAAGGGCGTCGGCGGTGCCGTGTTGAAGCCCGGTGCCGGTAAGTCGAATCCCCTTGTTGCGTCGTCATGACTCTTCCTTTGCCTGGCTCCTCGACCATGGCGTCAAGGGCAGGCGCGGCATGGTGCTCCTTTTTTCAATTGACGCAGTGCTTGCTAACTTGGACCAGCGCTTTTTGGCATCCCCGGGTATGCATTCAAGGGCATTCACCAAGAGATACAGAACCATTTCGGCTCAGGCCTGGAGAGCTACATCATTTCTGTCCACACGGCCAAGGGCTTGAAGGAGTATGCTGACGCATCTGAGGACGAGAAGACGGAGATTGTGAATAAATGGCATTCGAAGGAGATGGAGCAAAAAATGTCCAAGCCTGGAATTATAGACAGATGGCAATCGGTACAGAGGTCGCGAAGGCAGTGGAAGGAAGACGAGGAACGCGAGTCAAGAGTTGAGAATTAGTCGCTTCTGTACAATTGTCACCACCTGGCAGTAATGCGTCGCAATGCGTCACAAATAAAACAAATGGTAAGCAACTGTTGTCGCGGCAGCATGTCCCCGGCTAGTTTTAAGTCGTGCGAATTATTCGTCTCCTCACCCAGCGTTGCAACGCTTTGAAGAATATATTCGAGTCATGTTTTCTGGAGTGTCCAGCATGACACGACACACGAAGGAGGCTTAGCATATCAAGGTTCAAATTATGAACCAACTTCGAAGTCTCCCATGAATTAGTTCCTGGTCTTGATCATACAGCGTCGTCTTTATCATTGAATTCAGTCGCCCCGTCTTTGAGTTTTACTGAGCACTCTAGAACTTGTAATGGCTAGTTAGTTGGACCATTGTGATGAAATCTTTCGTAAAAACTTCAAATGTTGATTGACCGACTTGGCCTACCCTGCATCGATTTCCACCTATGCATTCAGTCACCTAGACCTAGACAGCAGTCTCAGTGCGTCTCATATACGTGTGAACCCTTGTAGATTCTTCTGGAAAGTCAATTAAACATTTCAATCAATGAGTAAATTATATCCATTGAGGAGGTTTGCTCAGACGCATTTGTATTTGCGAGTGTCGGAACCATATCGTCGCCTATCCAAGATGCAACATTGCTCATGGTTACAAAAACAAGCACAAGTTCCGCACCTAGCTGCATCTTGAACAGCTGCAGTAATTCTGAGCCAAACACAATTAAAGGCCTCTAAGAATCCAGAATGAACTCTTCAGGCTGGAAGCCGCCATGATGGGATGGTCACATGCACTCAAGGCCGCGTGATCCGCCGCCAAGTGAAACGAAAATAGACTACAGCCAAGTATAAATGTTTTTGATGCATAAATTCAAATTCAAGCAACTGCCCCGGTAACGGATACTACAACATTTCCAACACTCTAGAAATTTTCCGATACCGGAAATTGCGCCATGCACAAATGACAGCAGAAGGCTACCGATAATCGTAATGGCTTCAATGCCAAGAATACATTAAACACATACAAAGGAAACTATTAACAAACTGCTATTGGCACCATGTACTTTTGTCATGCGCTGATAGAAGTAAACTACACGATGAGTTCAAATATCCAGATCCACAATCTTCATTTTCGGTTGAGCCATGATCGCGGTCAATGTTTTGGAAAAATCAGCCGCCAGCCCAGCCGCCTGGCCATCACGCATCATATCGGTCCAGTAAGCGATGGATATTTCGACCGAGACGCCATCGACGTGCACAGCGACGGAGACATCATACTATTTACACGAGTCAGTATGCTTTTCGCACCATGCACAAGGGCCAGAAACATACCTGATTCGGATCTTGTCCTCCCTTGTTTTCAAACTTCAGCAAAGGCTCTTTGCTGTCATCCGATTCGGACTCTTCGCCCGCCCCATTAGAATATTGCATCGACATGATGGTGTTGAAGAGTCCCTGCGCTGCGCCTCGGGTGTGTTCCTTGATAGCGGGAACAAGGCCGTACTGGTGAGGCAAACTCTGTAGGAAGTCATTCCTGGTCTGTTGTAATAGAGCAAGCACCGTTGTAGCCGAATCAACGACTTGGCGGTACAAGAGCATGTGTATCAGCGCACCGACAAGGTCCATCACACCGTCAATGGGCATGTCTCGGCCCGACGTCAAATATCCAAAGACGGCGTCGTCGCAGCCTGTATACTTGCGCAGGACTAGACCCCATGTCGACTGGATCAGATTCGCCACAGTCAAGCCGTAGGTCTTGCAAAAGCCTTGGATCTGGGCAAAGTCTTCCTTGAGATGGACGTGTACGGACCGCTGCTCTCTCTCGCTGCAGAGGGGAGCATCAGGACGCGGCAAGTGACATGGCTTAACAGCATCCAGGTACTGCCGCCAGAAGATGGCATCTTGGCTGGCGGGTTGTTGCTGCAGGAAGGCAATGTAATCGGAGTACATGGGCCCCGGGGCAAGCTGAAGATTGCTTTCGTAGGCCATGTAAAGGTCGCGCATGAGGAGCCGCATCGACATGCCATCGGTGAGCGCGTGACTAATGTCCAAGCAGCACATGACTTTGCTGGCCGTTGTGAAGATAGCAAGACGGTGGTGTGGCACCGGTTCGAGGAAGCCAATCATTTCTTGACTGCGCATCTTTTCCGACACGTTGTCATCGTCGCATTCAATGACGGAAATTCTCGCCGTATGCGTATGGAGAACGACTTGATCAAAAGAATCTTTGCGAGAGACGCTTGGCACAAATACGGTACGAAGGGAAACGTGTCTGTCCACTACTCTCTGCCAAGCCGTCATCAACCGACAATGGTCTACAGGTCCAGCCTGTGGTCCTGGTATGACGTCGTACATGTTCCGTACGCCGTATATTCCCGGTACTTTTTGTTGAGCCGAAATCATGGACTCCTGCATGGGGGACGTTGGATATGCGGCCTCTATCTGCGACGGGCGGATGGCAAGACTGCTGAGATGGGATTGGAATTGGGAAAGCTCCCTATCCTCTAGTGAGAGGAGTGGAAAGCTGCTTCTTGTAAGCTGGAGTTCTGTGACAGACAGGCGGCTTGTGAGTGTGCCTAGGCACTCTTTGCTTTCTGACACCCATTGTCGAATCAAGTCCTGATGGTGCATGCGGCGATTGTAAGCAAACGACACCCGCGTTTTCCCCTGCACGACCTCTACCGAAATCTCAAAGAGGGAAAACCGATGCATATCTGATCCTTGGTCTTTGTGTACTTCGTTTTCCGCAAGGGGCTCTGGGCGGAGCAGCGCATCGTCTCGTTCCAGCTGCTGATAGCGACCCTGGTAATTGAGAATGACCTCCATTCGTGTGTGATGGCCGAATGTCTGTTGTCCCTGTGGCGACAAGAAGCGCGAACAGAAATAAGGATACCCGCTGCTCGGGACCTGACGCCTCAAATCCTTGGTATGCGCCAGGATTTTCAGCTCATCTTCCTCCTCCATCACCGGAACGTGCAGCGGATTCAGGGTTGTGAACCAGCCCACGATTTCTGCCGCGTCCGACTCGGGAGCCAGCGATTCTCTGCCGTGGCCCTCGCTGAAAATCGTCGGCGTCGGCCGATCGGTGAAGACGCGGTGGAAGGAATCGATCAAGGCGGAGAGAATGATGTCCACTGGCTCCGTTTGGAGAGCCTCGTTGCTGACACCAAAAAGCTTGTCCGTAGTTTCTTCATCCAGCGAGAACGACGTCTCCAGCTGGTCCTCAAAGACGTTGGCCTGATTCAGCATGCCCCAAAAGCCAAAGTCCGCGGGGGGGATTTGAAGCGGCATGACGTCCTGTGGAAGGAGCTCTTTCGCGTATTCTGCCTGCATCGTGGCCCAAGTCTGGAACGATGGTGGTTTCGGCGAGGAAAGCCTGCCAGAGTCTAGGAGCTGTTCCAAGTCTCGCAGAATGTGTCTCCACGAGACTAAATCTATGACCAGATGATGGGCACAAAGGAAAAGGAGTTGGTGCGAGTCTCCTACATCGTCGTTGCTACCGATGTTGAATAAAGTAGCGCAGAACACTGGCCCTTCTGTAATATTAATCGCGCGCTGGGAGGCTTCAATCAGCGGCATCATCTGCTCTCTCCGAGCTAGTTGATGCATGCTGAAACGGTGTGAATCCGCCACATCCCCAGTAATACGCTGCGTCCATTGATTGTTTTCTCCCTGAGAAAACCTTGCCCGTAGCAAGGAGTGTTGCCCAACCAACTTTTCGATGGCCCTGGCCATTTGTAGTGTGCCGATGCGTTTGGTGATACGTAGGAGGAAACTTTGGTGGAAATGATGAGACATTTCGGCTTTTGACTCAATCTCAAAGTACATCTGCTGAATGGGCGTAAGACCAAAAGATGAGTCGAGAATTTCTGGATGGGCTAGTGCAGTCTCTGAAGTTGATTTTGCCAGAAGCGCCATCTGGCTGATGGACTTTGCGCGCAGAATATGCTGTGTTGAGAGCTCGATCTTCTCCGCGCGGCATTTTGCTCTTAATTGCATTGCCGTGATGGAATCTCCTCCGAGACTCAGGAACGACCTGTCGAGTCTGACAGTTTGCAGATTGAGTACCTGACACAACATCTTTTGAATCTTGTCTTCCATCACAGTGGCGGGGATATGACTACCCTCTAAATCTTCGGCGTCAGCCGAAGTTGCAAACACATCCTCGTCCATTTGCTCAACCCATTTTGTCATCTCTAGTCGGTTCAGCTTCCCCGAAACCGTCATGGACATATGATCCACCACCAACCAGATGGAAGGAACCATATATCCTGGCACAGACTCGGCGAGCTTCTTGCGTATAAGAGAAACTTCTAGCTGGGCGGACTCGGCTTGTATGAGTTGCGGCACGTCCCTGGCAGCTGATGGCGGAACCGACTCAAGCGAGATGATGGCAGTCAGACGCTGCTGACCAGATTTCGACTTGGAAAGCAGAATCATTGCATGCCGGATATGTCTGTCCGTGGACAAATGATGCTCAATCTCACTAGACTCAATGCGTTGCCCATGGAGCTTGAACTGAGTGTCCTTTCTGCCGACGTAGTCAATGGTTCCATCGAAATTGTACTTGACTAGATCTCCAGTCTTGTAGAATCGCCGATCTCCTTGCCCCTTGGCCCAGGCAGGATTCGTGATGAAACGCGCCCGAGTTGTTTCGTCTAGAGCAACATATCCGCGAGCCAGAATAGGGCCCTCGATCAAAAGTTCTCCCACACAGCCTACTGGGCATAGGTGATCATGGTTGGCAATTTCCGTAATCCACATCAACGCACCAACGCCGTAGCCAATGTTTGTTGGTGGCGTGTCCGGCTCGAGTCCGCAGAGGGCGGTTGACCAAATGCTCGTCTCGGCCGGTCCATAGATGTTGATCAGATGGACCCTATTCGCCCACACGGCTACATTTTCTTTCGTCACGGCCTCGCCTCCCAAAGACAAGGTCTTCAGTGTTGGGACATCGGCAGGCTGGAGGAAGCTGGCCACGGTGGGCGTCAAATAAGCCCAGTTGATCTGCATTCGGTTGATGAAAGCGGCCAGATCGTTCAACCTCTCTTCCTCTGTCGGCACGCATACACAGCCACCATATATCAGAGTTGTGAAAATTTCCCCGATACTCACGTCGAAAGTGTACGCTGCAAATTGCAAGACGCGCGAGTCGGTCCCCAAACGCATTGCTTTGCCGTGAGCTTGTGCGCTGGCGCAAAGCGCCCGATGCTCCAAGCAAATTCCCTTGGGAGTTCCAGTAGAACCTGATGTGAATACTACAAAGGCGGGATTCTCGGGTCTGGCGCTGGTGAAAGTGCCTGTCGCTGGGTATTTGTTGGTCAGACTCTCTGTAGGCAAGACAACGTTGACGTTCCAGCCCTGGAAAATATGTCTGTGCTGCTGTTGTGTCACAACAATGCTGGCTTTGACATCTTGGGCTATGGCTTGAAGGCGTTCTGGAGGATGTTCAGGGTTGATTGCAACGCATGCGCCGCCGGCCTTGAGGATGGCCAACATGGCGACGATGGTCCACGCAGACTTGTTGTAACAGACGAGCACCATGACCTCGGGCTTCACGCCGACTTGAACAAGATGATGAGCCAGCTGAGTCGATCTGCTGTCGAGCTCAGCATAAGTAAAGTTGCCGTCCGAGGCAAGAATCGCCGGGGCAAGTGGCCGAGCTGACACTTGGGCTTGGACGAGGTTATGCATCGTCTCGTTCTTCTCCCGCGGCGGTTCCCTATTCCATGCCGCAATCTGTTCTGCGTCTTGCGGACTAAAAAAGCTGACATGCTTCAAGGGGAGACTGCGGTACTCGTCCTGGTTAAGCTGTCCAACCAAATGCTCGAACAAGTTGAGCATTTTCTGGATCCGCTCGTGGGAGATGATGGCAGTGTCGAAACGAACCTCGACGTCGACCTTGTCAGTACCTTGGACGCATTCCACCACCAACCCATAGCTATCAAACCCAGCAATATCATAAGGCACGGGAATCATCCCCAAAACACCCTCTGCATCTTCATTCGCTGCAGATTGAATGACAAAGAGATGCTTTAGATCGACGTAGTTGTCCAGGCTGTGAAGGTTTTGAAGGCCAACGTGTGCAAATGGTATCATCTCCGTCATCTGCTTCTGAGTGTTTCCGAGATAGTCAGCAACAGTTTGCTCCATATCAAGATTCATGACAATCGGAACAGTCGTAATGGTTGGTCCGATGACGCTCTCGATGCCCTGCATGCTCAAATTACGGCCCGAAAGAGCCATGGCAAATGCGACGTCACTACTATTCGAATGTCGAGCAACTGCCAATGCCCATGCAGCTTGTAGGGTGCTGGACATGAGCGTTCCGGACTTGTAATTGTGCGTAACCGCCATGGAGTATGTGAAAGCCTGATTTGGGCGAGGTTTGTAAGTTAGGGAGCGTGCCTCGGGGAAGCTCGTGGGCTTATCACCAGAGAGTTGTCCTTTCCAGAATGCCATTGCTGCACTTTGATCAATCTTTTCAAGGTGCTCAATCAGCTTGCTATATGGCACGGCCTTTGGAATCTCATCACCGTCGTAAATGCCTCGCAGCTGGTCAAAGAGCAACTGGTTACTCCACGCGTCGTACACTGCATGGTGTGCTGTCCAGATAAAATGACCCTCAACGATGGCATACCGACAAAGGGGTCTTCCGAAATTCATGTTTTCGGACAAGTCATGCTCCAAATATGCCTGCAGTGTTGACGCACTTTGCCATGCCGGTTCTTCTCTAACAACCACCTGCAAGTCCGTGTCCAAGATTCGTGTTCTCAGTATAGGGTGCATATCTGCCAGTATCTGCCACGCACGTTTGAAACGATCCAAATCAAGCGCTTCGGGGAGCTGGAACACCTTTTGAGCAATGTACGCACCGGGGTCCCGGATCGTAATACTAAACAGGCCCTTCTGTAGAGCTGTGCATGGATAGATGTCCTCGATCGCCTCAACTTTAACATCACAAACGCTCGCGGCCATTTGAATGATATCGTCCAAAGAGTGTTCGTCTCTCAGTAGGGAAAAAGGCTCAATATCTGTCGCTGGAGTAAAGACAACGTCCTGAATGGCCCTTGCCATCTCCGATAGCTTTGGGAAGCGAAAAATGTCCGCCACAGACATCGGAAGATGGCTAGCACGAGCTTCGGCAACCAATCTCATGGCAATAATCGAGTCTCCGCCGGACTGGAAAAAGTTGTCATTCGCGCCGATAGCAGAAACATCAATGCGCAACAAGCTGGCCCAGAGACTCTGCAGCTTTTTTTCCATTGGGGTTGCGGGTGCTACCTTTTCAACATCCACTAGCATATAAGGCGCAAGCTGAGGTTTGGACAGCTTTGAAGCCATTTCTCGCATGGCTTTGCGATCGAGCTTACCGGACGAAGTAGTGGGAGCTTGGTGTAGCATGATGAACAGCTGCGGCACCATGTATGGCGGTAGGGAGCCCATGAGTAATTGTTGGAGATGTAGCATACTCTTTCGCAAGTCTTCTGTGATTGGCACGAGGTCGCTGTTTGTGTCATGAACCAAGTGCTGATCTTTTTGACCAAGTTGAAGAAAAGCTGCCAAAGCTCGGTCCTCCTTATGTCCTTCTTTGGAGACGATTTCAACGGCCACATGTTGTACATCTGGGAGGCTCTGTCTGATATGGTCCTCAATCTCGGACGGCTCGATCCTCTGGCCTCGAAGTTTGACTTGAGTATCCTTCCTCCCGATATAATCCAAAGTTCCGTCAACGTTGTATTTGACTAAATCACCTGTCTTGTACATTCGTCGTTGCTCCTTTTGTCCATCCTTTGCCCATAGTGGATCGAAAATGAAGGCTGCGGATGTGATGTCGGGATTTTTAACATATCCCCGTGCCAAAATTGGTCCTTCGACCAAGAGCTCGCCGACACACCCGATTGGGGCCAAACGATTATGATCGGTGACATCGGTGACCCATGTATGAGCTCCGTAGCCACGGCCAATATTCGCCGGTCGTTTTTCCGGGCTTAAGTGGGAGTTGGAAGTCCAAATGGTGGTTTCAGACGGTCCGTAGCTGTTTATCAGGTGCACTTTGGTTGCCCATCTCTCGACAAGATCCTGTCTGATTGCTTCTCCACCGAGAGCAAGTGTTTGAAGAGTTGGAACTTTGGCAGGATCAAGGAGATCAGCCATTGCAGGAGTTAGAAAGAGCCAATTCACTTTCCACTTGTTAATTACTCCAGTCAGGTCATTGAGCCTCTCGGTTTCGGATGGTACGCAGACGCATCCTCCAAACATTAACGTTGTGAGAACCTCGCTATTGCTGACATCAAAAGTTGAAGCGGCAAAATTCAGTGTTCGGGTGTTGCTGTCAAACTGCATGGAAGGCCCCTCGGCGTGTGCCATGGTGACCATGCTGCGGTGTTCTATCACCACGCCTTTGGGCTTCCCCGTGGATCCAGACGTGAATACGACAAAGGCTGCGCTGTCAGGCCGTCCGAAGGAGGGTGTAGAGATACTTGTCGGTAGCGTAGTCACCCAAGATGGTTCGACCACGATGATTCTGGGGACAACATCTACAAATAACTCTGCGTATTGGGGAGCCACCAGTATAAGGCCAGCATCGATGTCATCAATGATTCCTCGTAGACGACTGAGTGGGTGGGCGGAACTGAGTGATACATAAGCACCGCCGGCTTTGAGCACAGCAATCATCGTCACGATGGTCCATGCCGATTTGTCGAAACATATTGGGACCATGACCTCGGGGCCGACGCCAAGGTCGACCAAGTGTGTGGCCAAGCCGTTAGACAAGCGATCCAGCTCTTGATAAGAGAGCTCCCCGTCCCATGCACAAATAGCAGGCGCATCAACAGGTCGGGAACGCATCTGTTCTTCGATGACTTGATGGATGCAAATGTCCATAGACTCGTGCTTTTGGCTGTTCCAGACGTCCAACTGCTCTAGGTCTTGGGGACTGACAAGATCGACCCCTTCCATTGTGGAAGAGTGTGATTCATCGTTGAGCTGACGAAGGACATGCTGAAACTGCCACAGCATTCTTTCCATCTGTCCAGTCTCAATCACATCTCTATCGTAGCGCGCTTCGATACACACATTCTCCTCTTCGACACTGCATTGAACAATCAGCGCATACGTGTTGAAGTCATCTTCCTCTGTTGGTAATAGTTCAAGGTCGAGGAAACCGTCAACTTCTCCCAGTGATTGGATAACAAGAAGATGCTTCAGGTCCAGTTCGTAATCTGGCTCAGCCTCGAGACAGAGTCGACGAAGACTTTGTATCCCCACGTGCTCGTATGGCATCATCTCCATGGCTTGGTTCTGCACAAGTTCAAGATACTTGTACACTGTGGTGTTCCTGCTGGGCAGCTCGATTCTCAGGGGCACTGTCGTAATAGTAGGTCCTGTCATTTTCATGATGCCAGGAACCGGAGCGGTGCGACCAGAGAGGGTCAATGCAAGTATAATGTCATCAGATCTCGAATACTGAGAGACGACCATGGCCCATGCTGCCTTTATGAGAGTCGCACTAGTGATGGTGGAGTGCTTTTGGCGAGAGAGTGGAAGACGAAGGGTTTGCACATGGTCAGCTCGAGGCTTGTATGAGGGGGACGGCAGGACAGGGAAGCTTGTTGGTGCTTGTTCTCGCAAAAGCTGTGATTTCCAGAATTTATTCGCAGACTTCGTATCCTCTTGGGCCAAGAAATGAATAAAACGGTTGTAGGATGGTGATTTCGATATAGCATCGCCCATGTACAGTTGTTTGACCCTTTCAAACAACAAGTTTTGACTCCAGCCGCTGTTTATTTCGTCTGTTAGCCATTTTTCGTCTTCAAAAAAGGGAATCGTTCAAGTAAACTTCTGTCAAGAGGCAGGAGTTGCAATCAAACCGAAGAACTTACTCGTAAAGTGCATGGTGGACAGACCAGATGAAGTATGAATCTTGTCCGAGTCCATCAATTATACAAAGCCGATGCAGGAGCCCACCATACTCGATTGGAAGCCCGTTATCCTTTTCAAGATATGATTCGAGTGTCAAACCCTCTTTCCAAGGGTTTTCTTGTCGTAGAACAACCTGCACCGAGTTCGTGTTGGTCAGAATGACTCTCGTTCTCAAGATTGGTTCGAGGGAAATCAGCTGCTGCCACGCGTTTCGGAAGCGATTCAAGTCGATAGTGGATGGAATTTTGAAGACCATTCGTGCGACGTACGCACGGGGTAGTCGAGTAGAGATTGCCATAAGCCCCTCTTGCAAAGGGGTGCAAGGGTAAATATCTTCAATACAGTCTTTGTCAACCTTGCATTTGTCGGCACAGTCCTCTATCGTCTCTTCTCGAGAAGATGGTTCAAGCAGAGCAAAAGAGTCTAGTTCCACTAAATCTCTGGTAATTGTTTCGTGAATCTCGACCGTCAATGCCATATCACAAAGATTCGGGTACTTGAATATGTTCATGACCGAGATGAGGATATTCGATGCTCGAGCGGCAGCAACTAGCCGCATAGCGGCGACTGAATCTCCCCCGAGTCCGAAAAAGCTGTCTTTGGCACCAATCATGTCGATGTCGATGCACAAAACGGCGCTCCAGAGCTGTTGTAGTCGTTTTTCGAGGTCCGTCGATGGGAGTTCCTTGACTTTATTTTCTAGAGAGTAGTCTGACCACTGTGTTTCCGAGAACTGGGCAGCCATCGTGCGCAGAGCTGCTCTGTTGGTCTTTCCAGATGAATTCATTGGCATCTGACTCATACGTATATACGTGGCTGGAATCATATATCTTGGCAGCGATAGAGCCAAAGAGCTTTGAAGTTCTTGCAGATCTTTCTGGAGCTGTGGCGTTAAAGAAATTGGCGTACTGTCCAAGGAGTCTACGGTGCTACCATCATCTGGGTCATCCATCACAAAGAAAGCGGCAAGGGTTTTTCTGGTGGTTCCCTTTGGCATAATTGCCTCGACAGTTACCTGTCGTAAGCTAGGTTGATGGTCAATGATCTGTGCTTCAATATCCGTCAGATCAAGTCGCTGACCGTAGAGTTTCTAAGTTGCATGTTAGCGCCTGCTTTCTTATTGGATATGGATATAAGTGGCTCAATATGCTTACAATTTGAGTATCTCCACGGCCAAGTATATGCAAGCTGCCGTCCGAGTTGTATCTGACCAAGTCTCCTGTTTTGTAAAATCTGCGATCCACCCCAGGTTGGGTGCGCGACCAGATTGGATTGCAAATGAATGACTTTTTGGTCTTTTCTGCGTCACCAAAGTAGCCGGCCGATAAAATAGCTCCTTCAATGAGCAACTCACCGACACAGCCAAGTGGTGCCAGCTTGTCGTGGTTGTTGGGCTCAACAACCCAACCAAGACCTCCGACAACTCGTCCTATGTTCGCCAAATCTGTATCATCCAAGATATTACAACTGTAAGAGCAGGTTACACTGCACTCTGCAGGGCCGTATACATTAACCAGCGTGTCAAGGTTCCCGGCCCAAATGTCCACAACTTCCTTGGTCAGTGCCTCGCCACCCAGCTGCAAGATTCGCACAGAGGGAACATCAGCGGGTCGGATCAGTGCCGCAACAGTGGCAGTGAGGTCAATTGCAGTGGCTTTTACATCACGAATGGCCTGAGAAAGATTGTTCATTCTGTCATGGTCCGAGATGTTGCAAATGCAGGCTCCAAACATCAGCGAGCCTAGGATGTCCGATATGGAAACATCAAATGTGTAGGCAGCAAATTGAAGCACTCTCTGGCCGGGTCCATTTCCCTTGACTATCAAATTGTTCCAGAGAGCGAATGTCGCTAGAGAGTAATGGTAAAGTTGAATTCCTTTTGGAGTCCCGGTAGTTCCAGAAGAAAAGATGACATATGCGACGTTATCGGGTTGGACCGAGGCACAAGGCATTCCTGCCACAGTAGGAAGGCCATTGATGAAGCCCTGATCAACAGAGATGATAACGTCGACGAGTCCCTCCAGGAGGTGAGCGTTTTGCGGTGCCGTCACGGCTACCTTTGCACTACACATGGTGCTGATTGCCTCGAGACGCGATACAGGCTGCGCCGGATCCATGGGAACACAGGCACCGCCGGCTTTCAAGATGGCCATAATGACTACCGTCGTCCATGCCGATTTATGGAAGCAGAATGGAACATAAACTTGAGGTCCAACACCCATGCTGACAAGGTGATGGGCCAGCTTTGTAGACAAGTCATCAAGCTCAGCATAGGTAAAATTCCCATCAAAAGAGCAAATCGCTGGAGCGTCAGGTTGCTTCACTACTTGTTCGTGGAAGAGATGATGGATACAATGGTAATGTGCCGGTGGCAAGTCTGCATTCCATTGCAATATTTGTGTCATGTGTTCACCACCAACCAGGTCAATGTCGTCAACTGTGCTGTTGATGTTTTTTACAATGCACTCAACAGCTCTGCTGAAAATTAATCCAAGATTCTTGGCTTGTTCGGTCGAAATGCTAGATGTCCAATACCCAAGCGTGGTGACGACATCGGCCTCAGATACCATGACATCCAAAGTCACCTCGTATTCTGGTGGATCGTACGCTTCCAGACCGACCACGGAGATGGTGCTTTCATCTTCCCCAGCTCCCTCCTGGGCTTTCTGGAAAGACATGACGGTGTTGAAGAGTGGTTGGCCAGCCAGCCCAAGCTCGTGCTGAATGTCGGCAAGGGGGCAGTGTTGGTGTTCCATGCCGAGAAGGAAGTCTCCTTGAACCTTTTGAAGAATATCTAAGATGGGCACATCGTTTTCTAGCCCCAATCGTGATACGAGCATGGTTATGAAAGGACCGACCGCCCTTTCGATATCGCGGATTGGGGCTTCTCTTCCAGACAGCAAGTAGCCGAAACACACATCATTTCGCCCCGTGTGTGCTCGGAGCACGAGGCCCCAGGCTACGTGGAAGATATTGGATAAGGTAAGATTATTTTGCTGGCAGAAGTCAAGCAGCACGCTAGTCTCCATGTTGATATTGACCTCCATCTCGAGGAACTGTGGATCTTTTGAAGATCCTTGAATCGAAGGCAAATACGTCGGTTCAATGTTCTTCAGGTAATTCATCCAATAGGATAGTCCAGGACCTTTGGGGAGCGATCTCAAATACGAAATGTACTCTTGGAAGAGTGCCGCGGGCCTGTCTGGAGTCCTCCCGTCATAAGCCAGAATAAAGTCTTGCAGGATAATGGGCATGGAGCCTCCATCAATAATTGCATGGTTGAATTCGAACTGACAAAACACTCGACCCTCGTTTGTTTGGCACAAACTCAGTCTATTTGGTGGCTCAGTGTCAGTGAATTCGATGGGAGCCTGGTTTTTGAACTTGTTGCCGGAGTCGACTCCGTCGTCGTGGAATATTGAAACCCTGCCACGATAATGTTTTAGCACCACTTGATCATACACACCTTCTGTACCTACACTGGGGATGAATATAGTTCTCAGGACAGAATGTCGCTGAACGACCTTTTCCCACGCACTCGACAGCCGGTCGAGGTCGACTGAATTGGCAGACCTCGAGATAATCTCAGCTGTGTGACAATATTTGTATACACCCGTAGATTTACTCTGACTGATGAGCAAACCTTGCTGCATGGGAGAGCAAGGATAGATGTCCTGTACTTGCTCAAACGATATACCGGTTTGAGGGAGAATGTCATTCGAGAGCCTCTCTAGCCCCTCGTATGACATTTTGATCATCGGGAAGTCACTCAGGGTATGCTGAATTCTCGCGTTGGACAATTGATCAATGCATTCGGAAAAAGAGTCTGGAAGAGATGCGATCCACTCCTTCAATTTTGGCATATGCTTCATGTTGTGGTTGTAGACGAAAGAGAATTGCATCTGATTATTGATCATCTCGGCAGTGATCTCAATCAGCGCAAAACGCCGTACATTTGGTCCAATGTCGGATGTATTTGCCGTCATGGTACGAGGTTCTTGGCGGAGCAATGCATCCGATTTCTCCAGTTGTTGATACAGGCCGAGGTAGTCAAAACAGATTTCTACCTGAGAGTGATCAGCGAAAGCCTCCATGCCCTCCTGGTTCAAGAATCTCGAGGCAAAGTAAGGGCGTCCATTCGCTGGGATAGCGTGTCGATTGTCCTTGATTTGACGTGTAAATTCCACAATGTCGTCTTCAAAAGTGGCGCTGGTGCATAATGGAAACATGGTCGTGAACCAACCCACAGTCTCAGAAATGTCAATCTCGTCCGTCCAGGACTCTCTGCCGTGACTCTCACGGAAGAATGGAGGCGTCGCACGATCGTTAAACACGTGAGCAAAAGAATACATCAAAATCGATAGAATCAGATCGATAGGCTCTGTGCGAAGCGCTGTGTGGCACTGGCTTCCCATGAGAGACTCGGTCAAGTCTAGACTCAACTTGACCGTATCTTCAGAAGTATCCGAAATGTAGTTCTTTTGATGTTGCATTCCCCAATATTGCATATCAGGTGGCGTAACGTTGAAAGGGAGAACCTCGCCGGGACTTCCGTGGTCCCTGGCGTTGTCCGCTTGCAGTTGAAGCCATTTCTGGTAAGGTAATGATACATGGTTGGCGATTTCCCCGGATGTGACGGCATCTTCAAGGTCTTTCATGACGACACGCCACGATACCAAGTCAATGATGGCGTGGTGGGCAACAAGAAACAGAAACTGACCCTGACTCTTGACGTTGAATACATGCGCAGCAAAGACTGGTCCGCGGATAAGATCTAAAGATGATTGCGCGTCTTCGATGATGGCATCTATATCTTCCACTGCGGTGACATTGTGCAACACGACATTGTACGTGCCTTCGACTTGTTTCAAAACCACTTGCTGCCAGGTTCCGTCTTGACTCTCGATAAATCGAGCACGGAGCATGGAATGTTTGGCGACTACCATTTGAAATCCTTTTCGCAGCTCCTCATCTGCTGTTTGTCGAGTTACAGTCAAGAAAAAACTCTGATTATAGCGCGTGGAAGATCCGTTCGAGGCTAAATGTGTGGTAGCGACGTACATTCGCTGGACAGGGGAGAGGGCAAACGGCGTGTCGAAGCTCTCCTCCTGGTCATGGGCTGAATTTGCAACACGAACCACACGTAATGCGAGTTCCGAAATTCCCTTTAGCGCAATAATATCTTTCACGGTGACGGCCATCCCTCTTGATCTGCATCGTGAAACGACTTGCATGGCCGAAATGGAGTCTCCACCAAGGCTCAAGAATGATCTGTCGAGCGGGATTCGGCTGAGCGCCAGATTAAGAACGTCACTGTACACGAGCTGCAGTTGTATCTCGTGTTCTGTCATCTCCGTTGCTCCCTCACCCTGTGAGTGAACTCCGACAGCTCGGTCGTATGTTTCATCATCCATCTCAGCAATCCACTTGGACACTTGACTCCTCGCCATCTTGCCGGAGAGCATGAGTGGAATTGCTTCGACTACGATCCAAGTTTCAGGGACCATATAATGTGGCACGTGTCTGCTAAGCTGCTCTTTGATGTCTGCAACCTGTTTACTCGCCCGTTCCTGGGCTTCTTCTGGGATCAACCGGACATTGGACGTTTTAGAAGTGTCGGGCAGGAAGTCTTTCAATGAGAGGGCGACAACAAGGCGTTCCTTGCAAGGACCAGACTTTGGTAAGATGACGATCGCGTGCTGTGTAAAGCCATGCACCGATATATGATGTTCAATTTCACCCAGCTCGATTCGTAGACCTCGCAGCTTCACTTGGGTGTCTTTGCGACCGATGAAGTGAATCGTGCCATCAGGATTATATCGTGCCAAGTCTCCCGTCTTGTATAATCGTCTCGGAGCTCCCTGCCGTGTAAGAGGGCCCCAATCTGGCCCCGTAATAAATACCTCTGCCGTCTTTTCAGGAGCATTCAGATATCCTCTGGCAACAATTGGTCCTTCAATTAGCAACTCTCCGACGCAGCCAACCGGGACCAACTTATTGTGGTCTTCAGCATTCACAATCCAGCAGAGACCGCCAACCGCACGTCCGATGTTGGAAGGACTCGTTGACGGGGTCAGGTTGGGGTTTCCGGCCGCAGCGACGGAGCATTCGCTTGGACCATAGCCATTTCCCAGTTGTACATGCTCGGCCCAAGTGTCTATGTCAGATTTTGACAATGCCTCGCCGCCCAAAATTAGCGTTTTCAAATCAGGAACGTCTCTTGGATCAATGACTTTGACCAGAGATGGAGTCAAGAAGGCCCAGGTTATTTGGAACTTGTTGATGAGCTTGGCTACCCCTTCATTCATCGATGCTGCACTGGGCATGCAAATACATGCTCCATGCATCAATGCCGTCATAATCTCCAACAGACTCACGTCGAAACTAAACGATGCCAGCTGAAGAACGCGACTTGAGGAATCCATATTTGCCACCTCTGCCTGCGCTACAGCTCCGCTGCAGAAGGACGAATGCTCAACGACGCAAGCTTTGGGGCGGCCGGTGCTCCCCGAAGTGAAAATAACGTAGAGAATGTTATTTGGACAGACTGTCGTGACGGGAGGTTGAGTTTGGGGTGCCAATGCATCGACTAACTGCGGCCCCAAGGGGACAACCTCGAGACTCGAGTCTGTCCACTGATCTGCTTGCGCAATCGAAGTCAAGACCAGAGTGGAAGCGATTTGACTGATAATATCATCGCGTCGGCCTTTTGGATGCGAAGGGTCAATGAAAACAAACGCTCCGCCAGCCTTGACCACGCCCAACAAGGCGACTATGGCCCATGCAGACTTCTCAAAGCAGAGAGGGACAATGACCTCGGGGCCAACACCAAATCCTAAAAGATGATGAGCTAGGCGATTGGAGTAATCGTCAAGCTGACGATATGTGATGGAGGCATCCCAGCCGCAGATGGCGAGAGCATCCGGCTGCTGCTCAACGCGCGACTGTATGATGTGGTGCACGCAGCTGTCGATTACTCGAGGCTGCGGTTCGTTCCAGCCCCAGATTGAAGCCAGGTCGCGGTCGCTGATTAGATCCAGGTCGTGAAGCTTTTGATTCGGATTGAGTACAATGAGAGATGCGGCTTTGGCGAATGTTGCGCCAATATTGACAGCCTCCTCCTCGATAAGGGTGGACGTGGAATAACTGAGCGTAATGTTGAGCATGTTGTCCGAAACCTGAACCAGCAAAACAATGTTTCCCTACGGCGAGTTAGTTAGAAAAATAACCATTTACACTTGCTTCGATTCCGCACGACTTGGGATACTGACAGTGCTTTGGCTACTTCGGTTCAGAGCCGCAACCACCTTTCCGGGTTGGTGGACTTGGAACACGAGTTGACTGTCCGACAGAGGTGAATTATCCCCTGTTCTGGAGGTCTTCTCAACGTCCAAGGTTTTTGTCTGAAGTTCCAGATTTCTCAGCAGGCTCAGAATCGAGACTGATTCGTCCAGGAGGAGCTGGCAGGACGCCGGGGCGGCATCGATGGTGCCATCCTGTACCAACGACGAGAAGACAACGTGGTCCAGGCCAAGGTATTTGCCAAGCACAAGTCCCCAGGCGGCTTTGAAGACGGTAGGCAACTGAAATTCATTTTCATGACAAAATCGTTGCAGAGATTCGGCATTATGGCTCCAGGCGACGTTGACTGACTGCCGCTGGCCTTGCAGGGCGTGAATGTCCTCCGTATGCGAGACAGCAGTGTGAACGCTGCCAGTTTCTTGGAAATCCGTGCTCTTCAAGAGCAACGTCTCACCGGCGGGGGCCATGGGTGCGTTTTTTCTGAGACGTATCTATATTTTTTGGAGGGAAAACCCGGACAGAGCTTGTGAGATTGTGGCGTTGTGTTGGTGTTGACCAACTCTGGGGTATCTAGGTTTGTGCTTTGCCAAATCCGCAATGAATAGTTTCTATTCTCTTTAATGTTTTGTTGGGAACAGCTTCACCTCATGTGTCTTCGGTGGAGGCTCAAAACTTAGTTTTCTTTGAGTCCTGGGAAAGGGGGGATTGTCGGGACAATTGGCATAAATTCCAACAGCAGGTACACTTGCGCGAGCTCAAATTGAATGCGGAAATGCTCAGAGAAGCCGCTACAATTGCCCCAAACTATCTACTGGCTTCTCATTAAAGTGATTTTATTGCTCCTGGGAGTTCGCTTCACTTGCTGACAGGATGACTTATGCGTAGCACCCACGTTGAGCTTCACGCAGGCGCCTCGCAGTCCAAAGGGCACAGCGGAGCGCTTACATTATTTCATCGACGGCATGTCAAGTTGCTATTCCCAGGATGCAAATGTTCGCTCCACATGGAACGTCAACGGACTGGGCTGGTGCTTATTGCCTGTCCCGTCAGCAGATACACGTCGAATTGGTCAAAATTCAACGACACATAAGTGATCCGCTCTCAGCTTCACACCACCCTTGTCACGCAAGCAACGTCAGCCATTTTCAGAGGGGCGTGTGCATACAACGATATGAGATGGACGGTGACGGGTATAGATCCACGGTAAGCACGGCAAGCCAGACATTGATGCTATTGACGATTTACTAATACCACACCCCCTTTCGTCGGGCATGTCAGCGCACTTACCAGAGGACCACGGTAGAGGCGTGCGACACTGGCTGGGATCCAACGCGACGGCAGGTCTTGGGAGTCATGGATGAAGCGGGAGCTGAGCATGACAATTCTCCTAGTGGCCCGTGTATGCTTCTTTTCATTTCAGACCTACGCGTCAGCCTTCCTTGGCCACGTACCTGAAGACGTACGCGGGTTTGGTCATTGAGACGCTCCTGTATGCTTTGCGCACGCGCACACTTTCTATCGTCCGGGGTCTACAGATCAGGATGTACCCAGGGTATTGATCTCACCAGCCTAAGCAGCTCCTAGAACATCTATTTCCCAGAGTAGACGCAGTCTGTTAGCCCACCCTAGACCGACCATCAGTCGTGATTCTGCAGGTCCCATGTGCCACCTCGATACGACAAGAGAACGCTGCGTGATACTTTTCTGTTCTTGCCCGTTTCTATTTGCCTTGTAACCTGGCCAATTTCAGCGACGACAACAAACGCTCATCGGGCAAAAGCGAACCTCGTTGGCAGCAGCGGCAAGGATGACTTCGCTCGTCTTTCGTCAACTCCTTGGTCGCTCCGTAGCTGGAAGCTGCACCATTGCCGCCGAAGATGATTTTGGGCCAGTTGTCGAGGGATGTTTGGACAACTTTGACTTTACGCTTCTATTCCAAGAAGCTATCCTCTCGATAACCCCGATGGGCGTGACGATTCTCCTACTGCTTCATCGTCTTCTGTATTTGCGCAAGCAGCCTCAAAAAGTCTATTCTGGAGGTTTACTGCAGAAAGCCAAACTGGTAACTCCCACTCTACATTGGCTGGCTGCCATCAAAATACAATCACCCGTCCAGTAGCTAACGCAAATCGGTCAAGGTTGCATTCGCCGTCTTCACAACGGTCCAGATTGCGCTCGTTGCCATTGCAGCCCTTCCCGGCACCCCGACTACGGCAGCATCGCTGGCATGTGCTGTAGTCAACCTGCTCGGGGCGGCCATCATGTGGGTTTCATCTCATCTCGAGCATGTGCGCTCGGTCCGGCCGTCTCTGCTTTTGAACGCCTACTTCTTCTTCTCGCTTCTTTTCGACATTGTACGCGCGCGGACCCTCTGGGCAATCTCGCAGAATGCCGCGTTTGCCAGTGGCTTCTGCGCTTCAATTGGCTTAAAAGTCGTCTGTTTGGTCCTCGAGGCCGTGGAGAAGCAAAGCATTCTTCTTCCCGAATACGCCACGTATCCGTCTGAAGCCACGGCCGGTTTTTTCAATCGCAACTTCTTTCTCTGGCTGTGTCCAACGTTGATCCGTGGCTTCAGCAAAGAGCTGGTCGTTACAGAGCTCGAGGCCAACGATAGGTCGCTGGATCCGAATACCCATCAGAACAAGCTCCAGGCGCTCTGGAACAAGTGGAGGAGATGGAACAAGAAGATGTCTCACTCGCTTCTCGTGACGTATGCCGTTCACTTTCGATGGAAGCTCGCGGCGGCCGTCATTCCCCGACTCTGTTTGATCGGCTTCAAATTTGCGCAACCGTTCTTGGTTCAGTCAGCTGTCGTCTACCTCTCCGAGCTGAATGGCCAACATTCAAGAAACTCGGGCTATGGGCTGATCGCAGCGTACATCATTGTTTATGTTGGAATTGCGGTAAGACAAGCGATATTTCAATCCGCGACGGACAATGTCTGTTTCCACCTGGCCATGGCCGACTGACACTTGCTTTCCTTTTACAGATCAGCGGTACGAAAGCACAGCACAAAGCATTTCGTCTCATCACAATGATCAGAGGAACTCTGATTAGCCAGATTTTCGACCATACCCTCAAACTCAGCACATCGTCTTTAAACGAATCCAAAGCCGTTACGCTAATGAGTTCTGATATCGAGAGAATCGGCACAGGATTGCGCAACGTGCATGAAATTTGGGCTTGTATCATTGAGATAGCACTGGCCATGTGGTTACTCCAAGGTCAACTCGGAATATCAATTATCGCGACTGGACTCGTCACTCTATGTGTGTGCTTGCCTCTCTCTAGCCCCGGCGAAAAGTAGCTCTGATCTGACATGGTATAGTCTGCACTGGTGGCGCGGTCTGGGTAGCAAAAGGTGCTGGAGACCGTCAAAGCGTCTGGCTTGAAGCAATTCAAAGGCGAGTCCATGCAACGGCAAATATGCTGGGCTCGATGAGGGGCGTCAAGATGTCCGGCCTCACCAATGACTTGTCGGCCAATATTCGAAAATTGCGTCTCGAGGAAATTAGCTCTTCATACGAGTTCAGAAGATTGCTTGTCCGCGTCGTGAATCTATGTGAGTTGCTAAGAGATCCGCTGGATGATTGTTTTCGCATATTGACGATTTGCAAAATAGCTTTCATGTCAACCGCTCTGACTCCCGTCATTACGTTCCTCGTCTTTAGCGTTTTGGCCAAAGTCAACAATTCTCAAACACTGACTCCCGAAATCCTATTTCCCGCCTTGACACTGTTTGAACTCCTAGCTTCTCCTGTTTCCGTACTAATCGAAACCCTTGGAGGTGTCATGTCCGCGGTCGGTTCCTTCCAGCGAATCGGCGAGTATCTCGCGACGGAAGTACACGTTGACAGCAGGAACAACGTCACATACGAGAAACACGGGTCATTTGGACTAGAAATGCCTCCAGTTATCCCCAGGTCAATCATCTCGATGGGAAGACGAGGGTTAGAAAACTGTGTGGAGGTGGCCAAACTAAGTGTTGGTTATGGCAACAACGAGGCGCCAGTTTTGAAGGAGCTTAATTTTGAGATCAAGACTTCGCAAATTGCTATGATTATTGGTCCAGTGGGATGTGGCAAGTCAACATTGATTCATGCATTACTTGGTGAGATACCCAAGACTTCCGGCTCCATCCATATAGCCTTTCAAGAAGCGGCGTACTGCAGCCAGACAGCCTGGATTACGAATGGGACGGTACGCCAGAATATTCTGGGGGAACTGGAGATGGATGAAGCCTGGTACAACACTGTCATCCATGTGTGCGCCCTAGATACCGACCTTGAACAGTTTCATGGATCTGATCTGTCCATGGTGGGAAGCAAAGGCGTCAGGTTGAGTGGAGGCCAACAGATGCGTCTGGTAAGTTCAATCACTGGCTTCGGGAGATGCTGGTGTTACTGACTTTGCTTAGGCGCTTGCAAGAGCACTCTACTCGCGTAAAGCAGTTATTTTCCTTGACGACATCTTCAGTGGCTTGGACTCAACGACGGAAGAGAAGATTTTTGCGCGCCTCTTCGGCCACGACGGCCTCTTCCGGAAACAAAAGACAACAGTCATCATGGCAACCAACGCTGGTGAGTTCCTGCGTCCTCGCAGCAAGGTCAAGACTCATTTGCTGAATAAAAGTCGTCTAGTTCATCGCCTGTCCTCAGCAGACCACATCATTGCCCTCAGCAGTGACGGCCGAGTCCTCGAGCAGGGCAGCTTCGAAGAGTTGCAGGCTACCGGTGCTTACACGCGCGCGCTGGCACCATCGAAACGCAAGACGGCGTCTGCAGGAGACCCCATGACGACGCAGATCAATACCCAGTTGTCACATGCAATAGCCCCAGAGGTTCCAAAAGGCTTGCAAAGACGCACGGGCGATGGAACAGTGTATAACTATTACATAGCCACTTTTGGCTGGTACAAGTGGTCAATTCTCATGTTCTTCGCTGCGTGCTACGGTCTATTGACCGTCTTCCCTCGTGAGTGAAAGCGGAAATGAAAGAGACTAAACCATCTCATTTTTATCACATATACTGACCAGGATGCTTGCAGAGGTGTGGGTTAATTGGTGGGCAACGGCAAACTTGAAGCAGCCGAGTTCACAGCTTGCATACTATGTTGGCATCTACGCCGCCCTTAGCATTCTGTCTGTTGTAGCGCTATTTGCATCTTGCTGGTAGGTTTCTCATTGCCGAGTACGGCGGTTGGACTGAACAGGCTGACAAAATGGTCACAAGGCATCTCATCATCAACTTGGTCCCAAAGACAGCCCTGAAAGTACACGACACTCTACTTCGGACTGTTCTCAAGTGCGTATCCTCAACCCTCCAAGTTGTCATCTTTGCTAACAAGGAATTGAATTCTGCAGTGCACCCATGTCCTTTTTCGCCAAGACCGACACTGGCGTCACACTCAACAGATTCAGTCAGGACCTGGAGCTCATTGACATGGAACTCCCTCTGTCAGTCATCAACACCGTCATAAGTAAGCGCCCCTCTCTAACCAGTCGGCCTGCTATTGCCCTACTAACTATGATTCAACAGTTTTCGCAGTCATCATCGCCCAAAGCGTTTTAATCTGCGTGACTGGCCGCTACGTTGCTGCGGTTCTTCCCTTGTGTGTTGGCATCGTCTATGCCGTGCAAAAGTATTACCTCCGCACGTCGCGACAGTTGCGGTTACTCGACATTGAAGCAAAATCGCCTCTGTTTTCACACTTCCTAGAAGCCCTCTCGGGGCTGGCTACCATTCGCGCGTTTGGCTGGCAGAATGGATATCTCGAGGAGAGCAAGCGCATCCTCGAGCTGTCACAACGCCCTTACTACATGTTGTTCTGTGTGCAGAGATGGCTAGGCTTGGTTCTTGATCTCATCGTCACCGGCATCGCCGTGGTGCTTGTGTCGATTGGCGTTGAGGCCAAGGGTGTTGTTGACACGGGGCTGATGGGGCTGGCGCTGGTGAACATTGTGAGTTTTAGCACGAATTTGAAGTTCTTGGTGACCAACTGGACATTACTGGAAACATCCATCGGTGCTGTTTCGCGCGTCCGTAGCTTTGAGCAGGGCACCGAGTCGGAGAACAACGACGATGGGCGGCAAAGACAGCCGCCGAGCGATTGGCCTAGCGCGGGTGCAATCACATTTGAAGGCGTGACGGCGCGGTTTGAGTAAGCCTCTTGAACGTCGATTCTGCTTGCAGATGCTGACACTATGCGTCGTAGCGAATCACTACAAAAGAATGTCCTCCGTGACGTGTCCTTGACGATCAAAGGAGGGCAACGCATCGGCATTTGCGGGCGAAGCGGCAGGTTCGTCATGATTCTTTTTTCTCTTCTTCCGCTACACAAAAATGAATGCTAAGGGCATGTTTCTTCAGTGGAAAGTCTTCTCTAGTTTCCACCCTGTTCCGCCTCCTGGATCCCCATGCCGGCCGCATCACCATCGACTCAATCGACATTTCCACTCTCGCACGGCATGAAGTGCGCTCGCGTCTTACCGCCATTCCTCAAGAACCTTACCTGCTCACAGGGACCATCCGCGTAAACGTGGATCCATTCGGCCGGGCATCAGATGAAAAGATAATCAGAGTGCTCGAGACGGTCGGATTGTGGAAGTTGGTCCAGGAGAAGGGTGGCCTTGATGCCGTGATGACTGAAGGTTCATTCTCACACGGCCAGCGCCAGCTTGTGTGTCTTGCGCGCGCCATGACGAGAGAGAGTTGTGTGCTCGTCATGGATGAGGCGAGTAGCAGGTATGTTTGCTGATTTCTCGCCTTGCGATTTCTGTTACCTCGGGTCCTTCTTCTCACCCAGTTCGCTGTTGTGTTTATAAGGATTCCTCTCCTCCTTATTTCCTAAATGAAAGCAAGCATCAAAGAAAAACATGTCCTGCTAACGGTCATTTCACTGCAACAGTCTTGACGTCAAAACGGATGCACTTTTTCAGCAAGTTATCCGCTCCGAATTTGCAAAGCACACGATTATAGCAGTAGCGCACCGCCTGGACACCGTAGTGGACTTTGATTACGTTGCTGTGCTAGACGACGGAGTGGTGGTAGAGTTCGATGCGCCAGAGGAGTTGCTCAAGCGCCCATCGGCGTTTAGAGAGCTTTACGAAGCACAGAAGGGGGAAACGATCGAGGAAGAGGAAGAGGAGATATCAGATTCGACTACTGCGAATGAGAAGTGGGGATGGATGTGGGAATAATACACTCGAAGTATTGATGGCGTTGCGGACAAGTCGGTAGATGGCGTCGCGGTCCTTTGCGGGGTTCACTTTTAACATGATCATGTTAGTATATTCCAGTATGATGTTCCCATAAAGTCCTTTATTTTTCTTCATCGTTATTCTCTCCGTCTTGGAAGTTACGAGTTGTGTGGCACACATGCTTCCCCCCTCGGTAGTCTATACGGCAACTGCCTTGAAACCACCAGCTAGGAATTGAAATGTATGTAGTTATATGCATGTGCTAAATAGTCTGATGTCTTGGTCTAATCTAAACTTGCTAGGTCTTCCTCCCGTCTCCCGTCAGAGGGCGGCTCTCAATGCACCCATTTGATTCAGAGACAAAGCAATACGCATGCCTTCCATGTTCTTTCGGCTTAATTCGTCTTCGGATTCCGGACTCAAAATCTTTCTGCGTCGCAACATTGTCTCCGGAGCGACTGTTTTCCTTCCCTCCTTGAAACAATACTTGGAGACGACTGCAGCGATTACAACAGAGCGAGCAACTTCTTCAAGAGCCTTGTCATCTTGATCGGGACCGTCTCGAGCAGCGGACAGTCGACGACTGCCTCCGGATACTAGAAAGTAACTGGCCATGTACAGCCACTTCTCATCCCACGATAAAATTTGCGATTGCAACTCATATTTTTGGAGGGGGGAAATCGCCTTGAAGAAGGTGCAGGCGACGCCTCCCAAGGCGAGATTCACCTTTGCGCCGCCTAGCTGGAGACAATCGGGGAAGACTCGCGCCAGAACCCGCAGCCGGCTTTCGTCCAAGTCGGAGAAGTAGCTCGAGTTTGTCTTGTGTAAGTTCATGTCGATCTCCATGAGGGGGCACCAGGTGGTGAGGACTTCTGGTTTGAATAGAGATTGGTGATCATCAAGCTTAGCACGGTTCTTCCACATAAGAACAGAGTATAGAGATCTTATCTGAGACAAATGCGCATATTAGCACTGAGTCAGCTTATGACCGTCAAGCATGCAAATGAAGACGGCAGACTTGCAGGACGAACAAAGGAACAAGGGGCAAAGGATCGCGCGTGTTAGGAAATTGAGTCATTCAATGTCGGCACCTACATGGTACATGCCGGGAAGGCACTTGAGGTTTGGCCCGAATATGGCCGTGGTGAAAGTCAGGCCGACAGCCACACCGGCGACGCATGTTGACGAAATGAGGCTCATGATGATGTAGATAACCAAGTTATCCAGCGGATTCCAACAAGAACTTGCAGTCTTGATCCTCGACTCCTCGACCCTTCGGTTGTGCAGAGGACTCAGTTCAAGCTGCCGTGGCACGGAGGGAGAGCACACCGACGGATTTCTGAATGTGCGGTTGTCGTTGTGCAATGTCAAAGACATCAGTATGTTTCATGGGTGCCGCGGCTGAAGGCACCTTTGACTGAGCCGTGTGTCTGTTCGGTTGCCTCAATTCGGGTGACTCGCCGAAACACCACGGCCTCGCCGTCTTTCTACTGCCAGGGGCCTATCAGCTATGATGGATATTGCGGAGGGCGCAGATGAGGCTACGAGCCGTGGTTGCTCCGCTATTTTGCACGAATATAACGAGCTAGTAGGGAGGCAGCGTTCAATGTTCCTTGTTTCCGAAATTGTTGAAAAGAGGAATAGTCGGGACGTGGAAGCCGGTTATCGCGGCCCGGATTTTCCAACCAACTACAGCTGACGGTAAGAAACACAGCGTCAGCATTTGATTTGCAGGGATGGTAAACACCCTTGCATGAATGTACATTCATAGTCATACAGGCTCAAGTTCACATCTGTGCCTTGCTTATGCCACGTGCAAAGCTCGTGGTGTCTTACTCCACGTAGCATTGGTAAGCTGGGCACACCCCTCCCATGTAGGGGTCGAGTAAGCAGCAGGATGGCCCAAATACCAGCAGAGAGACGTGAAAAGACTCCTGTTCACCCGTTTCACGCCCCTTGATGAGCGGGTGTGGGTGGTTCATGCAGTTGATGACTACCAAACCGGTGCCTATGCACAGTTGCTGAATCCTTTCCTATACCCACAGCTTAGTATTCTTGTATACATTCATACGGCTATTGGTAGCTAATGCGTACTGTCCCAGAATCATAAAATTTATTCTTAGCAACGAATGCCTTTGTCCTAATGCAATATCCACATCTCACTTCTACACGTGGGACACAAGGTACCACACGTGCAACTAGGTTCTCCTGGTGCGCAGGTTGCATCGTCAGCATGACTGAAGACGAATCCCGGTCAGTATCGTTCTAGGATTGTGAGATCATAGATGCTTCGGGTATGGGTGACAAGATGTGGAATATACAAAAGAAAGGCGCTTTAATGCTGTGATGTATTGAAAAGTAGCATGTGAGTGGATCTGTCATATTTCGGATTGCTGCCATTGCAACTTTTGTACGAAATAATCTCTGTTGCCCACACTAGTGTCCTGTTGAAGTCGCTGACCATTACTATGACCAAGCCCGACAACTCCTAGACGAAGTGTGTGTGGTATAGTTTTTGTTGCAGCAAGTTCTCCATTCTTCGTTTCTATCATACCCTCTCAAGTCATTCTTTAACCGTTTATACAGCTGTGGCATACTCACTCACAAATGGATGTCTCAGCTGCCATAACAGAGCCTCCAACACCATTCTGGAGTTCCACGGATACGGCAACCGGCTCAGAAAATACAGATTCCTCTCCAAGCTCACTCATCGTTGTTGATCCATCAAAAGCCTCACAACATATTACGCTTGAACATGGCGATTTTGCCTACCGATGGAATGTTCCTAAACCTCATTATAGCTACATATTGCGTTCAAAAGAACAGTTTCTGGCAACAATAAGCGCAGGTGATGAAGAAGAAACGTCCTTCTCGTCAAATGTTGAGTTGGTATCCAGATTCTTGCTCCATCTGATAGAGCAGGATGAGCTTGATGGCTGTAAAACGTCCATGAAAGCTCGAGAGGAATGCATCGAAACTCTCTTGTGGAGACTGGAAACAGATTTTCTCCGAGGTGCCGATATTCACACATTAGCATGTCAGCTGCCAGGAAATGCAAAGCAGCGACAAGTTGTCATTCAAGCATACACGGCCGCCATGGTTTGCACAAAACGCGAGGATAATCGAGCAGAGCTAGAAACAGCCCTGTTCCCGTCCTCCACCGAGAAAACCACAAGGACATATGCCATTTTCGGCGGCCAAGGCAACACCCTAGATTATTTTGGGGAGTTGCGGACTGTGTACAAGACATATAGACCTCTTATTGAGAGGTTTATAATCGTGGCTGAGCAAACCTTTCAAGACATACTAGCAAACGCTTCCGCTGCTCGAACAAGACAATACTGTCGAGGCATGGCCATCCTGCAATGGCTTCGTGAGCCACAATCGACGCCGGATCAAGATTATCTTCTCTCCGCTCCTGTCAGTTGCCCGTTGATTGGCCTCCTCCAGCTTGTGAACTTTGCCGTCATATGTCGCTGCCTCAGAAAATCGCCCGGAGATATCTTAAGTCATTTGTCTGGTATGACTGGACATAGCCAAGGAGTCGCAGTAGCGGCAGTTCTTGCAACAGTGACGACTTGGGACAGCTTCGATGCTGCTCTCGTCAAAGCCCTCACCATACTGTTTCATGTTGGGTCTGCTGCCCAAGGGGCAACTTCTCAAGTCACTATACCTTCAAATATCTCGGCAGAAACCGTAAAGAATGGCATGGGACTTCCCTCACCTATGCTAAATGTCGTGGGATGCCGTCTGGAGCAGCTTGAAACCTACATCAACGACCTGAACAGTCGCCTGGAGCCCCATCAACGCGTTTTCATAGGCCTCAAAAATGGTCTTTTAAATTTTGTCGTCTCGGGGCCTGTGCTGTCTCTGTATAGCTTATCTTGCATGTTGCGCAAGGTCAAGGCTACTCCTGGCACGGATCAATCCAAGATTAGGTTCTCCGCCCGAAAGCCCGACTTCTCGTATCGTTTCTTGCCTGTCTCTGCTCCATTTCACACATCACATCTACATTGTGCACAAGAAGCAGCTCTCCGAGAACTCGACACACTTCAGCTCGCCACGTCTGAGCTGAAGCTGCCGGTACATCACAGCAGCAATGGAATAGACATGAGGACTCTCAAGAAGCCAAATATTGTCCCTGATTTAGTTCAAATGATTCTTTGCGAGCTGAACGACTGGCCGTTGTCGACCGCCTTCTCCAATGCCACCCACGTTCTCGATTTCGGCCCAGGTGGCCTTTCGGGCGTAGGAATGATGCTGCACCGCAACCAAGAAGGGACAGGTGTCAGGGTCATTATGGCAGGCCTAGCCGAGGGTAAAGCCATCGAATGTGGTTATCGATCAGAGATATTTGCCAAAAAGGTCACTTTCAGTGAGAACTGGAACCGAGTCTATTCGCCAACCCTCATCCAACCGACGACGGCCGATATGCACATCGAGAATCGAATGACTCGACTTTTGGGACTGCCCCCTGTAATGGTAGCCGGAATGACACCGACCACTTCATCTTGGGAGTTTGTTAGCGCTGTCATGAACTCGGGATACCACGTCGAACTGGCCGCAGGCGGCTTTCACAACCCTGAGCAATTGACAACCGCTATTAACAGTCTTATCCATTCTATCCCAGCTGGCCGAGGAATATGTGTCAACATTATTTACGCCAGCCCCAAGCAAGTCCGGTGGCAGATTCCACTGCTGCAGAGACTACGATCCGACGGTTTCCCTATCGACGGACTCACTTTTGGTGCCGGCGTTCCGTCTGTTGAAGTGGCAAGGGAATACATGGCGATGGGTTTTCGGTATTTGTCTTTCAAACCAGGCTCAGCATTTGATATTGATCAAGTCATTGCCATTGCCCGGCTCGACGAGACCTACCCTATACTGATGCAATGGACAGGCGGTCGAGGAGGGGGCCACCATTCCTATGAAGATTTCCACGATCCTATTCTGAAGCTATACGGACGAATTAGGCGATGCTCTAATATCATCCTACTAGCTGGGAGCGGGTTTGGGGGAGCTGCGGACACTTATCCATATCTCTCAGGCACTTGGTCGACGTCGTTTGGCCGCCCTCGGATGCCATTTGATGGCATACTTCTCGGAAGCCGCATGATGGTTGCTAAAGAGGCCAAGACCAGTCAAGGCTGCAAAGAAGCCATTGTCGCGGCCCCTGGAGTGAAGGATGAATCGTCCTGGGAACAGAGCTACAACCAGCCAACAGGAGGCATAGTCACTGTCAAGAGTGAGATGGGCCAACCAATTCACAAAATAGCAACCAGAGGTGTCCTATTCTGGAAAGAAATGGACGACAAAATCTTCAGCATTGCTGACAAGTCCAAGAGACGCCAAAAACTCCAAGAGATGAGGTCATATATTATTCAGAAGCTGAATAATGACTTTCAAAAAGTTTGGTTCGGGCGTGACGACATGGGAAATTGTATAGACCTGGAGGATATGACCTATGCGGAAGTCCTTCGACGGCTGGTGCAGCTGCTCTACGTGGCCAAAGAGTCGCGCTGGATCGATATGAGCTTCATGAAGTTGACGGCAGACTTCACAAGGCGCATGTACAGCCGGCTACTGCCATCTAGTCCCAGTATCGAAACATATTTCGGTCTACGAGACCCGAAAAAGGCAGTGCCAAATATCATCTCCCAATGCCCGACGGCGGCAACACAGGTCATCAGTTACAGCGATGCGCGGTATCTTGTCTTGCTGTGCAAACTCCCGGGTCAGAAGCCTCCGCCCTTTTTGCTCGACATGGATGACGACTTTGAAGTGTGGTTCAAGAAGGACTCACTGTGGCAGTCGGAGGACTTGGCTGCCGTTGTGGGTGAGGATGCTGGCCGAACATGCATCTTGCAAGGACCAGTAGCAGTCAAGTACTCAACACGCGTCGACGAACCTGTCGGTGAAATCTTGGACTCAATCAACCGCGGACTGATTTCGAGTATCATGAAAGACCGCTATAGTGACAACATGGCGTGCGTTCCCCAGTCACAGGCGAGTTCGACCGTGCCGTGGACTGCTCCATTCACACCTCGCCATTGCTTTGTTCAATATGAAGGCAAGAAGACTCGCTACCATCTTGCAAAGTCAATCGAGAGCGAGCAGTTGCCTGACACTGAAAAATGGCTGCAAATGATTGCCGGATGTTCCGGAACTTGGCTACACACATTCCTCACTTCAAGCGTCGTCTCGCAAGGGTCCAAAATTGTTGCCAATCCAATCCGCAGGGCACTTTCACCAACCAAGGGTATGCTTGTAGAAGTCACAGAAACCGGTTCCCCCGAGGAGGCGGCCATAGCTGTCTTTGACTTGAAGTCAGAAACTTCATTGTCATCCTTTTCGAAGCCCTCTTTAATAATTCGAAAAGAGAAGGATATCCTTGTGACATTTTATACCCATGAGACCGTCGACCGGGCCACTGTCTCCGTGACATTCAAATTCACATATCATCCGGAAATGCCACTGCACCCAATACATGAGATTATGGAAGGTCGAAACGAGAGGCTTCGCTCTCTCTACTACCAGCTATGGTTTGGCGCGGATGTGGTTGATCGCTTTCCATCCCCGCGTGGCAAGAAGCGGCCATCAATTTCACACGTTCAACCATGCGACTCCATCCCAGAGAATAGCGAGCCCGAAATGCCACAATCTATTCAAGCAGGCTTTCCATCCCAGCCTGATCGCATAGAAAGGAACACATTTTCGGAGCTGAGTGATGAGTCGGTCGGTGTGGCCTCCCTGGAAAACTTTATTTTCAACAATCGTGGCTTGACTATTTCTTCTTCTGGGATACAAGCTTTTCTTAACAATATTGGACATGAGAGACATATGACTTCACCGTGTGGATCGGATGAGAAAACGGCACCTCTCGATTTTGCCATTGTGGTAGCTTGGCAGGCCATGATCAAAGCCATCTTTCCCACCGCCATTAATGGAGATTTTATGAAGTTGGTTCATCTTTCGAACGAGTTCAAGATGCTCGGTGATGGCGCCCCGTTGAGAAGCCATGACCGTGTCAGCACCCATGCGGAGATTCTGGCAATCCGCAATGAACCAGCCGGTCGTGTGGTCGAGGTTGGCGCAATCATCGAAAGGGGCTCCATACCAGTCTTGGAGGTGATATCGCAATTTCTTTTCCGAGGCAGCTACACTGATCACGGTGTCTGCTTTGAGAAGAAGGTCCAGCCTAAGACGTATATCCTTTTAGACACTCCGGCCAAGGTCACCGTGTTGAAGAGTAAGCAGTGGTTTCAATTAGTCGATTCAGAAATGGATTTATTAGGCGAAACCGTCATCTTCGAGTTGAAAAGCCTAACCCGCCCCGGCCAAGACTCCAATTACCTCAATGTCCAAACAGTCGGGCAAGTCTACCGTCAGCATGCGGTTACCAAGACGCGCCACATTATCGCCAATGTACACTACCAATGCGAGAAGACGATCGGCAACCCAGTCATCGACTATCTTCAGCGCCATGGGTCTTCTGTTGATGTCGTAAAACAGAAAGATGACCCTCAGTCGCTTGGAGATCACGAGGCACTACGCTTCACCTCCCCAGCAACTAATCACGGTTATGCCTCTGCGTCTGGAGACTTTAACCCTATCCATGTCTCGGAGCCCTTTTCCAAGTATGCAAACTTACCCGGCACAATCACACACGGCATGTTTACAAGCGCGGCTGTGCGACAACTAGTTGACAAGGCAGCTGGAATTAATAAGAATGTTCGCATGCGGTCGTACAAGTGCAATTTTGTTGATATGGTTCTTCCAGATACTCAACTGGAAGTAAAAGTCAACCATACGGCCACTAAGCACGGCCTGCGAGTACTCTCGTTTCACGCGACTAATATAACAACCGGGAATAAGGTCCTCATAGGTGAAGCTGAGGTTGATCAGCAGCCTTCAGCATACATATTCACTGGACAAGGCAGCCAGACACCAGGAATGGGCATGGATCTATACACCACATCGGAGGTCGCCAAAGAAGTCTGGGACTCCGCGGACAAGTTCTTCTTCGAAACCTATGGTAAATCGCGACCTACTTCCCCTAACATCTGGCTGACTTGTATGCTAATCAAGCCTTAGGTTTTATGATTAGCGATATCGTGAAACGTAACCCAAAGCAGTTGACGATTCACTTTGGCGGCCGGCGCGGGCGGAAGATTCGACAGAACTACATGGACATGACGACCGATTGCAACGGCCAGCCGCGGCCAGTATTCAAATCCATCACTGCAACCACTACGAAATACACCTTTAAACACAGCGCTGGGCTGCTTTACAGCACCGAATTCGCTCAGCCGGCTCTCACCATCTTGGGAAATGCGCAGTTTCTCCATCTCAAATCCCATGGCCTCGTCGACCCCAACGCCCTCTTTGCCGGCCATTCTCTTGGAGAGTACACGGCGCTTAGCGCGATTGGTGCCATTATGCCTTTTGAGCAGATTCTCTCCGTCGTCTTCTATCGCGGCCTGGTGATGCAGTCCAGCGTCACCCGCGACGCCAACGGATGCTCCCACTTCTCGTTAATGGCCATTAACCCGTCGCGCATCAGAAAAAGTTTGACCACGGAGTCTCTACAGACCCTGGTTTCTGCCATCGCTGCTGCTACCGGCAATCTGCTAGAATTGGTCAACTTTAATGTAGCAGGGCAGCAGTATGTGGCTGCCGGGACACTCCCAGCGCTCGATTGCCTGACATATGTGGCGAATTACATGGCTACACATCCAACCGAGTTGGAGCCCTCTCAATTGGCCAAGGGCACCAAGCTCCCAGCCGTGATAGAGATGTGGGCGGAAGAGGCTTCCAAGAAGCCAGAGCCTACGCAGTTGAAGCGCGGTCTCGCCACTATCCCTCTGGACGGCATTGACGTGCCTTTCCACAGCTCGTTTCTGAGATCAGAGATTGATGCGTTTCGGAGTGTGCTGCATAGTTATATCAAGCCAGATGCTATCGATGCCCGACGACTTGTGGGCAAGTATATAAGTAATGTGACTGGGAAACCATTTGACATTTCCTACCGTGCAGTACGGGAGGTGTACGAGCAGACAGGTAGTGAGATATTGAGGAGTTTATTAACTAGATTATGAACACTGCAATATGAAGGATAAGAGATATTTGCAAAAATAGAAAAATGAGAAGGGGTTTATCTAGATCGGTTTAACATACTTTAATCTCGATGGATCGTATATATCTATCGTTTACAAGTCCCTGAAGCCTTGGGGTTTTTTTTTTCTATAGAACTAGCACCTTTCCCTTTCTCTTTCGCCGAATACTATGCAGTACGCAAAGAAAAGATTACTTACTTGAGTTGCGGCGGTGAGGCATTCGCTGAACTTCCTTCCTGGAATAGCTACATAGCTACCTACGTAGTAATGCTATGGCTACAGAACATCAGACTTGACGTGCCATTGCGCTATCTCTGAGGCGTCGGCTCTCACAGCGACGACGCCGATATCATCGCCAACCCTATTCGCACTACTATTCCCACGTTTATTCTCGCTGTTCACATCCTCCGCATCTTCCTCGAGAGCCTGTCGCTAGAATCCCAGCCCCCATGTCCCAGAACAAGGTTCTCTCAGAGTTTCCAACAGCCCCGGATACGTATTTCACTGTATATTCCGTAATGGGCATTCCGGAGGGAGGGATGGGGGAGATAATTATGTGCCTGGCACGTCAAAGTGGTTTAGATCTGATCGGTGCTGATGCGGCAGCTGTCATTTACGAGGTCAATATGGTCCTCAAAGCTTGCAAGACATACCAGCGCCCTGCCAAAGGTGCTTCGCGTCGGAATTGATGGGACGACTCCGACTCGACGCTCTTCAGTCATCGTCTTAGTCGGCAAGAAAAAGCATTCTTCGAGTACTGGAGAAGCTACCCCACCCGAACGTTGGCGAGGTCATCGATATAGACAAGGATGAGGGTATATATTTCCGAAGACACCTCCCCTGTCGCAGATTGAACTCCCTGCTCAACAGGGTCGCATTGTGTGGTATCAGGATCTTCCCGTCGCCTTCATCATCCTCACATCGTCATCCCTGCGCCCTGTCTAGTATAGCAAGCTGTCAGTCGCGCATGTAACGGGTCAAGCTGCTTGAACGGCGGCTGTGCCGCCCATCACCAACTCTTTCAGCGGGTTGATTCTAGAACCTTCTTTGCAGGCGAATTGTCTAGGTATAATGTGCTATTACTACATGTATGTATAATTCTTTCTTCGTCATCGTGATAATAAACAGTATCGGGACTAGTTTGTTGAGTCAACGCGCTACAGGCCTTTCCCTGTAGGCAATTTCGTCGCGTTCTCTCGCTGCCACTCCATGATGTCAACATGGGCTTGACGCGGTTTTGCTACATCGTCAGAGGAAGACATGCTTAGCCCATTAGACTTCCAGCTGCCGGACTCTGTCTCCTTATCTTTTCGCAATATATACTTGTCCACTAAGGGCTTGACCCCCGGGACTGACACGGCAATGATTGTGGCGCTGACCTCGGCTACCTCAAGACACAGCAGCTTGAGGAACGAAAATTGAAACTCGATCTTTTGATCCGATTCCCCTTGACATGTTTGTCAGTAAAAATATCTAGCCCCAACTAGGACAAGCTGTTACTCACAACCGTAGTTAATAACTAGCACAACCCGCGCGGCAGAGAGACCGATAACGCTGGAATCATGTCGTCAGAAGACTGTCCACTGTGCCCAAGATTCATGAATGATGAACAGCATCAGTAACTCACAGTATACCCGGCAATAAAATACAAGCTAGTTGAAGCTTTTGTTTCCGCGCCAGCTGTAAGCCCTTGAGCATTACGGCTGGAATCCCAAATAATAAAAAGTCAGAGGCGAGCGAAATGCTAGATATGATGGAGTACACCTGAAACCAATGCATGCATGTGTGCCTTTCGTACTCTTCCTTGGTATAAAATACCCATACCATACTGACAGGCAGACAGTGGAAGATGAGAAGACAAATTTGCGCCACGTATCCTGCTAGAATAATGGCGGCAATACCCTTAATAGCCAGGAGGAACTTTTTATCCATGTAGCAAAGCCGCCAATAAAATGCGATACCGGATATTCGACAAAGCACCAACGCCGTGCTGTATATCAAGTGCGCGATGGTATCAAGGGCCTGAATTTGCGTGTAGGTTTCGTCGTCCATCATAAAGTACATCCACATGGGGTTTTGCCCAGCGCCCATTATAATGAGTCGTATACATAATGCCGTAAAGGGAATAAATACCACCTAAATTAAAAGATGAAAAGTATTCGGTGTTAATATCTTGACCTAGAGCAGATTTAAACCTGGGGGCCCAGCTTACCAGCGACGCGAGTACAACTCCGTCATCAAAGCCGAATCCATAGCCCTTGATAATAAACTTGCGCGAATAGAGTCGACACGCGACTACCAACGTGGCCAGAAAAGTGACGGAGGCGATGCTCGCGATGCCCGGTATGTTTTGATTGTTTCTCAGAAGTTTCATATCGACGTCCGGAGGAATCCGGCCATCCCGGATGGCTTCATCAATACCGTCGCTCATTTCGTTGGACCGTGTCGAACGCGTCGAGTTACTAGACGTCGTCCAGAACGAGAGTAATAGGTTCGGGAATATTATAATATTATGATCAGGGTTGGGAAAATAAACTGTGGAGTGTTCATGGGCATGGGCTGCTTACAATCAATTTATTACAATCTTCGATCTGTATTCATGCGATCTAGCCGGCCAACCATCATGACTCGCATTTCAGCGGCATTTACAAAGCCATGTCGGAGGAGAAAGTTTCTTTGCAGATTCCTGCTGGCTTTTTGACAGTTCAAGTTTCGCCGTGTGCCTAGAACCTGGCCACTTCGAGGGGTTGAGCGGCAGACCTGCTGATCTGATTGCTTGTAGTCGTTTCAGGTCTGCCGCACTAACAAACGCCATCAATGCGTTGCGCGGAAGGATGTTCGGAATTGACGGCAGTCCCCACAGGTATTGGTGTTAGCATGTGCTGTTGAAGTGCTAATGTCTCGCAATTGTTTGAAATGAAATTGGACTGCAAACTTTACTCACAAGTTACGTACGGTCTGGTGGAATATTAGTACTCCAACTGCAGACTTTGCAGAGGGCCAAAGTACAAGTGGCACACATGCCGCAAACCGCAAGACTATCAGGAAGGAATTCACGCGCCGAGACTTTGAGGCTTGTTTTTGGGGCATTTAACCCTACATCGATTAAATCTTGGCGACTGTTAATGAGGGTTCATCGGCTGTGTTGGTGATGCCGTGTGCGATTTCTGGCCATCACGCGTCATAACGAGTTCTGCCGAGCTAGCCTGTCGGGTTCAGATGTGTTATATTAAGCTCGTGAAAAGAACCAGATTATGATTGTGATGATCGTGTCTTGGCGATTGCCCACGTTGCGCTACCGTAGCGAGTCTTGTTGAACCTGCAATCTTTCATGACGCACGCCATCATTTGTCGCCTCACTGCTGCGTATAAATGTGTCACTGTTGACAGCCTGATGGAGCATCCGTATTGCTAAGGCGACTGCGCCGCGTAACAGAAAGAGTCAGCTATGGCATAATCCTTTACGACTCCGGTTAGCGGGCTTGATAGTATTGTTCCGTGCTGGATACCAATGTTTAGCATCAATTCTTCATACAAGATGTATAGGATTATACTACCAAAATTAACATGGTATTGTATTTATTTTACCGTTGATGTATTGAAATGAAGGGTGTGGCAAGATTAGGCAGACAAGCCAAGCTTGAAACATGATTCCACATGACGGATACAGGGCCCGCACCATGGAAGTCAGAATACCACAATCGAATGTTATGTCAAGCAGCGCCGAGGCAATATCAAGGAAACAGACTTAGGGCTACGACATGTGTCGTAGGCGACACTCGAGTCTGCAGACCCGTCTGATGTGTGTAAATTGCAAATGCAAGATTAAAAAGATGGATTACATGAACTCGAATATGCTTTTGTGTATGTGAAGGAGGAATTGGGGTAAATTGTAAAAGAGCATCATAGTTTACATCTTATTTTTGTCTTGGAGGGGTAAGGGGAAGGGGAAGGGGGGATATATTAAGATATAGGCTGGAAGTAAATGTCATATATCATTAAACTCGAAGACGACGGGCACTTTACATCCGTGGTGAGTCTCGTTTATGTGATTCGCTTTGACGTTAATTAGGCAGCACATGCTACACTGATTCATTCATTCGGAGATGGATGTCTTATCATTTATGCTAGTTACACGAGACTTTCAAGCAGAAGCCGGCGTTCTCAGCGTGCAAAGAAGGTTCATTGAGAAGTCGTATTCATGTGTACTTGGCTACGCCAGTATCAGACGTCCAGGCAGCCTTGCTTCATCCAAGGTTTCAGCATACCTTGAGCATTACCTCTTCACGCGTCTGCTCATATATCGTGATTTATACCTACGGTCAACGCCATCTTCCGTTGATCAGTTTGGGAGATGTTATCTGTGCAGGCAAGGCCTATGCAGTGAAGTTTTGGACTGTTCGGAGTTGAGAGCATTGGGACAATCTGCTGTCCGGTAGGAAGCCAAGGCTCTGGCACAAGCAACGCCCTCCTAACCAACAATTTCGTCTTGTGTTATTACCTTTGTTATTACCAGACCTTTGTGGATATTCATGCCCACCTATTGCACGGTCTTTGTATTCTATTGTTCTAGCGGCCGGGGAGGCTCCGTGATTACCGGACGGATTGGCTGTTACACTCACAATGTTGGTCATATGGACGCCTGGCTAGACACATAATTTTCTGCGTTCACGCTATCGTCCTAGCGTTCCCGTGACGCCCTCAAGAAGTCTTTAGGTCGTCATAAGCATCCCGATGGCAGGTTGGTTCCCTGTCTGCTACGTCAAGCTTTCATTGGATATGCATGCTGTAATGAACCAGAAGCAGGTAGATTAGGGCCTTGCCGTGCCTGAGTTGCCCGAGGGTTTGTACGTCACAATATTACACTACACACGTGGTTCGAATCCGTGTCACTTGGCTGCTTCTTATTTAATAATAGTAGTTTGGCAAATCGTTGGGATGTCATAGCCTGTGCTGCTTTCAAAAACGGGCGCTACCCTAGAAGATAATCGCATGGGCAACCTATAGGAGCTTGAGTTGACAAACCTCAAACACGGACCAATTACGCCAGGCTCAGCTGATGTGCATAAAGACTGGTAGTGGCACGGAGTCTCGTCACCCGGTCTACATACCAGCATGTAACTACGTAGACCAGTCACTTTATTCCCCCAGCGCCATTTCTCATGTCCACCAGACGTAAACAACATTGCGCTTCTGTCAGAACATTGAAGGCATACTCTTTTTAAAACAACCCCCTGATTCCTAAAACTAGTAAACTCGCTAGTGCAACCGCCACCTCTGTTTTTTACCCTTCAGAGGCCGCTAAGCCTGCTTCCGCCGTCGCATTATGTCCGGCTCCGGGAACTCGCCCTCGGTCAGCTCCCCATCGAAGGAGAGCGTGGCCGATAAGGCTTGCAAGCTGGCCAATAGAGTGATACTCGCGCAGATTCAGACCAAGCTCAAGAGGAATCCTGCGACAAACCTATCTCCATTCCTTCGGCAGCAGTCGGAGTCCTACGACGAATTTGTCGCAAATCTAGCCGCCGGGCAAAACGCCGAGAGTGACAGTGAAGATGAGGATTGCCCAGATCTCTCCAATGAGCTGTGTGGACTCGTACTTGGTGGCTCACCTGAAATTATACATGCCCTCCACGACAGGGTCTTGGAATTGTCTTCGGGAGGTGCGACGACGTGCAATCTCGATAACTCAAAAAACCTGCCCATGAATATTGTGGCGGGGCTCAATGAGGCCATCCAAGGAGGACAAGTTTTGTGGCGATTGCACGACACGTTTGTCATCGGCCTTGGGTCTTCTGAAGTCGTCAAAATCAGCACCTCACTCGACCTTGACGAAATTAGTAACTTGGAGTACCTCAACAGTCTCTCTCTTGGGATTCCAATACCGTTGTGTCTCGGCGCCTTACGATCAGGCCGAAGGGTTTACTTGTTCATGTCTCGTGCGTCCGGTCAGCCGCTTGAGATGGTGTGGCCGCAACTAACGCCCCTCCACAAAACATCCATCCAACAGCAGTTGATACAGATGTTTACCACTCTACGATCTATTCCCCCAAGCACAGCCAGGGAAGAAATGAAAATTGGCAGTTTCGCGTCAGGCATCTGTAAGGACACCAGAAGGTGTCAGCGAGTGAGCGTTAGACCTATTTATAATGAGATTGACTTTAATGACTTTCTCTGTCACGAAGAAAAAAGGACACAGACCGCTTGGATTAAGATGATTCGATCCGCAATGAGGGCGGATCATGACCTGGTTGCTACTCATGCAGACCTTCATCCCCGGAATATCATGGTTGAATGGGACACCGAGGAAGGCGGTACCTTGCATATTACCGCAATCATTGACTGGGAGCCAGCTGGATGGTATCCTGAACATTGGGAGTTCGTGAAAGCTCTGCACACGGTCGATATCAAGGGTGCCTTGGCGGATTGGTACCAATACCTCCCCACAGCGGCGATTGGGTCTTGGCCTACCGAGTTTTCGCTTGATTTGCTTATTGGACGCTGGCTTGGGTAAACTCACTTCCTCAACTGTCCAGTATAAGTGAGATTTTCTTGCTAGACTCTATAATACGCACCATATCCTTATTTTTCCCTAGGCCTTTCTTGCGACCTCCCAGGAACGAATTGCTGGCTTCCCCACTACGTCTCGCGATTTCACTCTCCAATGACGCCTGCGGGTATTTCACGGGGTCGTTGATACCGCCGATCTGGACATCTTGTCTGGCAGTAATGCCGGTCAACGAGTGTGCCTCTCAAACCAGGCCGGGGTGGACGCACTTCAAAGTTTTTGCGATAAAGGGAAAACCTGATGCAGACCGGATAACTTTTGATTCAGCTGTGGTTTTCTCTGCGTAAGTGTAGTGCCATAATAATTCCCGTGCATGTAAGCGAATTTCCCTTCTTTCTTGGGAGTGGCGCAATCGGATTCGTAAGTGACTCAATTAAATGGGCCAGCGGAAACCTTCTTCTTCTGTCAGCTTACAACTGATTCAGGCAAGACCTTCCTCCCGCTCTCGCGGGTGAATCGGATAAGATATGTGGGCTTCGGTCGACTCGGACAGTTCGGAACCTCGGAGGTCAACTGGATACTTATTTAGCTCGTCCGAGATTTGTTAGTATGTAGGTCCGATCCCGAGAGTAAGCTGTGGAGAATAGTTGCCATTTAATTTACCGGGTACAAATTGACGATAACCTTAGAATAGCTTACTGTGCTTTACTAAAGTTCTCACTTCTATGACGTCGAGATATTCTAGAGTGGGCACGGCATGTCGACTCAAGCTCATTAAGAAGAAGTGTAACCACTAGACCCTGAATCTATTGTATTCAAGATTCGGGAAGTTTCACAATTTGTTACCGAGGCTCCCGAAGCTCCGAGCCTTTAGGCACAAATTGCTCCAATGCCACCTTGCGCAAGAATGTATATTAAGCAATGCGAGACTGCTGAACCATGGAAATTTAATAACAATACTTTGGACTCATCAAATACTAACCGTTGAACTTTGACGTTTATATCTCCTCTTATATTACTTACCTTGACGCTGCTCGCCCTCCAACAAGTTACAATGGAAACCACTTGTCTTTGCAAAGCAGTAACAGTTAAAGTCTCGCAGAATTGGCTTGATGGGAAGCAACATGGTCAAATCTGCCATTGTTACAACTGCCGCAAAGTAAGTGGTACAGGTATGCGTCTTCTACTGATACTTTGAAAGCAATGTCTGTCAATCTAATATATTTTCCTAGCCATGGGAGCTACCAATCTTATTGTTGACCGCTCCACGGTTACAATTTCTGGTGAACTGTACCTCTTTGAAGATTACGACACCTCGACTGGCAAGCCAGTTCACCGCTATTTCTGTAAAGTCTGCTGCAAGTAAGGATTTTTGACTTTTCCCGAACTAGAAGGCAAATTCAGAATTCGAGCTAATCGATTGCCACTATAGCCCTATTAAAAGTGAAAGCCATCTGGTGCCTGACTCCATTATCCTCAAGATGGGCATCTTTGAGCATGTTCCAAAGCCGAAGAGTGAGGGTTTTGCACAGGAGAGACAGGCTTGGGGCCAGCCGGTTGCACCGGATGTTGAACAGTTGCAAGGAACAAGCTATGACTAAATAGCCTTCTTCCGGAAAGTAGAGCTATTTTAGCAAAACATATTCAATGTTCTAAATATTAGTCAGCTACATAAATAGAAATATATTACTATGTTTTTTAGAAGATAATTGCTAGACGGGCCTAGCTTGTCAGGCCTTACTTGTGGGATAAAACTGCCTTTATTAATTGAATACTCAAGCGCTTTACGATCAGTCTAAGCGTTACAGGGGCTTTATAGGGCTTAGAGCTTAATAACTTAACTTAGTAATACTGTTATAAACTTATAGTATATTAAAGGTTATAAGTTTCCCAAATGTAGAGACGAGTAACCGTTATACATATATAAGTGAAACAGCTATGCCCAAGGTTTCCACCGGCCTATATATTCAATTCGTGGAATTTCGACGTCCTGTATTGTTAATGCCCCTTTTGTTAGGCTTTATTCTTGGGCGCTGTTGTGGGGTCCTAACCATGTAATCTCTAACAGCTATAGCTTTGCAGGGCAAACATCTTGGAATTATAATATGCGAATAATAGCTGCGTTGTTTTTAGTGCAGTAAGTAGTAGTTATAGTTGATATACTATCACAAAAAATTACAAAATTATAAAAACTACACGTGGAACTACTCTGCTTGTAATACCCAGCATATCTGACTTGTAATGCCTAATATATCTGACTCGTAATGCCTAATATGTCTGACTCGTAATACCCAGCGTATCTGACTCGTAATACCTAGCTTATAAATTATAGTGTATTTAAGGCCGGAGTATCCTCCCTATTCAACTTTTTTTATATTCTTTACTTTTTCCTCTTCTTGCCCTTATTAAATTCAGCTACCCTGTCTAACTACTATTTAAAATACACAGAAAACATGAAGTGTACTCTCTTTTTCGCTGGTTTTATTAGCCTGGCCGTTGCAGGGCCTGTTACCAACTGCCAAAATACATCAACAAACTCGACATTAGTGGATGGGTTTCAGAAGTGGGAAGAAGACGTACGAGCTTGTCGCAAAAAGAAAGCAGGCGCCGACCGCGAGCATTGTTGGATGGCAGCTGCACAACCCTGCTATAATAAAGTCGATGATGTGTTTATAGAATGTCGAAAGTCAGGCACGCCTGTAAATCAATGTATAGAAGAGGGCGATAGAGGGAACAGTAAATGCGGAGCACTGTATGATATTTTAATTGGAGAGAACGGTCTTAAGCCAGAAGGGGAGTGAGTCATGTAGACAAGGATAAATAACCTTCCTGGGCTCTTAATCAGGCGACTAATACATGGGCAGCCTAGAAATACTGGGGCACCCTACAATACATGAGTCATACAAGCTTTGAAAGCAGTTGCAAGATATACTCTGGCAGCATATTAGCCCTAAAACCGATTACGAGTAATCTGTGGCTCCTAGTTTGTCTGCTTTAAATTGGGGGACCTGGATATCAATTGACCCAGCAGGTGGTAATACCCCTTCATATCAAGGTAGTTGTACTACAAGCATCTAAAGAAGATAGAAAATCGTCTAATATTATATTGTGCTTGTTTTCTAGCTATGCAATTTTAACAAATACTAGGTCTCTTACCTAAAGAACTACAGTACCAACCATGGAATAAATTCTCAGCCTTTCCCTCTCGTCTATCTAGCTAACAACTCTCGGTCACTCTTAAACCAGACTTCAACGCTTTGCCGTGTTCCAACCCTCCCATCTCGCAAAGTCCCCCGTGTCCAAATCGAATAGGTCTAGCATGCGGCCTACGCTCTGGTCGACCAAGTCATCCACCGACGAGGCCCGGATATAGTATGCCGGGACGGGAGGGAAAATAATAGCGCCCGCATTAGACACTTCTAACATGTTGCGCAGATGAATACTGCTCAGTGGGGTTTCTCGAGCGACCAAGACGAGCCTTCGTCGCTCTTTAAGCATCACATCGGCGGTGCGAGAGATGAGATCGTCGCAGAAGCCGGTATTTATTGCAGCCAGTGTTTTCATGCTACAAGGAACGATTATCATTCCGTCTGCTTTAAAGGATCCGCTTGAAATTGGAGCTGCCATATCGTGAATCGAGTGGGTATGGTCGGCCAGGGCCTTGACATTCGAGGGATGGTAGTCGGTTTCGTACTTGATAGTTGCCTCGGCCCACTGGCTCATAACCAGATGCGTTTCCACGTTCAACTTGCGCAAAGCGATGAGAGTCTTGATGCCCAGGGTTGCCCCCGTCGCCCCGGTTATTGCGACGACGATCCGCTTGCACCTCTGAGATGATGGCTGTTGCTCGGGCGGATTTTGTGTGACTTTTGTTGACGGCATTGCTGCCATCACGGTTGGGGCTTCCGCCGGTAGATGGGCGACCAGAGTTGAGAGCTTGTGGGTGCTGGCACTGGGAGAATAGAGTACAGGCCTTTGGCGGTGATACTAGATCGGTACTAGCCTTGGAGCTTTTGCTTCGTCTGAATGTGTCTTGATGTAATTGGCTGGTTGACTTTCGATTGTTTTATGATGAGAGAGATGATTCTTGAGAATCTTTGCAACTCGGCCCAACCTTATATCTGCTTACGCGGCACAAGTAAAACCGTCGGACTACCTGAAAAATTACCAACCGAAACTGTACAGCCGCCAGCCAGACACCGTGCGCATCGATACTACCAGACTTGACTAGATTGTTCATATGCAATGACAAAAAGGGAAGAGATGGCCTCTGTGGGAACATCCGAGGCCCCGAACCCGAGGCTCCGAGCCCAGGGCCCCCGAACCTTGGGCGAAAGGCCTCGGGCGATCTGCCGTACTAGACTGACGACAGTCATACCCACCGCGCCAGGTATGCTGCCTATCGACATCTCGGGCCCTTCGGTATGCTCGATGACCTCCTCTACGGCGGCTGGAGACGGTGTAGAGTAGAGAAAGACCCGACTTGATGACCTCGGTCTCCAAATAGGTGGCAAGCATTCAATCCGGATTCCCCCAGGTCGACTGCACCCCATGGATATTTAAGCCACGCACTCGGGCCATTCTTCTTCGAGTTGCGGACGCACAACCTACACACAGCCTGTTGTATAACTTACACATCGATTCCATAAAAGCACCACAATACCACTTAAAGGTGCATACTCACCGTGAAACGTCTTCATGGCCGCCGACCCGCCTCATCTCTGCTTTCGGGCCTTTGTCGATGCCCTCAAGGCCGACAATGATCTTGTCGAGATTAACACCCCCGTCGACCCCCATCTCGAGGCCGCCGCCATCACTCGTCGTGTCTGCGAAACTAATGACAAGGCACCGTTATTCAACAATGTCATTGGCTCGCATAACGGTCTGTTCCGTATCCTCGGTGCTCCTGGCTCGCTGAGAAAGTCTCCCAAGGAGCGTTACGGCAGACTGGCACGCCACCTGGGCCTTGCTCCAACGGCTTCGATGCGGGACATCCTCGATAAGATGCTGTCCGCGAGCGATATACCCCCGATCCCCCCGCAGATTATACCGACCGGGCCCTGCAAGGAAAATTTCCTGGATGAGAGCCAGATCGACCTGACCAAGCTTCCTGCACCTCTGATCCACCAGGCCGATGGCGGCAAGTACATCCAGACCTACGGCATGCACATCGTGCAGTCTCCGGACGGGTCGTGGACCAACTGGTCCATTGCCCGTGCCATGGTCTCGGACGAAAAGCATCTTACCGGACTCGTCTTGGAGCCGCAGCATATCTGGCAAATTCACCAGATGTGGAAGAAGGAAGGCCGTGATGTGCCATGGGCTCTTGCCTTTGGTGTTCCTCCAGCAGCCATCATGGCCTCGAGCATGCCAATTCCAGACGGCGTCACCGAGGCCGACTACGTGGGCGCCATGACCGGCTCGGCTTTGCAGCTTGTCAAGTGTGATACCAACAACCTGCTTGTTCCGGCAACTTCCGAGATTGTCTTTGAAGGCACCTTGTCCATTACCGAACAGGGTGTCGAGGGGCCATTTGGTGAGATGCACGGCTATGTCTTCCCTCACGATACCCACGTTGGGCCCAAGTACCATGTCAAGCGCATTACGTATCGCAACAATCCCATTCTGCCCATGTCAAGCTGCGGACGACTGACTGATGAGACTGTGAGTTGATATTGTTGTCCTGGTCAATACAAAAGCCGGCCGTTAACACAGAACACCAGCATACCCTCATCGGCTCTCTCGCCGCCGCCGAGATCCGCAAAATCTGCCAGCAAAAGGGCCTTCCCGTCACCGACGCGTTCGCACCGTTCGAGTCACAGGTGACCTGGGTCGCCCTGCGCATCGACACGGCTCGACTGCGTGAGATGAAAACCACGCCAGCCGAGTTTAGAAAGAAGGTCGGTGACGTCGTCTTCAGCCACAAGGCTGGCGTCACCATCCACCGCCTCGTTCTGGTGGGCGATGACATTGACGTATATCAAGGCAAGGACGTCATGTGGGCCTTTTCCACCCGCTGCCGCCCAAACATGGACGAGACTTTCTTCGAGGACGTCGCCGGATTCGCACTTATCCCGTACATGTCTCATGGCAATGGTCCGCCGGCTCGGGGAGGCAAGGCCGTCTCCGATGCCCTACTTCCGTGCGAGTATACCACGGGTCGGGATTGGCAAGCGGCTGACTTTGAGAACTCGTATCCGGAGCCGCTCAAGCAGAAGATCTTGGCCAGCTGGACCGAGTTGGGATTCCAGGACGACTAAGTGCGCAGTAGAAGAATGCAATACTTTCGGTTTAGTAATATACAAAGCCGAAGGACCAAGTCGCTCATTGAACAAAATAGCTAGTATTATACCGCTATCCGGCAGGTAGTAATATTCTAGTAAGATGATTGATATTTAAAACAAATATTATGTAGTTATAACATCAGCTCACGTGACCGCCGGCAAACACCCGGCAAAGGGGGGCCGCTAATCCCGTGTGGCAAGCCTTTTGAAGTCTGGTAGTAGGACTCGACCGTTGGCCAGTACAAGTCCCATCTCAAATTTATCATCTCAGATGTCGACGGTGCATTTTGATGAAAACGGCCTGTTTGAGACCAGACGACGCCACATAACGGCCACTAAGAGCAGCCAGCGGCATTCTCGGCGACATGAGTGCCGTTACTGCGAACAATGAAGAGGCGGACCGGGTGCTCCGCCAAAAGCGCCGGGCGCGAGGGCCCTCTGCTTGTTATCCGTGCAAGAAACGCAAAGTCAAGTGTGACGGGAGCGTGCCCTGCCAGACTTGTCGAAAGCGACAGCACCCGCAGATCTGCACGTATCATCTCTCCATGCACCCGCAGCGTGCGTCGGTGGCGGCACCGGTTCAAGATGAGACTGCTCGCTCGGCCTTGCCTGTCTGTCCGGGAGAAGCGGGGAAGGTGAGTTGTGAGCCGTCATCTCTACCTGATGAGGCGTCCAAAAACTACGTGTACTCTGGAGACAATTCCTTCGTCTCTATTTTGGGGTCGAGGGCATCCGGGGCCAACGACTCGGTGGCTGGTGAGCTTACTTCGGTCCTGGGTCTCCAGAACACTTTCAACATATATCCGTTTATGGATTCCAAAACGCCCCATGATAGATGGAAGTTGTTGCTGGCTGTGCTACCACAGAGAGCAGAAGTCTTGAAGTATACTCCAATCTGCTAGCAGCAACGGACATTGTCACTAACGAAACCAGATTCTTTCACTGCTATCGGGCTACAGCATATCCATTCAACCCAATCATAGTAGATATTGACCAATTTGAGTCAGACTTATGCACATATCTAAGTGCTCACGCTGCTGGCGAATTACATGACCCAGGCAAGATCTCTGACTGCTGGGCCACCAACAAGTCCATTGGCTATATAAGTCTTTTGCTGGCCACTTTAGCGGCAGGATCACATTATTCGGATGTCGAATATCCCCACCGCCAGGAGCTCTCTATAGACTTTGGTAGGAAAAAAAAATAATCGACCCACATGATGTTCTGCTAATAGTGTTGCAGCCAGTCGGTCATTTCAAGCCCTTCGCTTAGCCAACTTCCTCTTCCGACCATCGCTAGACACCATTCAAGCCCTTCTCATCTTGGGGAATACCTTGCAAAATATGGGTCAATCCGATTCCGCCTGGGCAATGCTCGGCACAACGGTTCGGCTGGCCCAAGCGATGGGGCTGCACGCCCAACGAAACACAGTTCGCTGGCCCGAGTGCATTAGGACAAGGGCAAGGGCGCTCTGGTAGGTTGCTCCATGAAGAGAGAGGCTAATATCTCCCTTGTCCAACTTATCCACCATGTAGCATTGGTTGATAGCTGATAGAAGACACGCAGGTCGACAATTGTGTGGCAGGATAGTCTCCTCTCTCTTTGCTATGACCGCCCGCCGATCGTGTCAGTAACTGAATGGCCGCTGGACGATTCCTTCTTTCAACGACAAAATCTGTCGTACACGGAAATTATGCATTTTATCTGTCGACTAAATCTCGACATAATGCGGCCTGAAACTCTTGCCGTTGCAGAGGTCAACCGAGCCATCGAAGGCTTGCAACAGTTTGATGGTGTTTACCAACGGGGCCAGCCTTATCTTCGGGCCTGGGAAAACTGCACGACGATCCAGCAGCATCTCGAGCACCTCGCATTAAGAATGCATTCGTCCTTCTTCATTTCCGTCCTGTGCCGCCCAGCTATAAAGACATCGCTGGCACAACCACCGCTTCCTCACACCGACATTCTTCGTACTCGTGCCAAGGCGAGCTTGATAGATGCGTCGAAAGCATTCCTGGACTTCCAGGCCCTCAGCGTTATTCCACTACGAAGCTGGTCAATGGTTCACACTGTTCTGAGCTCGACCTTGCTACTTTGCGCCTGGGAAGAGACCCGTAACGATCCCGAATGCCGTGGCCTGCAACAAAGAGTAATCGACGTCTTCTCGTTATCAGACTCTACCGCCGGCGATGGTGCTTTATTGTCAGACAATAACCGGGAATGGCTGTCTGCTCGCCACATTCGGGCTTTGGTTAAGCTGCGAAATGCATTGGACCGAGAAGAAGGTATTAGCACCACGGGTAATGAGAACTGGGCTGGACTCGGAGCTAATGATATATCTCCCCTTGGGACTGTGTGCGTCTTCTTTGTCGTTTGTTTATTCGTGTCTCAAGTTGTGCTAATATTCTACGTAGACCTGATGGATATTTGGATATGCTGGATCCTGCGGCCATATCGCCCGTCACCTATCTCAACTCAGTCCTTAATGGTATGTTTTATATTTCTCTGCTACATAGTTACCAAACCTAAATTAACGTTCTACCATAGTTTCTCTCTTTGACTTTTCTTAGAATGATAGCTTTCTGTACCATCACATAGTAGAGAGCTTGCTGCCCGCTGTCACGGGCTACCGGACCTAGTCCGATTTACATAAATTAAATTCATTTCGCTTAAGTTAGTACACGTAACTGTATAATCGCGACCTCAAACTCAGAGAATATATTCTGAACGCTCCCAGATATAGGTCTACAGCATCTGCGATCACATGGATGAGACTCGGGATTACAATTTGGTGCAAGGCAACTTTTCAACCAGTGTCTTCTGGACTTAGTCCTCCCTAGCCTAGATGACTCGCGGCTCTACATGGTCTAAAATTGGACAGTAGACCTGAATCTGCATGATCTAGGTTGTTCTTACTCGAGTCTGTAGTCCAGCAATTCGTTCAGATCGCACAGGAATGGATGGCAGTACAGAGTTTAGGTGACTCAAGTCAGCATAATTGAGCCTGCGACTAAACCTGGTGCATTTGATTGGTGCTTTCAACCCGCCGAGTTGCAGGTGTCGTCTGTTACACAAGGGCTACGGTCGCGAGACCTAGGGCAAAGTCCCTCACCGACTTCTTATATTCAAAGACGTCTTTGGCGACCGAGGCCTTGAGGAAAACCAAGGACCTTTGATACCAAAGCCTGTTACTAGATGAATTGAGTCATATTGCCCCAAGCATTTAGCCCTTGTCACATAGACAGCTCATTCTACGAACTACCCAGCGCCCTTATCAGTTTACCGGCGCCGGTAGCTGTGTGTGACAAGGGCAGGGCTACTAGGCCTGGAAGGTTGGGTTAAAAGTTCAATTTAATAAGCAACTTTGAAGTATCGAAGATGCTCGGTTTCCTAAGAGACTTGAGAGATCAGATGCCTCTATAACTACAAGAAGTCGATGAGCCTAAGCGGCCTGAGGCAACCCTTGTAAAAAACAGTAAAATATGAAAATGAGAGTGTAAAGACGGCTTGAGTTTCAAGTTGACTGATCAGCCTGCCCTGGTATCTAGCTGTCACGGGTCCGCAAGCCCCTTGAATTATCCTGTCAGCTAGGCAGAAACCACAAGCAGGCGACCTCATTCTACTATCTCTAGTTTTCTCTGCGTAGGTGTAGTGCCAACATAATTCCCGTCCTTGTAGTGAATTTCTTTTCCAACACCCCCTCAGGTATCATGTCGGCATCACCATTTGCCCTTAGAGCCTCCTCTAGCGTGCAAAACCCTGTTTGCTCAAACCCCAGTGACTGGTACATGCCAAGTGTGGCCAAGTTGTCAGGCTTCACCATGCACCGGACTGTAATCGTCGGGGCCACCCCACCACGCGAGACGACAAAGTCGCACGCTGCTTTGCAGAGTCGCTTACCGAGGCCCTTTCCCCTATGGCTCGGCAGATTGTACAAACTGAGCATCTGCCATTTCTCCTCTTCTTCATCCGGCGCTGCCGGCGGCTGTCCCGACTCTGAAAGGTGGAATTCCTCGGCGGAGAGAGGCCCGCGCAAGGTAACTTGGGCAACCCATTCGCTTTCGCCCTCCAAGGTGGCTACGCATACAAATGTTTCCTTTCTCGGGTGTTGAAGGCGTGAAACCCAGACGTCGTCGGGAAATTGAGACTCGGTTTCGTACGTTGAAGAAAAGGAATGAGGAGACTGCTTGAGCGCTTCAAGGCGCAGCCTTTTGTATTGGGCTGCTAGCGATGGCAAGTTGGGGTCCGACGGATCAACTCGAACAAATTGATATTCCATGGTGAAAGAATCTGATGCCCCGTCAACACGACGACAGAGCCGTCAATTTATGCTTTGGTCGCATCGGTCTGGTATGCTTTGTCATTTCAAGGACGGTTGCGCATGTTCCGACGCTTCGGCCGAAATAAGTGGGTCATTATTAAGCCGTGGCGCCGAGTCGCGGACCAAAGCGAATGCTTGTGCGGGCGATGGCATATTAGTGTCAATATAAGAATCGGCAAAGTCGAACTCGTCTTTACGGGCATAAATACGGGCTCTGCATACTTCGTGGGCCAGAGTCTGGTTCAGCGTCATCTTACATCATTTACGCCCTCCCTTTCTCTATAAAAGAGCATGACGCTAGCCCAGATGGCTCAACATTGCGGCCATGGCAAAAACGTCGTTACGGACCAAGACCTCGGAAGCAACAATTGTGCCTTGCATGCACGACATGGAACTGTGCGTCGTACGAAGCAAACTATCAGCCAGCTTCTTGGCCGAGATGCAATAGATACCAGTGACTCTGGACCTGCCCCAGATGGAGGCATCAGGGCGTGGATAATCGGTGAGAATATACATTGGAAAATAGTGCTAAGCGCGATCGTGGCTTTATTCTCTAGGCTAACTAGTACGGAACACCAAGTCCTCTGCTCACACTTTGTGGTTATGAATACGTGGGGGTTTGCCAATTCTTTCGGGGCCTTCCAGGCCTATTTTGTCGAGACACTCGGTCGTAAACCCTTCGATATTTCCTGGATAGGCTCAATGCAAGTATTTCTGCTCTTCTTCCTGGGCACCTTCACTGGTCGTCTGACGGACGGGGGATACTTTCGCCCCCTACTCCTCCTCGGAACAGCATCGACTCTCGTTGGGCTATTTGCCTCATCATTTTGTTGCCGATATTGGCAATTTTTCCTCGCGCTGGGGGTTACTGTAGGTATCGGCAACGGGTGTCTGTTCTGCCCCATGCTTACAGTCCTGTCTACGTATTTTGACAAGAGAAGAGCTACTGCCATTGGCATCGCGGCTTGCGGCTCAGCTACGGGTGGCCTAATATATCCCACAGTGGTCCGCCAGCTTCTCCCGTCCCTCGGATTCCCGTGGCTCATGCGAATAATCGGCTTTATCCAGCTTGTATTACTTATCATGGTGAATATCTGGCTGCGCCCTCGTATCGCACCTCGGAGACCTGGCCCTTTGCTGGACTGGATGGCGTTGAAAGAGACATCATATGTATTTTACACAATAGCATCATTTTTTGCAAGTACCTTCCCTGTACAAGTCAACGCAATCGGAATCCACCTCCTAACTTTATATCCCACTTGCAGTGCCTTCTTAGCCTCTACTTTTCCTTATTCTTCGTTGCTTCCTTCTCCCGTACGGACGTCAACCCGGCATTTTCCTATGCACAATCGTTGAATTTACTCTTGCTCCTCAATGGAATCGGTATCATTGGCCGCCTGGGGCTGAACTGCCTAGCGGACAGGGTAGGCACAATCAATCTATTCATCCCCGTTGCTGCATGTACAAGTATTCTCTTGTTTTGCTGGCCAGCTGTCCACGACGTCAGTGGTATCTATGCCTGGACTGGTGTATGTGGCGTTGCAACTGGTGGCCTTCAGAGTTTGTTTCCTGCCGCCCTGAGTTCCCTGACGCTGGATATGAGTAAGTTGGGTATTCGAATGGGCATGGTGTTCTCCGTTGTCAGCTTCGCTAGCTTGGTTGGCCCTCCAGTTGGTGGCCAGTTGATCAGCATGATGAATGGTAAATATTTGGCCGCGCAGCTTTTTGCAGGCTCGTCCATGCTGTTGTGCACGGCGTTTCTGATCGCTGCTCGGCATGTGAGCTTGAGGGTTCAAAAATTGGGCAACGGTAACCGGAGCGAAGTTTCACCTCCTTCCCGTTAACTCATGGCTCACCAATGAGTCGGGATAACCAGCCTAGTCCATAGATTGGGTCATCTAATTGCTCGTCTGTCAGATGCTCTATCTGATATCCGCATCTCCTCCGTCGGCTCCCTGCAACAAACTGTCAAAGAAGACATTCACGCCTTGCAAGACCCAATTATTTGTGTCAAGAACCATGTTTGATTGTCCGGCATGCTGCTGTTGCATGAGTGCATGGGCAGTGCCTGTAAATGATGAGTGAAATTGGTGACGCTGTGTTGGCTGGGGATCCGTGGTGTTCGGTCCCATAGCGACTGTATTATGAACGAGTGGATCGAGAGCTGAGCCATCGGCAGAGCCAAGTATTCTTGCTAAGTTGCTGTTTGATGGCGCCTCTGTTATTGGGCTGCTGGGTTGCGGCCGCCGCTCGTCGTCACGGTCATTAGAGACCTGCGGCCAGCCCGAAATTGCTGGCTCCCTAGAAATGCGCCCCTCGCGAGCTATTTTGATGGTTCCAAAGTGTGGAATATGGATGTACAATACGGAGGAGTCATTACTGAAGCATGCATGCGGAGCGTCTGTGCCAAGGCTGCCCTCGGTCAGACTCAGCCGAGACGGAGAAACGCTCTCGGCTGCATCGACACTCTGTGTGCTATACGTACATCCTTCCGCAGCGTGGCCTTCGACTGCAAGCAGTTGGGCCAAAAGGTGTGCTGCTTTGTGGGGGAGGGGATCGGTATTAAGCTCGGTGACGCGTTGCATAATGTCGATGACTTGTTCCACCATGGCAAGATCACTGGAACGCTGATGAGCTATGAAGCTATGGCCAGCATGCTGATTGGCGTTAATGTGAGCCAAGACGAGGGTCATGGCTGCCGTGAGGGTGAAGAAGTCTATAGATTGACAGCACAAGGCAAGCAAGTTGGAGGAGCGAAGGGCAATGAAGCGGGTCAGCATCTCACGGCTGGAGGTGACCGAGGTGACCCTGTTGTAGACGTACTTGGGATCCAGCGAGGCGCGAAGCATGTATGGTAGATGCAATTGGTTCAACAGGCCGTAGTGCAGCAGCTGGTTGATGAGTCGGAGCGTCTCCGAGAAGACGTCGCGACATTCGCAGCTTGCGAGGTTGGCCAAGTTTGGGGGCAGCCACCACCGGGGCGGCATGGATTGCGCCAACCGTTGGATGTCGAGGTCGATTTCTCGTGTTGTGGTCAAGTCGTGGGACGTGGTTAGGCCTCGCTGGTTGCGGTCGAGAATGCGAGAAGCTATTACACAATGCATCCGCTCGAGACGTCCCATGGGAGTATCGCTGGCCAGAGCCGACTCGCTTGCAAAGCTATCGTCAGGGGAGCCCTGAGGCAGGCCGAGCATCAGACATAGGTACCGATCCATGCTTATAATGCGGAACCAGATGAATTGTGGCATCGCCTTGGTGGCAGGATCGAGCGTGGTTGGGGTCTGAGCATTGGCGTTGAGCCCTATCAGTTGGGAAAATGCCACGGCACGGCGGAAGGTCAGCCATGCTCGCCTCAAGTTGCCACTATTTGCCTGGAATGAGCCCTCCAGCAACAGACACTCTATTCCTTCCACAGAGAGCATAAGATGGTCATTGGCAGTAACGAGACTGGAGGCGGTGTTGAACAGTCTTTCCATCATAGCGGACGGAGACTCCGAGAGCCCGCAGGCTGGATCTTGGAAGTCGGAGTGGACATGTTGGAGAGACGCGGCAAGCATGAGCATATGGCGAGCAAGAAGAACGGGATGAGCGCTGGGCGCGGGCAAGGTTGCTAGGTTTGCGGCCGGCTCATAGTCCTCGCGGGTAAGCTCAGAATATGGCCGAATCAGCATCTGATGCAAGAAGACTGCGAAGCCTTTGCGGTGCTGACAAACAATGCGGCAATCCTGGGCCGAGGGGAGCGCTGCGTAGAGAAGAGCCGATATCTGTCCAAGCTTGGGCGTGTAAGAGGCATCGGGGACGGGAGTCGGGGGATGACAGTCTGTCGTCTGGAAAGCTGGCTCCGAACTGTGAGTTGCACGTACGCCGCGATGTTCACAAGAGGCCTAGCAAAGAGAAGAAGAAAAAAGTTAGACTGCAGCGTTCACTGCTCACCCGTGACGCGAGACGAACCGGTGGCGTGACCTGCAAAGATGAACAGGCCGTAGAACCGGCCATGTCCAAACTTGAATGGGCCGCGGCAGGACTACGACGCAAAACAGGAACGTTCTGGACGAGCCGCCCTAGCAGTCCCTCGACTCTCTCCATGCGCTCTGCCATTTCTGCGTGTTTATCGGCTGGTCGGGGGAATTCGTCCGGGACTGGGCCATCTTGGCTGACACAATGAGCACCTCGGCGTTTGCACCCGAGACACGCATCCCCTTCCTCGGAGCATGGAATGCAACGGACCTTGCGCCGCTTGCATTCCCAACAGCTTCGCGTGCCTTTTCGAAGCCTTCGCTTCCTTGGCCTGTCGGCCTCGGGCGCGCGGGACGGGGGCCGGACGTTGATGACGTCCATGCTGCAGGCATTCCTCGGAGGTATGGCTTTTCTTGTTGGATGACAACTCCGTCGCGTCGAGGGACAGAAGAGGAATCGGCGCGGGGTCAATTGATGCCTGGATGGATGAAAGTGACTGAATTATTCCGCCGAGTTGGCGGAAGCGCCATGGCCCCAGGTGCCATGAATTAGTCTGGTCCATGCGGTCCGTCGTCTTGTCCCTTCGGACTTAACGGCCCACCGTCACTTGTTACCGTTTGAAGCTTGAACTCTATTATCGCGTTACCGGCTATGGGGCCGAGCGCACGCAGGATTTACGCAGGAAGGAATATTTCCTAAATCCGCCCACAGTCTTTATATCAATTCACCCCGCCTGATGCGAATACATATATACTTGCATCGACCAGCCTTGTGCCGCTTAGGATGCCCATCCTTAGAAGCAAGAGCAAGTAAGCAGCCACCATGCCTCTCAATGTTCCCGCCGCCCACCGTCTTCTTGACCTTCTTAGTCTAAAGGGCAAGGTAGTCATTGTCACCGGCGCCTCAGGCCCTCAGGGTATCGGTATTGAGGCGGCCCGAGGCTGTGCAGAAATGGGCGCCAATATCGCCATAACTTACACGTCGCGAAAGGAGGAAGCCGATGCCAACATCGCCGACCTGATAACCAACTACGACGTTCAAGCTAAAGCATACCGCTGCGATATATCCGACTATGCCAGTGTCGAGCAGCTTGTCCGTGATGTGATCCGGGACTTTGGCAAAGTTGACGCTTTCATTGCAAATGCCGGAGCTGTCCATCACAGCACCATGCTTGATGCTTCCAAACAAGACTGGGACAGAATCATCAACCTTAACCTCAACGGCACGGCCTACTGTGCGCAAGTCATTGGGCCTCACTTTCGAAAGCAGGGTCATGGCTCCTTTGTGATTAATGCCAGCATCGGCGGGCATGTCGCCGCCATGCCCATCGAATTTGGAAGCTATAGTGTCGCCAAGGCAGGCTGTATTCACTTGGCCAAAACTCTGGCCAACGAGTGGCGGGGGTTTGCAAGGGTCAATAGTGTCTCGCCAGGGTACATTGATACAGGCTTGGCAGGAGGCATTGGGAATGACATCCTCGATGTTTGGAACAGCATGATTCCCATGGGGCGCCAAGCGGATCCCAAGGAGTTGAAGGGTGCCTTTGTTTACCTCGTCAGCGATGCTAGCTCTTACACCACTGGGGCGGATATTCTCGTCGATGGAGGGTATTGTGTCCGGTAGCTGGAGGCATGTTCTCGAGTCAAATTGGGGCTAAGAGCCCATTTATCCTGCAGTGATGCTGACAGTCAGAGGGCCATCGTGGTTATAGAGTGAGCTCCCAACAATAAGATACCGAGCACAGCAACAACAAGGGACTTACTAACGAGTCAAGAGGTGGGTATATAATATTTATGCAAAGCATTATTATAAGCAGGTATTCATGCGCTTTAATAAGAGGTGGGTATATAATATTTATGCAAAGCATTATTATAAGCAGGTATTCATGCGCTTTAATAAGAGGTGGGTATATAATATTTATGCTAGCTTTATTATATACAGAAATTTATGCGCTTTAAATAAAGCCTTGCTAGTATAAAAGGTTAATTTTACGTATATACTAAAGCCTCTTGCATAACAGGCTATAATATTAGAGAATACTAGACAGTCACGCCACTATTATAGGCTGCATAAAAACGACCCAGCCTAATCCCCAATATTAATATATCTAGGGTTATCGGATTGGCCGGTCCTGAGTCATTAAAGAGGGGCGGGTTATAGTTATTACTTATGCTTGATAGTCAGCTAAATTTTTCCCTTCGTACTTATCTTTTCTTATATATAGCTCTGTTAGTATCCCCGGGATTAAAGGGTTAGCAGCTTTTACTCAGGAAAACTAAAAGAATAAACCTGCACTCTTTGAATCTATAGAACCTATTCAAGTTCGCATATTACTATCCATTTACTTCAAGTTATCACGCTACTATGTTCTCTACTACTATGTTCCCTTTATTCTTGCTAAGTGCCGCCGCGGGGGTCAACGCGATTCTCGGCGGCGAAGTTCGCGGCATCCAAATTAACGATAAAGAATTCATTTGCGCGAATAATTGTGCCTATCGGAATATCTACCTTACTAGGCATGGAGAATTTTGCCCCAAGGAAGAAGTTATCCTTATACAGGAGATCCACTATGCGAACAAAGACTTCGACTGCAAAAGAACTAAACCACAATGGTGGTATACAGAGTTTCCGCGTTCCAGCGGAGACGAACCACAAGAGTGCAAAGTTCAACAACTTAAAAATTTTGATGGGGAGCCATTGTGCTATAGTCCCAGGAATCTTGGCAAAGATGGGAAGATGGTATCGTGGAAGGAGATAGAAAAGGAGCTCCAATCGGCCAAGTCAGAGGGCGGGCAGGGCACTTCTGAGAAGAACAAGCCTGCACGACAAAAGCCAAAGCGACCAGCCCCACCTATATTTCAAGAGTGTCTTGATATATTTCCATCTAAGTATGCTTTCTGCAAGGACGATACTTGCAGAGAGAATGCTATGCAGGAGTTTAGCGAGTGTCAAGGCAACAAGGACCAAAGTTCTTAGAATGCCTATAGAACTCTGGCGACTTTAGGACTAGAGCAACACACAAGGCGGGGAGGCAATTGACAACTGCTGGTATGGGAGGTAACATTTATAACGGACTAGGCCCAAGAATAGCTCGGCTGCGCTCTCGCCCCTCTCAGGAGCTTAAGAGTTCTTCGAGCTCTTGGTTTCTAGTTCTTCTCTTTCTTCAGCTTTAGATTCTTATAGTAGTCTCTTAGCTATTTATCAATATACTCGCTTAGACTTTTACAATATTATAGCGGACAGGGACCACACTGTGGCAAGCTTGAGATTTGGGTTAGTTCAAAAGGCTCAAGTATTTTGAGCTAGGCACGCTCAACTAACACATGCCACGCCCGAAATGGGGTTACCACTTCAGGTAACGGCTTCCAATTCTGGCAGGAGCGAGGCACGTAAACTGAAAAGGAAGGAAAAGGACTAGAGGGACTTAATAAAGTAAAAGTAGCACGACGAATATCTTTGTTCAGCCAAAGGCTATGTATATATACTTTAAGGTACGAAAGGCTTTTCTGGACGTACCTTAACACTAAAAGTTTCTTCCCGTTAAAGCCCTCGTCTCTTGTTAGTTATAGTTTCTTGTCCTCTACTTGGTCTTTTTTTGTTGCCCAGCCCGACCCCGCAAGGAAGTTGATGGATTTGCCTGCGTCTCCAACGGTCTTCCTTCTTACTCAGCTTCCGCAGCCTCGCTTGTGCAGCGGTCATCTCTTCGGGTACTTTGTTGCCTACCAGATCTCTCTCCCACGCTTTCGACAGTAGCATGATGTTATCCAGAGACCTCCTGTACTCGAAACGCCGCTACGCTATAGTATTCTGTCGTGGCTGGGGCCCCCGTCGACGTAGTTTGGGTAATGCCCTTACGATTGCTTCCGCTTCTTCTCGTCGCGAAACCTCTTCAAAAGCTGATCTCGCTAATCGAAACGCGGAGGCCGCACCCGTAAGCCCCCCACACCCCGACGGTCGACTGTCTCCTTGGCTGCTGATCTGGGGCAGTGCGGCTATCTAGAGTATTTCTTGCCATGTCCGCAACTAAGTCTGTTATTACTACTCTGCTATGTGTATTTCACAGCCAGGATTCCCTATTATGCTGCTGTTACTTTAACGTTAAGTACCCCTAACAAATAGTATATATTTAGCTCTAGAGCTTTGCTGCTTAAATTATATTGCTTATAAATATGCTCTTTTTAAATATAAGAAACTTACCTAAGAATAACTTCTCTTATACTGTGGTATTTCCTTTAAATTATATTATTTTTTACTGTAGTACTATACTAATAAGCTAATAGTTCCTTATATTCGCTATAACCCTACCTTTACGTTTATTATTATAGTTTTAGCCAGTCTAGGTAAATAACTTTTTACTTTAACTTTATTAGCAGTAGTCCTTCTAACACCGTATTATTTCCTGCGATAGCTAATTCAGCCCTAATAACTACTCTACTGAAATAAAGATAGTGTTATTATTGCTTTTTCTTAATATAAACTTTTAGTATATATAAATAAGGCCCTATTAACCTGTATATATATACTCTTTAAGCTATACTTTTTAAGCTATTTAAATATTATACTCCCGCCTTTACTTGTTAGTTCTAGTAATATTTACTAGGCTTACCCTGTATTATAACTTACCCGTGATATAAAGGGCCATTTTAAGCATTAACCTCATCCTCAGACTAAGTATCATGCCATTATCCCCCTTCCAGAGCGTACACGCCATAAGGTCATTTGGCAGCACAGCTAGCAACGAACCTTCTCCCCCTAGGGCTTTTATTTGCACCACCTACAGTGGGTATAGTCTCTCTCCGTGCGCCGGTGAGCACTTCAGCCTATACACCTGCATTTTCTCCTCAACAGCAAACTCACCAAGCCGTCCATGTTAAAAAGGAAAGAAAATTCAGACAGAATAAACTAATAAGCTTCTTATATAAAAAGAAAGAAAAAAATATATAGCAAATTCAAAACCTGCCTGATTATGTGGCCACAAAACAAGCCCGGCTTGTCTTGTCAACTATATTCGCCATAGCTCTCAAATCTACCGCCTGCTCTAAAATTCTTAAATGCACCTTGACACCTATCCTGGCCCTGATAGCATACTGCAAGTGAACTAGATGCAAAGAATTTCCTCCTATCAAGAAGAAACTAGAGCTTGGGCCGATGTCGGCCGACTCTGCCACTTCGCCAATAATATTAATCCACAGGTTGCGAAGAATAGCCTCCGTTTCCGTCATGTCGGCTTCACCTTGTTCTTGTCTTGAGAGTAGAGGGAGCGGCAAGGCCTCTAGAGCTGCCGTATCCAGTTTTCCATTCGGTGTCATTGGCAAACGCTCCAGGGGCACAATGGCCGATGGAATCATGTAGCGTGGCAGCGTCATCGTGCGGACAAGTTGAGTAAGCTGCTCGTTGCTCAAAGTCTTGCCGTGTCTAAAGACGACGTGGCAGACGAGGAGTTGCGCATCGCCCCGAACAGTCACGGCTGCGTTGATCAAGTCGTTTGGTGCTGCCTCCAAGACTGCGCCAGCGACTTCTCCAAGGTCAACGCGCAGACCTCGCAACTTGACGACTGCATTGCCGCCCCGAGTCCTCCCAAGAAAGATGACTGACCCGTCTGGATGGAGAATGCCCCGATCACCAGACTTGTACATGGTGCTAAATCTTGCATCTACTTGCTTAGCAGTGGCAAATGGGTTCTTGACGAACTTGGCGTCACTCATCTCAGGGCTGAGATAGCCATTAGCGACCCCTGCGCCGCCAATGCATATTTCGCCCGCCATGCCTTGAGGCAGCAAGCTCCCATCATGCTCACTGGTGATGTAAATCGATGTGTTTGGAAGGGCGTGGCCGACGGATCCGTTCTGGTCCTCGCTCTTATCGTAGCTAGCAGCAGCCCTCACCGGTATATCTCGACATGTCACAATGAAAGCCTCGGTAGGACCGTAGCAGTCGGTCAGGGTCAGATTGGGCAATTTCAAACCTCGTATGCCATCAACCACGAGCTGGGGGAGAGCCTCTCCGGCTGTTCCTGCAAAGCGCCAAGAGCGGCATTGTCGTAGGGCAGCGTCGGCATATGTAAGAAGCAAGCCATACTCGGAAGGGGTGCACATTGTGTACTCAATCTTCTCATCCACCATGAGCCTTGAAAGCATGTCCGGATCCCCTCGAGCTTCGACGGGCGCAACCACGAGCATCCCGCCGTTGGTGAAGGCGCTGTAAATTTGAGCCAGAGACAAGTCAAAGCCAAATGATGTTTGTTGCAAAACCGTAATCTGTCCGAAGCCGTGGGTTCTGCTCGCAAACTCTGCGTACGTCATCAAGGCCCTTTGATGGAGTCTAATGCCCTTGGGTGCGCCGGTCGAACCGCTTGTGAATAGAATACAGCTATCGGATTCTGCCTCGCAAGGGACACGCTTGGGAATAGGAGAATCCTGTTGGCGATCCTGGGCGAGTTTCGTGATATCGAATGACTTTATGACATGGTCTGCAGTCTCTACGATTGCGCTCTCTGCGGTTGCTCTGTGAAAGACGAGGACGTCCGGGTTACATGCTCTCAATATGGTTTTACGTCTTGCAGCAGGTAAGCTGACATCAAGGGGAACGAAGACAGCCCCAACATGGAAAACTGCCAACATGACTGCGTAAAACTCAATGCTTGGTTCACAGTGAACAGCAACCCGAGATCCCTTGGTAATGTTCGCTTCGATCAAAATCCTGGCGTAAAGACCTGCCTTTGCCCTCAATTGGCAGTAGGTGATGGTTTCGCTACCGTGCTTGACCGCAACCGACTTTGGGAAGCTGGTAGCGACCTGATAAAATCTTTCACATAGCGAATTGGGCCATGAATACTGCAACTCTGATCCTTCGGCAGCAGTCGCGGCTTGTTGTATCTGAGCGTTGCTGAACAGCTTGTAGTCCTTGACAGAAGCCGTGGGCTCTTGACTTATAGTCTCGAGTACATTGATAAAGGTTTCCATCATGAACTGTGTGGCTTCAATGGAGTAGAAATCATCACTTAACCTCATGTTGAGTACATGATCCCCAGAGGCGGTGTGGAGAACATCGACTGTCATATCGTACAAAGTCGTATAGTTGAGCTCGCCCAGGGTCAAGGTACAACCTCCCATGGGGCTCAATCTGCTCTCCTGAACTCCCCGGTAATCATACGCAATCTGGAACATGGGCATATTGCCTTCACTTGTCTCGGGCCGCATCTTTTCTACAATGGCGGCAAACGGAATATTCGCGTTGTCAAGGCAGTCCTGCAGAGTCTGGGCCGTATCTTTTAATACGTTCAAGAATGATTTGCCCAAGACTCCTTTGGATCGAAGCGGTAGGACATCGGCCAAATGCCCAATGGTGCCCCCAAACTTACTCGTTGGGTCACGACCGTTAAACACAACCCCAATGCACAAGTCGTCAATGTTTAGAAGGCGGCAAAGCAGTACATGTAAAGCGGACAAGTAAAATTGCATTGGAGTGACATGTTGATGTCGAATAACTTTGTCAATGCGTTGCACTAAATCGCCGTCCAACACCGTTTCAATGTAGTGATGACCGTATGCTCGTTGTCGACGTCTTGTTTTGACTTTTGCAAGGGGGAGCAATGGAAGAGGTTCCGGGGCGGGGTTCAGAAGCTTTTTCCAGTATTCAAGGCTGTCAACAAAACGTCCGCTCCGGATATCGTCGAATTGTTGCCGCGTAAAGTCGAGATATGACGTAGGATTTGGACTCAGAGGTGCAAATTGATATGCGCGGCCAATGTCACCCATCAAATGAGCCATACTGAATGCGTCAATAGCAATGTTGTGGAATCCCAAAACCAGAGTATGAGACTGCTCGCCATGACTAATCAGTGTGGCGTGAAGCGTGTCTCCTATCGAAAGATCGTACTCATGTTTAGCCGTTTCCTCGAATGCCTTCTTGACGTCCGCCGCTCCAGTTTCAGCTGTTGAATGTAATAGCGTAAGCCGAGATTGCCGATTTCTCTTAATTACGTGCTGTCTAGGCTCAGAGCTTTCTGCAGTCGCCAGGAAACATGTTTGAAGCGCGTCATAATGAAGCATCGTTGCATCAAATGCCCGACTGAACCTGTTAACACTCAGCTGACCCTTGATATTAATCTTTACGGTGAGGTTAAATGATGACGGCATCTCGGAGATTGTGTTCAAGTAGAACCATCCTGACTGTGCATATGACAATCTTTCTGATTGAAGATATTCTAGCTCAGGCTCTGGCGTCACGATGGACGATTCTGTAGTTGATTGCTGGTAAGAGGTCGGTGATGCTTCATTCTTGATAGAGTTGGTAGTAGGAGTACTCATGGCAGAGGTATTTAGCTGTGTCTCGCCAGTTAATGTTGCTTTGGGCATCAGTGTCGCCGATTCGCGGCGAACCTCCCCTTGGGGTGTGGGTTGTGTCTTGACATTTGCGGGCTCGGGGTTTTTGGTCGACTTCTTGTCGAGATACTGTTCGGCGACGGTTCGAATAATAGAAGAAGACGAGTCTCTACCAAAAATCTTGAGCATAGAAATGTCGACGGCCATCTTCTCCCGGAACCACTTGCGAATTGCTATGGCATTGATTGAATCAATGCCTAGATGAGACAAGGGCTCATCAGGATGGATTGAGTGCAACGAAACGTGGATCATGGACTCAATCTTGGCTGACAGTAACTCAGTGATGGGTGGAATTGCCTCGTCAACTGAACTGGAGTTTTCCAGATCCAGCTCCCACTGCTGGTTTGAAGCCGGCGCTTTGTCTATTGTTTCTTTTCCAATGGATTTGGAAACGCGCACCATATGGGACAGCAAAGCTGAATCAACCCATGATGGCCTTACGGCCTGTCCCCGATCAGTGAATGTTTCGAGGCCCATGATGACCTCACCACTCCCAGTGGCTGGGTTGCCCTCAACGATTCCCTGGAGTATGACATGGTGAAAGTCTGCCTCGGATAACGCCGTTGGAACAAAGGAGCGGAGCCATTCCTCAACGTTGGAACTACCAGATCGATCTGATCGGGCCACGTATCCGACGTCTACCAGCATCCCAAAGTTGAGAATTGATGCTGCCAGACCACGTCGCCTTCGGTTCCTTACCATGCTCATCATAAATGTATTGCCTGCGTGGTACATTGGCTGTCCGGCGTTGCCACACACGGTCAGCAAGGACCCAAAAGCCATGAAGAAATCCAACTTGTCGGTTCTGAATTCATCATCGAGATGAGCTGTGCCAGAGACCTTGGGCTGGAGCTGTTTTCCAATACTCTCCGCCGAAAGATTTGCAAACACTCCAGGTTCCAGCACCAAAGCGGCATTCGTGACACCACCAATCTGCGGCATGGTGCGACGGAGCAAAGAGACCGTCTCGCGGACCTGAGAACGGTCTGTCACATCCATTTTTACCACACGAATGTCGATGCCATCTCTTCTGAGGTCCTTTACCCAGGGTTGCTCTTTTGGATTTCGGCTGGACAGAACAATGTACCGCGCTCCGCCACGAACAAGGAAATACGTCAGAGATTGACCGAGGTCACTTGCCATGCCCACCAAAAAGTATGTTTTGTTTGGTGATATGAGGGTGCTTGGGTCAAGAGGCTGGCGTGTTACACTAATTTGTGCCTCTCTGTCCCATTTTGTCACGGCAGAGAGATGTCCCGGGTTGGCATTACGCCTTTGCGGTACGTCCTTAATGTCGACGATGGTGGGTGTTGAGGCTGTGCGGAAGACATCCTGTTGCATCTGATAGATTTCTATAGCTTCCTCGACCGATTGTTGCGTGAGGCTTCTGGTGTCAAATCCTTGTATAGTGCAGCTAGCTGGCAAGTATGGCAACACAACTTTCGTATCCGTTTGAGACAAATCGAACAGAGCAGCTGTGTCAGAAGGAATCAACTTGTGTATGCTACGAGTCGATTGGTGTGGATGAATGGAAATCCATTCTGCTCTCTCACTTTGCTGTTTTGAAGTGACTTTGACAAACAACACTTTTCGCCCGGACCTCGCGGCCAAGGAAGATGTCACTCTGGCTAGTTCTTGAGATGCACCGCAAACAAGGGTTGTTCCGTCGCTTAGTATGCGGGAAACTATGTGTGATGCAATCAAGCAGCTTGCCAAGTTGACTAGAGTCGTCGCATCGCAATTCTGAGCAAGGGATGAGCGGGCAATGGAGTTGTTGCCAATAGAAGCAATAGAAGCATCCTTCCTTGACAAGGTCAGTACTGTCTCTTGTCCATATTTCAGCTGGCCATAGGAGAGAAAGCAAGGGAACTTGCTCTCGCTGTGCAAAGCAACTGATAACTTGACATGGACAGGCATATCACCCTCCAAGATGTCAATGCCACGACTGCACACAAGTTGGGATTCGGGTGAATCAGCATCTTGGGCAGTCTCAATGGGCTCATCAGGCCCAACGAGCTTCACAACCCGGCGACGGCCAGAGTTGTAGATCTCGTTGGATTCATCATTCACCACTATTCGGTCCACAATCATGTGCGAATCCTTTATAACAACCTCTGGCTCTTCCTTCCACAGCATCCCCTCAGTCGTGTCAGGCGAAGATGATGAGAATACGAGGCGAAGAAACTGGCGCACCAGCGCGTGTACATCCCACTCATCCTGTGCGTCGAAATCGAGAAATTGGAGGCTCACATGGGTCAACTCAAGCCTGAGTGAGCGCCCAATACCGATCATAATGTTTGCATATGGGTCATTCTCCAAACGGCCCGATGTTACCCACAATGTGTTTTTGCAAGTTCCCAGCACCTCCTTGAGATTTTCCATCTCATTTTCTGTCGGGAAAGAAGAGAACAGCGGCCTGTCAAGTTCCTGGAGGACTATGACGGATGATGCTGGTTGGATGCGAGACATGTCCACTTCATCGAACCGCCCATAGGCCTGGATTTCTGGTGCCCAAGCACGCAGGAGCTTGTCTATACCTCTGATGAGGCTCGAGACTTGGCTCGTCTCACCTCCAATGATTGTCACGGGGTTTGGCGGGATCATACCCATAGCAAGAAGGGGATCTCGTAGGATTTCGAAGCGATCGTCAACAGCTTGGGCTGAAAAGACGGACACCCCGTGCATGCGCGAATCAGGCTGGTCGTGTAAAATGCAGTCAATACCCGAGAACCCCGATCGGTGAAGCAGTTTGTCGAGGTCGCCTGTCTTGACGGCGTATCCATCTGTTACTCGACTGTTGGAACCTCTCGACCAGTTCTCTAATCCGCCCATGAGAGCAATTGGTCGAAGCGAGGAGCCTGTAAGCGCCATGGAGATTAAGAAGCCCCCAGGGCGCAAGACACGTCGCAAGTTCTGGACAACTTGTGCCAGAGTTGGGCTTGCACGTAACAAACCGGTCACAATGACAACATCGTACAACCCCAGATCGTCCTCTTGGGATGTCAGGTCCGTCTCGAAATCAATGTGTCTGAAGCTGCCAATTTTGTTCAAGTCGGTCGGAACCAGAGACTCCTTGAGTCTGCTGAGGACTGTTTCCGAGGAACCGGCGCAGGTGTAAGATTCGTACGCATCACCAATAGCATCAAAGACGCTGGCGGCAGCGCTGCCAGTGCCAGTGCATATCTCAAGAACGTTGGTCCGGGGAAATTTATGACTGACTTGACGTACCAGCTGAGAGATGAACTGGATGCATAAAACAAAGCTTTGGGTATCCTGGTAGGAGGACTTTGACGACATCTCAAATACTTCATTTGTTGACTCGTAGTCCCCTCTCAGCAAAGAGATGGACTTTTCCCCATTCACCCTCAGCATTGCCATGTCAACATCCCCAGGATACCGGCTTAGTACATCTTCAATGGTAGCTGAATCGTCCTCAAGCCATTCTCTTCGCAAGTGAGACTGGTCGCCTGTGCGAACTTTGGTCATAATTGCGTTGATATAGTAAATCAACTGCTGATGCTGTGGCTTCAGTCTCTCCAATTCCTGTTTGTTCACCGAATGAGCCAAGGACTGCAGATAAAACAGCGCGACGCGTTCGTAATCCTCCAACGTATAAAGCGGTGGTCCCAATGGAACGGCATCTGCCAGCGGATGAATCAGGCCATATGCCACATCCAGACCCCAAACTGTCTTGGCCAGAATGTTCCGATCGTCTGAGGGCTGCGGGTCCGATATGGCCTTGAAACTGACACCCTCCATTTGAATTCCGCACACATCGCCATGAAGGCTCATTTGATCACGCAGGTTGATGTCGATTTCCATCAGCTTCCCAATACCTCTACTCACCATGTAGGCCTCAATGTCAACGTTGGTCGAGCGATTAGGACCCCGGAACCTTTCATTTGGATTTACGACAACCCTTTTAATCCCAACAGGAAGGTAAGAGGAGGCCATGGAGTTCTCAGCGGCAGATAAAAAGGTTGAAAGCCCTGCTTGAAGGGCGACGTCTAGAATGGCAGGATGCAGCGTGCAGTCAATATTGAGATCTTCTGTAGACCACGAGGCAACTGCCTTGGCGTGACCCCAGCATCTGTTGAGCGAAGTCAGTCCACGAAAAGGACCTTGATATTGAAAGCCCATCTCCGAAGCCGCGCCATAGAATCGGTCAATGTTGAACGGGGTGAGGTTGACCTCGGAGATGCAGACCGGCGCCAAGTCTGCCGACTCGAATTCGCCGAGGTGAATACGCAACCGGCCGTGGCAAGTTCTGTCGGCATCGCGCTGATCAGGATAACTGTAGCATGCGAACTCGGCCTCCAAAACACAGCCAGCCTCAACGTTCTGGGGCGAGACATGACTGCGAATGATGAACAAGACCTCGACCTCGTCCCTCTCGCCAATGGCTAATGCTGTAGTGATCAACAAATCCTCTACTTGGATCAGTTTGATCGCTCTTCCTTTGACAAAGGCTTTGGCGGCATCCACAGCCAAACTAATGTAGCCAGTCGCGGGGAACAGAACCTGGTTTTGAAAGACGTGCCCCTTGAGCCAGGGCATCTCGTGGAGCAGGAAGATGTTGCGCCATACCTGCTCATACTGGGAATCATTCCACAGGCGGCCGAGGAGGTCATGGGGGAGTTGTTTGCCGAGACGGTAGTTCTGAACCACGCGTGACTCTCGCCAGTGAATCTGCGTGTGATCCCAAGAGTACGGTGGTAGGTTTTTGATGGTCTGCGGCTGGGCTACAAGGCCAAACGCTCTTCGCCATCCACCAAAGTCAATCGAAGACGGGGAAATAGTCCAAAGAGCTGCAAGTGCCTCTGAGAATGTTTCTATACTGTCTCCATCTCGACTCAGCAAAGGAGCATAATGTGGAGTGTAATCAATAGACTGCGTCAGGGTCTGCTTCAACGGGCCTCGCAAGGCGGGATGAGGCCCAACTTCAATTGCAGCGGAAAACTTTGTCGATGCGTCTTGTACGGCCGACTTGACGGCTTCCGAAAAGTAGACGGGTTGCACCATGTTGTCAAGCCAGTACTGGCCCTCCAGCCCAAACTCTGGAGGGTTGGCGAGAATATCCGTATTGGTCTTTACACTGGAATACCAGCGACAGTCGTCATCACTTGCAGGCGTCTGTACACGCACATTGAGTTGTTTGAGATGGGCTGCATAAGCGTCTACACATGCAAGCATCTGGTGTGAATGGTAGGCTGTGTCGACCTGAAGAACTCGGGCTTGGATGTTGCGCTCATCCAGGACTCTCTTGGCCTCCACGACGGCGTCTGCATCGCCAGACAGCGTTGTGCTTGAAGGAGAGTTACTGGCTGCGATGGTGATTCTGCCTTTGAATTGCTTCTCAGAGCATAGCGCCATGGCATCATCAAGGGACGTGGCGACCGCCATCATGCCGCCTGATCTCCCACCGTTTCCTTGGGCGAGATGAGCCACGTGGCCTCGATAGTAAGAGATTCCCATGGCATCCCTCCTGGTAAGGAGTCCTGCCGCGTATGCTGCTCCAATCTCACCAGATGAATGGCCGACAACAGCACAGAAGCGGATTCCGCTGGCGCGTAAAAGGTCAACGAGACCAATTTGGACGGCTGTGCAGAGCGGTTGCGAGAACTTTGCCTGCGACGCGCGTGATGTTGCGGCATCAGCAGCCAGTTCCTCGGCTAAAGACCATTCGGGGGGGTCTGGGATCAATTTGAGCGCCAAGTCACACTGCCTGATTGAGTCTTGAAAGAGTTTGCAATGTTGCAGCAGTGCGTAGCCCATCCGGGGCGCTTGTGCACCCTATTTAATCGTTAGAAATATGTGCTCATCATGGGGCTACAAATATGCACATGGCGGCGAGGTTTGGCTTACTTGGCCAGTGAAAACACCAAGAATTCTCGGCTCATCGCCAGCACCACCACCAAGCGGGCTAAGAGTCGATGTTGCTACAGTGTTGACTTGGTCCTCCAACCTTTGAATCAAGTCATCGCGATCCAAAGCTGAGGGGATAGTAACTCGATACGGGAACACCGATCTCTTGGAGTGTAGACTGTTGCTCAAAGAGTCAAGGTCCAGGGACGAGTTTGCACGCAGGTGACCAAGTAGCTTTTTGAGCGAGTTGAGCAGTGAACTGGGAGTTCTGGCCGAGAACACAAATGGTCCAACCAGCCTTCCCCCGACCATAGTGGTATGTACACTTGACGAAAGGGGGGATGGAGATGCGGCATCAGAAGGCTCGTAGCTCTCAAGAATAGCATGAGCGTTTGTCCCGCCGAAGCCGAAGCTGTTGATACTTGCTCTGCGAGGCTGGCTGTGTGTCTCTGGCCAAGGCAAAAGCGATGTGGGTATTTCCAGGTTATTGTAGAATGGTTCAACTCGCGGATTGAGCTGATGGAAATGCAAATTGGGAGGGATCGCTTTGTTTTGAATTGCCAACGAGGCTTTGATCAGTCCTGCCAATCCAGCACAGCCTTCGAGATGACCGATGATGGTCTTGATGGAGCCACAATAAAGAATGTCATGCTCCTTGTGCTGCCCATTGGGGAAGAAGGCATCTCTGATTGCCTGGGCTTCAACAGGATCACCGGCCTGGGTGCCGGTGCCATGACACTCAAAGTACTGACATCTATCGGTCATGGGGTCCAAGCCTGCTACCCTATATGTTTCTCGGATCAGGGCGGCTTGTGCTGTTGGAGTTGGCATGGTGATTCCGTTACTGCGGCCATCAGAGTTGACGCCCGTTGCTCTGATAACACACTCTATATTGTCGCCATCGGCGATTGCCTTACTGAGCGGCTTCAGCACCACAGCAGCGCAGCCCTCACCTCGAGCATATCCACTAGCGTCTTTATCCCACATACGAGAGTGAGAATCTGAAGAAAGCATGTGCATGGACGACTCGGCAATGTACCAAATCGTGTCCATGAGCAAATTTGTTCCGGCCACCACAGCTTGAACAGCCTCGCCCAAGTGAAGGCCTTGAATGGCAAGGTGGAGGGCGACCAGTGAGCTCGAGCAAGCCGTGTCAAGTGTCATGGACGGTCCTTGGAGATTAAAGGCGTAAGATATGCGATTGGACAAGATGGCCCGAGATAACCCGGTAGCCGCGTGACTCCCCAGCATATCCGGGTCTCGGGATGAAATCAGGGTATAATCGTCTGTCATGACTCCAACATGCACCGACGTTGGCGAACCGTCAACATGGTTGAGAGACCACCCCGCCGACTCGAAGGACTCATAGACCGTCTCCAAGAGCATCCTCTGCTGAGGATCCATATCAGCCGCCTCCTTGGGGTTGATACGAAAGAAGGCAGCATCGAAGTGCCGAACATCTTCTTCCAGTAAATATGATTTGTGATGAACATTTGTGCGGCCGTGCGTTTCGCCGTTGTCGTTGTAAAAGTTTCCCATATTAAGTCTTTCTAATGGGAAATCTTTGACGACATCTCTAGGCTCTTTCAACAGGTCCCATAGCCTAGACGGCGAATTTGCTGCACCAGGGAATCGGCATGCCGTCCCTACAATCGCCACGGGCTCATACATGATATGACGGAGTCAGGATTAAGCTGAATGATGCTGAGTGTTAGTCCTTGTTGTCTTGGATGAAAATATAAAGAGGATGGTCTTCAATAATAACGAAACTTGCTCTAAAATTCTTGTCTCTACTTATAATGGTGAATTTGAAATCAAAGTGAGCCTCAATTTGGTCAACAGATAGAGGCACCCCTATCCGCATGCTCATACTTGTTACTAAACCTGAAGAAGTGGCCTGAACGTAAAACAGCTTGCCACCTCGCTCGGTCTTATCGGATCAAAGTCACAGCTCTCTCTTGTAATTCTATACATATTTAACGAAACAACCGGGGTCTTACTGAAGAGGGCCACGGTTATCTCTGGACAATGTCCCGAAGACCACAATTTCGTACTCTTCAGGCATTGCGGCCGATGTATCACTATAACCAGCCGCCATAATACAAGAATCAGCACTACGGTTACGGGGGTTGTTTCGGCCGCGGACTCTGGGCCTTCGTAGATGGATTTATTTCCTGGCGGATGACGTGAGACTGGCTTACATGGAAAGGAAAGATATGCGTCTATCTCCCTGGAAAGGTGACCCACGGTATGTCGTATGACATTATATGTCGATGTCAGCTCAAACATATAGAGGGAGACACCGCAGCTCTTAGTACGCGCGAGGTTGGTGCTGCCGTTGGCGATGTGCCATTTGTTATCAATATGAAAGCGTCTTTGGATGTAGAAGCAAGTTCCGGCTGACCCGACCTGAGCCTCAATTGAGCCCGAGGCTACATCCTTTGTCCCCCCGAAGTTGCATCCCTAGAGTCGGTAATGCAACCCAAGCTGCTTTTGGAAACCTCTGACCACTTCTCGTCAGCGAGTGACGGTATAGGTGTTGGGCATTTTGGATATTCTTGAATTGAAGAGTCAGGCTATCGCGAAGCTATTTAGCAGTGTATCTATTCAGGAGTCAGGCGGCAATGGCAGAAAGAGAGTCCACCCGTTGGATATCGGACATGATGTGGTCAATTGATGCCAAGATAAAAAGGCATCAGTGTAAATCTAAGTACGTCTAAAAGAGGGAAACGTCACTATCCATCCAATTCACCGCTCAATGAGCTACATGACCCAAGACCTCCAACGTTTCGAGGCATCTTCTAATCGCTTTCGAGATTTCGGGTATATATTGAAATGAAAACATGCCGAAGTGGTCGCCCTGTACATCCATGACCTCGGTAAACAGGTCCTTCTCATAGTTATCCCATCCCAGAGTCTGATTGTCTCGATAAATATCTGCAACATGTACCCTACCAGTGACTGTTGGTATTGGGTCGAGAGCTCGCAGCAACGAAACCCGAGGCCGCTGGTCACGTTGGGTACCAGTCCAAACGGGAGGATCCCATTGACGGATGATTCGAATTGCTTCTTTCATGGCCTGTATGCTTAGAAACATATTTTTTGATTTTCCCGGGTCCAGGTTATCGAGAGCGTCGAGAGGAAGCGACGGCGGATCAACCGTGTACATACTATCCATCATCAACACGCCAATGACTTTGACTCGGCCGTCGCCAGTGAGCAGCTTTGCAATTTCCAGACTCAAGAGACCGCCCATGCTCCACCCGCCGATGAGGATATTCACACTTCGGTCCAAGTTGCGCTCGGCCGGGAAGTCAGGCCGGGCGCAAGTCCGTCTGATGATTCCGGTATACAGACGTGCCATTCCTGACACGCCGCCCTCAAATGTTTGTCCGTTGCGAAAATGGGGATTGAAAATACCATAAGTCGGCCTACACAGAGAATCTAGGCAATGGTAGGCGAATGTAGTACCGCCACCGTCATGAATAAGGAAAACAGGCACCGGCATGTTTCGTGCGTCATCACCCATCCAGTTCCCGTCCTGAATGAGCTCGGGATTTTTGTCCATGGTTTAGCTGCTTTGTCTTTCGGCTTGGTTTTGCTTGACTATGAATAGTGGGCAGAGGGAAGACGGGGGGGGAGGAAAAGTCAAGAGCATGCGAGGGAGAGCGAGATGGAACCTTTCTCTGATATTGTCTTGTCGGTAGGCTCTTCGTATAGGAGCCAACAAGGCAGAAGCCTCATGATGGTGGTCAGACGTGCTTACTCGATCGTCCCATGTCCATCTATTACTACATGTATTGATGATGATGGATTTAACTCTCTAGCGTCCCTTCGATGACCCTACCGAAGGCCGGCTTGAAACACCAAATTGCGAGGTTCGCGATGCTAAACACGTGAATGGCACAAGTGCTTGCCAACGTTTCGTATTCCCTCTACTCGGCCACTAATTTTATTCCCGGTTTGCCTAATAAAGTACCGGGACCTGCAGCCGACCAGCCTTGTTATTAGCCACCAGTTGTCGTGCAATGGATTTTGACACTACATGCAACAGGCGGGGTGGTTCGGGTCCAGATCCGAGATGTATGTGATCTGCAAAGTTAATTTCCCGCGTCCCGGAGCTCCGTCAGTCCATCAGCCGCGCTGCCGCAACCCCTACTTACGGCCAGGGCATTTCGAGCATCGGTCGTGGAAATCGCGCCTCCGGGAATTAGAAAAGACGCCGAAACGCCACCGCGACAAAGTCACACGCCTCCATCACGGAATCTGTTCGATCCTTATCCAAAAGTCGCAACACCGACAACCAGCTAACCACACACACTGCTTGGAAATCTTGGAGGCCCCTTCATTGCCGAGGGTGGTCAGAAATTCACCCAACAGCTGCTTGATTGGTAAGCCAGCCTCCTGCTGCACAAACAGTATAGTCAAATTCTATTCTGGCTACAAGTAATCTTGAGGCTTCTTGGTGTGGAGCTTGAAAGATTGACGTGTTGCATTTGCTACACATGGAAGAAACTAAGGTGTAGCAGGCGACACGTAAGCGTCAGCCCAAGTGTTGAAATCGGACAGCGCGGGACCGACACAATTTCCCATCGTCGAACCTTATACTTGGACACGCAGTTTTCTGGTCGTAGCCATTACAAGTGCGCCGTGGACAGATTTCCTCCACGGGAAGGCGGCACAGTTTGGCGTGCTGGCCGGTCAAACGCCCAAGCCTGGCGTTGGGCAAGTAGCAAAGGGTGGCGTAGCATTGATGAGCAGTCGAAAGTGTTTCCGGTGGCTGTGACATGTGAGAGATGTCGACCACAAGAGGCAAAATTTACCTTGTGGTTAGCAATGTGTTCATCATGCCACCTCTTGCCGTACTTCTGATAGCATGTCCACAATCTTTGGCCACCGGAATTTGTTTGTGCAACAATCCATCCAATAGCCTCCCTCGGCGCTTTTCCCAAGAATCACTACGTATTCGTACGTGTTGATTCCGGAAAAATGACTCTGCACATAGGACGGTCGGCCGCTCTGTTCAGTCGGCTGTCCCTTGTCCGAGACGGGCGCTACAATGGCCGACGAAAAGTCCACCTCAAAGAGCTTCGCCTTGGACCAATTGGAGAAGGTGACGAGGTGCATTCGGTGGTTCCCAAACAGGGGGGGAAGTCTCTGCCAGGACTGTCTTGTCAACGCGACAAAGGCTTCGACCTGCTCTCGCGTACCAAGATTGATGATGGAGCGACGCACCTGTGAAGCCAGGTGGCCAAGGGGCTTGGTGACTATGTCCTTCACAGACGTCAGAGCAAAGACTAGGCCTGTAGAGTTTGAGAGAAACGGCTGACCACGAGGTAGCAAATCCTCGGCCAAGACGGTCCTCAGGGACATTGCATTCACCAGCGCTACAATCTTTCCCGGGTAGTTTCTCATCAGAGAGGTTGAGAGATGGGCCCACCAGGCGCATAGCATGTCTCCTTCACTCACAAACATGTTCTTGTCGTCATCTTCATTGTTCGTGGCTAGGCCCTCAAGTGCCTTTTCTCGAAGCGATTTCATATACCAGCCAGGGATGTAGAGTATGCGATGCTGCGGCTTGGAAATGAGAGACCAAAACCAAGACTGCAACCAGTGAAATAAGACGGAAAGCAAAGACATTCGGTGATGCCGGAGGAGGTGCGGTTCTGACGGATGACGGCCTAGCTCTGCCAAGGGATCGCTGGTAGTTTCATGTGGCGCTTGAATGTCATCAGGTTGTGGGCGTAGCATCAAAGTCCACGCATTGACGAAATCCACCAGTCCCATAATATCGAACAATACGTGAGGCCATGATATGGCCATTGTCGTTGCGTCAGTGAACTTGGTTATACGTAGGGCTAGAAGAGGTTCGTCGGCATAGAAGTAATCGTCCAGCTTCGCAGGACCAGCAGCATCGTGCCACAGGCTCTCAAAACGGACGGGATCAACCACGACGGCCAGGTCCTTACTCATCTCTGGCAGCCGTGACGCGACCGAGTGCTCCGATCTCTTCACAGCGTGATCAACTACCGAATATCTCATGGCTGGGCGGTCGAGGCCAAACAAGGCAGGAATGTGGTACTCCAGACATCCGTTGGTCTACAGGAAACACTGTAAGCAAGAATTTGCTTTAAAAAAATTGGTGCAGGTTGGGCTTCTTACATTGAACCGCAACCTGGCCCCAAGTTTGCGCCAGCCCGGCCGCTCAATGACCCTTTCGAAGGCGCTTCTCAACTTTTCTGAATCGAGGACATTGTCTATAACAAACATACAGGTGACGATACCCTCGTTGCGGTATACAATGTTGTCGTCCAAGTCTCCCACCATTACAATGGTATCGGTTGGTATTTGGGGCCGGGGGAGTCTTCTTCCCGTGAGATGAAGCATTTTGGTAGTTGCATATACCGTAGCGGCTGCGACAAGGAAGCGGAAGAAGATGAACAAGTTCGATGTTCTTGATTAGAACGTAAAGGCGGGTTGGAGCTACGCAATTACCGAGTACATAACGGACATTGAGTCTGGCTCGGCCGAAGCTCGCGTCTAGCGGATTTGGATAGAGTTTATGACTGTGCTCCTCGAACTCATCACTTATGGATGGTTGAATTTACTCCAACCCTTAAAAGAAGGAGGGAGGGTCGATGTAGCAATTGAACAAGGCGGACGAATTGATGGAGAGGCTGCCCGATGGCATATAAATCCAACGTCAGCACTTGTTAGCACTGCAGATCAATTGATACTGCACTTTGCATGCAACGAGACGCGTAGGTGACATTCGTGCCTCAAATTCCTCAGTCTCATGCCCTTCGATGTTGCTGGTTGCGGTGACGACTACTTTGGGTTTATTCCGTCTCGACGCACCAAGCGTCTACAATATCCTGCTCCTGGCTGCCTACATTCCTGGCTATATGTAGCAGCAGTGTAACTTGGCAGAACATTGATTGATTGATTGCACTGCCTATCCCAGTACCCTGTCATCTCTCTACCGAGTCGCGAGGTCACCGTCAAGCCATTGAGTGCACAGGGCTCAAGACTTGTAGCACTGCTTCAACCCATTTTGCATTGCAACACCACACCACTCTGCCGTCTGACCAAACATAGGGCCCTCCAAGGTGATATTTGCCTTGACGACCAGTCATGTCGACCCGCCAATCTGCCTTGGTAACAGGCGCCAGCAGGGGAGGCCTCGGTGACGCCCTTGCACAAGAACTACATGCAAGAGGGTTTAGAGTCTTCGCCACAGCCCGGACACTGTCCAAAGTCCAGCACCTGAAAGATCTTGGGATGGAGGTTGTCAAGATGGACGTTGCAGACTCGACGTCGATTAGAAATGCTGCTGCACAAGTCGCATCTCTCGCTGGAAACAGGCTAGACATCCTCATCAATAATGCCGGAACTGGTGCGTAATAGGCAGTCTCTGAAGGCCAATTTGTGTTACTAAATAGGTCTTCTAGGGTACCAATCTACGCTGTTAGATGCTGACATTGAAACTGCGAGGCAGTTGTTCAATGTCAATGTATTTGGTGTGCTGGACGTCACCCAGGCGTTTGGCCCGCTGTTGATTGCATCCAAGGGCATCATTGTGAATGCTGGCTCCGTCTTGGGCACGGTTCCAATGCCATTCTGTGGTGTTTACAACGCTAGCAAAGCGGCTCTGGATTCCTTGTCAAAACAGATGCGAATCGAGCTCGCTCCCTTTGACATTCGCGTTATACACGTATGGCACCGCCGCACCTGTGATTCCGTCCGCCATTTTCTTTTGTCTGCCCTTTTTTTTGCGTTTCCTTTTTTCCCCTGTCCTGGCAAGCGTGTAGGCTGAGTGGGTTACAGGTCAATGCCGGCGGCATCCAGTCGGATTTTCTATCCCATGCTGCTGGTCCGAAGGGTCTTCCTGACAAGTCACCTTACTATGCCGGACACGGCGTTCTAAATCCGTGGATCAGTGGGGAAATAACTCGTAGGAAGTATCAGCCCAGTAGGCACTCAGCTAGGCAGCGACTGGCCGCTTCATTTCAATGCTGACGTCGGGTTAGCGAGACGGCAAGATTACGCCAAAAGCGTCGTGGATGCCATCGTCAAGCATAATCCCCCATCCTGTTTGTGGACAGGTTATTCCGCCTGGGTTATCTGGTTTACCACTAGCTTCCTGTGGCGGGATGCAACAGTACGTTGCTGGTTCCCTTTGTCTTGGTGTATTTCAGCACTAACTAGAGCCAAGGATTTGATGATGTGGGCAATGGGAGCGCCAGATATAAAGGTAGCCATCTCCTCCAACGAGTAAATGTGTAGTATGTAAAGCAAAGACAGTCAACCTTTACGAAATACTTTGACACCCAAGTTAGGCTGGATCCTAGTTGTAGCATGCTAAAAGAAGAAACCATCACTTTTCAACTCAATGGCTCCTGGATGTGTGGATACAAGAGGCACTGGGGCCCTGTTTTTTTATTTTATTTTTTAAAAGTTTATGATATTTATATATAACGTGTTAGCCTTTCTAGATATACGCATAATATGCGGCTCGCAATTATCGGCCTGTAGCTTTTTTATTTGTTTGACTGGCCTATCCGGCCCTCAAGCTGTCTAGTTACCGCAAGACTAGTCGATCGGAAGCAGCTCCGCAACTTGCTAATCAAATGCGTAATAATAGATGCCGTGCTATCGATTTCTTGGTGTACGGTGCATGCCGCATCAAGACATCGCGCAACTTCGTCCATGGAGCCGAGGGTGCCATGCCAACATCCCAGCATCAACTCGCGCAGTGGCAGCTGGTCAACAGCAGGAAAGCGTTGTTCAGCGTACAGCTGCCGGACTGTCTCATCTCGTTCCAGGCAGTCTTTGAGCTCATGGTAGGGAGGTTTGCCGGTCAAGATTTCGAATACGGCGCAGCCAAAAGCAAAGATGTCAGTCTCCAAACTCGGACACATGGATCCTCGGCGATTGTACCAGTTGTAGCCTGCAAGTGCTTCGCTACCATCAATGCTGCATCCTCCAAAATCGATGACTTTGACGCGATCCTCGACTAATATCATGTTTGTACAGCCAAAATCAGCGTGGACGATTCCGCTCCGATGGATATGTCGTAGCCCTTCTGCAGCGGCTCTTATCCATTGCAGCTTTTGTTCGAGTTGAGCTTTCGTCCCCGTCACATTCGAGAGGGGTTGTCCTCGCTCGAGAATGATGGATTTGTTGTTAGGTTCGCCGAGACACTGCACAATGTTGCGATGCAAGCCGAGTCGACTGAATGCGCGGCGTTCAATGGCGATGCCTTGGTCAGTTTCATCGAAATATTCCTTGAGGACGGTTGCCTCATCGATGCCGTACACGATTGCTGATCCGCCAAAGCCAATTATCGTCAGGCTACTATAGTCGATAGATTGACAAGCACTGTGCGAGTATTGCATTTGAAGCTCGAAACCTGAATGTCGTGAAATATCCTATAAACCAAATGCGGTTGAGGCTTGCGTGGTTTTGCAAAAAGTCAAGTCTAGCCTGGCTGAACTAGATACAAAAATGCGCTGACTAATAAACCAGGTCAAGAACTGGGTTATCGCAGCGAGGTCCTGGTTTCGGCCGGTCCTTGCACCTCTTGTACAGAAGCTTCCAGTCTCTACCCTGTGTTGGGCAGTCAACATGAATGGCCACCGCTGTGGTGTATGCACACATGGTGCAGGAAACTCTTGTTTCCCGTGTATTCTAGATGGATGGAACAGTGGTGAGAATGTGAGTAACTGGCAGTATTCTTTAGTCGAGCTTTTTATGCGGGCGACTCGCAGGGTTTTATCGCTTAACCGTGGGCCTTGGGCGTGAACCATGGCCTAACCATCAGGCAGCTTCGGCTTGGGTCCTCTTTGTACCATCAAATAATTCTTGGGCGCTTACTGGTACATGGGCCGTTTCACGTTGGAGGAGTAACTTGACCTGACTGGAACATTCACTGGCCAACTGCAGCCATGGTCTGCAACCCGCTGGGAGCTCAAGCCGCATAGCTGCCAAAGTCAAAATCGTCAAGTTACAACAATGACAGCAATTGACGTATTGCAGCACGTATTTAGGCTGGCTGTATAACTGCAAGTATTTTGGCCCGGATGTATTCTCGCCGTTGGCCAGCACGCATCGACTCTGGATTCCCGCTGTTCTAAGTCTCTCGCCATCCTATTGATACGATATGCTGTGGCCATCCCGGCTCAAAATTCGACTACTATCTACGCAATTTAGTGCTGGCGTATCGCCAGAGCGCCACTCGGATTGACTCTCATGTAGTAACGGCGCTCGATCGTTTAAATACATGGTAGAATTCTCCGTGATACTTGGTGCCACCGTACTTCAGACGCCTCTGCGGGATAGCATCTCACAATATACTTTTGGATTTGCCAAAAGAAGCATCTACCTCTCCAAGCCTATTGAGTCCTTCACTAGGTATTCTACTCTGATCGTGTACCCAGGATGAGACGCATCGGCTTCCTCCTCCGGAGAAACGGACGAGACCCATCTCACATTGTATATTAGTGGTTTCCCCCCTCAGGAGACTATTTGCTGACTTTGGACAAAACCGGCCATTGCGGAGGCAAATCGTTCTCCGCGTTCAGGGTTAGCCATGAACCATTGATACGGAGAAGCGCCAAATCTAAGATTAAAGGCGCTATGAGTGGCATGAGATGCGAATGGCTCCTTTGCAATCGAAGCGGCTGTTAAGGAAGAAGCTTCGAACATTTCGTCTGCCCTACAGCAAGCTTGTGAGTCATCGGGCCAGGGTAAAGGCGAATACTTAGCTCAAGTGACTTAGTGAATTGCCAATGCCGACGTTATATTCCTTTCCTGGGCGATAACTGCGGACATGGCGGTGTGCTCATATACGTCTTCCTTTACTTCTTGAAAACAGCGCTGTGAAGCCAACAACTTCATGATACGCCGTGTGCGATCGACATCCATTCTCGAGGCGGAAGCTATATCTTGTATCATTATAGGTCGGTTAAGGGGAACAATAGTAATGTAACCGAAGCGCAATGCAGCCTGCCAGGCGCCTAAATCATGATGAGAGCAAAAGAAGATGCGCAACCATCGCATTGGTCCTTGAGATAGGAGAATTAGGTCTTTTGCAATTTGACTCAGATCGGTACAAATATCGTCGTATTTCTTGTCGGCTAGGTAGGCAGGGGAAAATGCCGTGAAATTGGGTACATCGATCCCATGTGTCTCCAGGTAATCAACAAGTGCTTCACTCTGTCTAAGCGTCTCGCGGGCTTTCTGCAAAATCAGCGACTAGAATCGCACAAGTAAGCTTCTCAACAACATTAAAATTGGTGCTGAGGGCAGTATTTGAACCTTACATTCTTGCTGGGGGCGTTTATCTTGACTGACGGTTTGGTTTGTTTGGTACCTATATTTGTGGGATAATAACTTACTCTGCCCACACAAGGCGTTTATGCGTGCATGGAAAAGCAAGGTGCTCAGTGTAGTGCTTATAGAAGAAGCAGGGCACAGGTTTTCGCCGGCGAGTGTTACAGTAACCCAAGTTATCATTGAAGTGAGGCTTTGTCCTCCCCCTCTGTATTGGCATTGCGTGAGATGCACCGACTTACCCGTGCCTTGAAAGCAGGATAGAAGGCAAGCCAAGAGAGGGTTTTGTTTCACAAGGTCGCTACATGTGTAGTCTTCACAGATCAGATTGCCACCTAACTATGTTGTGAGGCTACCGAAGCGATGGATTCGAGTGTCAATTCCACCCTCGTCGCCGAGCGGTAATACAATGTCTTACCCGGCCAGTTTAGGAAGCTCATTTTTGTCCATCTGCTTTAATCACTCTTGTACGTCGAGTAATCAACTGAGTTACTGTGCAAGCAACTATTTGTGTGGGAGCCAACCGCTATCCCCCGCACATGGCACGCCTTGCTGGACTTAATGGAGCTGTCAAGCTCTGCGTGTAGGCTTATACGCCTTCATCGTAAAACGGGATATTCTCCCTCTAATTCGTTCCCGCATATTTCTCATATGCATACGCTTATTATATTATCCCTTGCCATTTTTCTAGTCCTCCGTCGCACCGCCCAGGTTATCAAGTCACCAGAAACAGAAGACCCTACGGCGAACACGGCAAGACAGTAACCATGGGCGGTGGTGATCTTTTGAAAATGGTGACTGATGCGCTTTGGGCTGCTAGAAGACAGATCACTACTAGCGTCTGCGAATGTACAAGTCTCCTGGGACCTTGTCTAGGTGGCGGACACGGTATTCTTTAAGCTCGCCACGGACTTGTTGCAGACCGGTTGATATTCATCAACGTGGATAAGGCTGACGGCACTTTGCAAAGCATTGATGCCGAGTCCGATGCTCGACTTTGATGGGCCATGAAGGGTGCTGGACACAACTTTGGAATAGTCACTTCTGTCAGCTCCGAGATCTACAACGTCGCCTATAGGGACTGGGAGTGGCAGACAATTATCTACTCTGGAGATCAAAACTACTTATTCTTCTTCAACAGCCCTCATCTTGATCCTGAGAGGGCTTGTCCAATCTCCGCTTTTCCGCTAGCATCCAAGATTATAATGCTAAAGCGTGAGAGGCGGCGTATAACTTATTTTTATCTACAATATAACGCATTTAGTAAGTCTTTGTGTTTTCCTTTTTGAAGGCTACTCTGCGCAAGGTACCAAGGCTATTAATGACGCGTAAATAATATATTACGGTCTAAGAGCACGAATAAGGTCTAGTACGACTTAAATAAAGCGATTGTTTAAACGAGAGTTAGAGCTTTTAAAGGAAGCTCTAACTCGAGCTACCTAAGTTCTAAAGTAGGGCTGTTCCCTTACACAAAAACTAAAGTCCTAGCACTTTACGATCCGTCCTAATACCCTGAAACGCAAGTACCCAGATCTTAGTTCATACTAATAGACTAAGTTAAAGTACGGTCCCAAGAAGCAGCGAGACTCACGGGGATTAAGTGCCTTGTCTCTCACGCACACTAACCCCCCATTTCGAGAACAATTCCACGGATAGCCCCATCGTCTTCCGGCGACATCGTATTTATTATGTCACTGGGACAAGCCGCACGCACACTGTTGTAGTGCGCTTCGTAGCATTGGTGTGCGCTTCGCTGGTCCAAGCAAGTCACGTAACCCTTTAACGCCCCCCGACACCCAGGGTAATGATTGTTTGGCCCGCCAGGAGAGCCATCCGCCGCGATAGCTGGCTGTGCAGCCGAAATCAGGAACACAACTCCGCAAAGCTTAGAGAAGAGGAACATGTTGAGTTGATACTGTATTGGCTCCTAGCCTGGGTACTCTTGAAGTTCTTTTGAAAATAGAAGCGGATCTTAAAAGTGCGTTAATAGGAATAATTCCGAATTCAAGGTTTTTAGGGTAAGAGTTAGAGTTAGAAATCTCACAGAAAAGGGTAGAGTTAACTTGTAGAAGACTATAAGCGATAGTGCACTAGAAGATTTCCTTAGAAAACCGCCAGTTTCGCCGTGTGTAGCTTATTAGGGTAAGAAGTGTTAGGGAACGCGGGGGGAAGGTACGCCTTATATAGACAATTTAGGCGGGAAGAGCCTTCCCTGCCCGTCTTATCTTATCTTTTTAAGCAGCAACTTTACTATATGCCTCTTTGTGATAAATTTAGCATAACCAGTTTGAAAGTGATTTATGGCATGTTTATAGTGGGGGAGGGAGGGGGGTTCTACATGTAAGGACAAGGCATCTCCACAAGAACCTAGAAGTACCCTAGTATAACCCTGTAAAATGCTGAAAGATATATCTAAATGGCCTGATACTAGCTATTAACTAGCTAGGTTATCTGGTCACTGACCAAGTTATTGAACTGCCGATTCCAGCTGCCGAATTTGCAGGAACGCAGCTAGAGTTCTTCGCTGATGTCCGTGGAGATTAATGGACCTCGGCGCTGCACTTTGTCCGGCTTGTATAAGTTAGATTTATTTCGCCTAAGTTGCCACACGCAACTATATAATTGCAATCTCGGGGCTTGTTTCTCTTTCCCTTTCCTCCTTTATTTTATCCATTTTTCAGCGCGTGAAAATGCGACTTATAATAATACAAAATAAGATTAAAATTAGAATTTTAAGCCTGCACAATTATTTGAGTAACTGGCCTTTGCCACACCTTAGTAGCATGGATGCAGGATTCTGCGTCAACTAATACTAATTATAGATTGTAACTTGCCTCCCTTGACATGAAACCCTGACAGGGAGGCATAGCTTAGCCGCCAGCTCGTATAGCAGGGTTATTAGGCTGCCGTCACGCTACCGCGTCCCGGCGCTGGCGCAATTCAGCTGGGTGCTTCGCAGGGATTCCACGCGTTCTCACCGAGTTCACGATTAGGTAGCTTTCACACTTATACCTCAAAATACGTAAGCGCGAAACAGATAAATCGGCTATAGTATATTGCTCTATTAATTATACCTACTAATCCCCGTTGCTAGGGGCTTATTATCTCAACTCGGCACCTTCTAACAAGAGAAGGTCTGGCTGGAACGACAAGTTGGCAGGCTACGCTTAGCTCGGCAATAAGTGCCTCGCGGCCTTGTTATTAGACCGCCTTATACTTACAACGGTATTAGCGGGGACAATAATACTTTGTCGTATAGGCTTGTAAAATAGCTCTGGTTCGCTCTAGGATCAGGCACCCTAGGATCCCACTCTTAATAAATATCACCTCGTCCATGTCCTATATAACCGCGACTTATATACCACGACTACTAGCGCTGTCTATTGCACTAGCAACACTAACTTGGATTGCGCTGCTACCTGTGAGGGTTTCACGTCAAGGGAGGCTTAGTAAGAGTATTTAAGTAAATTATATTTCTAGGCTAAGTTTATACTGGATTTAATATATAAAACGTAGTGCAAGTAAGTAAGAGAAATATTAAAAAAGCAGCTTCCTTGCAATCAAAATAAGAAAGGAGTATCACGTGCGTGCGCCGGGACCCACTGATATAACACGCGAAATATTACCTTTTCCTATTCTGATACCAAGTGGAGACGTGTTAAAGCAGATAAAAGCCTACAAAAAATTCCAATTCAGAGTCGTAGCCTCACAGTAAGGTCCTATTAGCTAGCACTATACGAATAACGTCATGCAAAATCATCGACCTATATGCTTTAAAATGTACAAGACGCCCCATATATACTAGCCTAGTAGCAAACAAATAACTTACAAGTTGTTGGCTGATAATAGCGTCGCTCCAGTTTCAAAAACCATGCCCTAATTCCCAGGTCATGATTTTCGTGTGATTCATGGTTCTAGTTTTAGTATAATCATGCCAGAATGCATTAATCTATCTCGTTCCCAAGCGGCTAGACAGGATTTGTGCCCCTCCCCCCACTTCTTTTTTTGGTCAAGTCTTATTATACAGGGCTAGAGAGCGGGTAGTTTAATGCGAATCCTGGGCGGGGTAGGACGTACAAACAAAGGTGTATAATTCGAAGCGGTATTTCATAGGGTACTTGGGGGGGGGCGAGCTAATCTATTGTACCAGACTGAAGGGTCCTCTTTGTACAGTACTTCCAAGGTCGCTGCCCTTGCTGCATAAACTGCTCATGTGCACCTAGCACTATTGGAGATCCTATATAATAAGAACAGCTCAACCCACCCTTAAGCCCAAGGATGTAATGCTAAAAACCATGCTTCTCTAGCCACTGTATTAATTCCGCTTCCGTATTTACCCGCATCTCTGCTCGTTTCTTATCGTCAAACTGCTTGAGAATGGATTCGTTGCCAAGTTTATATGGACAAAGTAGTGCTTGCAAGTGGAGGAGATTGCGGATCTCGTCCACACTACGAATATAACACGGAGACACCACCCCACACTTCTTTATTGCCGTATTCCACGCCTTGGCAACTTGCCACTGCTCGACGGATTTCTTATCTAGGTTAGGGGGTGGCCATGTAAAGTCTCCAGAGAGGATTGCCGCCTCGATCTCCTTATCCTCTTGGCGTATATTCCCACCGACGTCTTGAAGGCTACACATGAACTCGTCAAGAGGGTTGGAGATGTAAGACCAGTCAAAGTCAAGGATAGCTGTTAATTTCTTAGTATCCTTGTCGAATAACATATTGTTCGTCGCTGTGACGTTGTCAGTCAACAGATAGCTACCCTGAAACGGTGTATACATACTGAAGTCTCCGTGTATCAAGTTCTTTTGATGCAGGTCAACATCGCTGAGAATTTCCCCAGGGCTATTAGCGGCAAGGAACTTTTCAATCCTCGCGTCTACACTATTATACTTCCAGCCCCGAATCACCGGGCTCTGGGCGGCTTCTTGGAGTTGCCCGCGTAGTTTGCTAACCTTCCATTCGGCATATGATTTTACGGGTTCGCCTGCGCGGAGAGGCGCCTCCACTCACAATTCGTCCTTCGGAGTCAAATATAACCCCGCCAAATTTTGTAGCGCCTTCTGGCAATTCGGCCGTCTGAATTGCTTTCAGAACCTTAGCCATCTACTCCAGGATCTGCTCCTTATCCTGCATCTTGAGTGACGAGAATTCAGAGTCCAAGTCAACACCAGTTCTTAGTTCAGATATAATCCACCCGAAACTCTTTTTATTGACGGCATTGGTGATTGTGGTTGGCATCCAGGCGTAAATAGCTGGGACTAACTGGGGGAGTCCGGCATGCGCCTGGACTGGCGAACAAGATGCTGCACCGCTACGTCATTCTCTACGCGGTTGGTATTGTTAATTCCAGTGGCAGCTGGGTTGCTAAGCTTGATAACAATAACAGATATGCCATCAGAGGGGGCCTGAGTAGTGCCAGGCTGCGTGCCTGGGAACGAGGAGGATAGGGCTGGAGTTGCTAGCTCTACTTTAAACAGGTAGTTATTGAATGGGTACAGGTATTCTTCGCTGTATGCCAGAGTCGAGATATTCAAAGCCTACAAGAAACGCAATTAGCGAATGGGCAGTCAAATTCTGCCTCGTGGCAACAACATTCACTAACCCGGAGGTCATGGCTTTGCAGGATTTGCTCAACCACAGCAAGCCGCCGCTGAAAGCCCCGTTAGTTGACATTAAGAACCATGTTTAAGCGAAGACACTAATGTAAATAACAGGAATCTGAAAAGAAAATAGGGTAAATCTTGCACATACAAAGAAGAAGGTAAATTGGGAGGGATTAATTTGAAACGACGCAAGATGGTAGGCTTATAAGCGCGCTCGCTCCACTTGACCCCTCATCTACTTCATCGCCCGAGGCAGCCTGATATACGGCAATACAAGGATAAGTATACATTGTCATCGTTAGCACTCTATTACGGTGCTGAAATCTAGAAAAGATCCCGCTCTGGATGGGTCCGGGGCGATGAGATTCGTGATTCCCTGCAGGCATCCAGCTAGAGTGCGTCCCTTGTGGCGCTGACGGATCCTTTGTAACTAACACACCGTTGCATTTATTATGTATTTAGCCTTGAGCAGCAGGAGTTGCAGGCCTGGGCCGAAATCGATGGAGTTGGGTGGAGCAAGAGAACATGCATCCCTGAAGTCGTGTTCTATTGAACGGGCAAATACTAGGCAGCGCTATTAGTACTTTCGGGGGTGCTAATAATTTTTCGGAGGTGAGATTGACATGACTTTTATTTTTACATGTAAGATAAACAATTAGAGTGCCTCGCGGAAGACCATGAGAGTAACGTATCACCAAGTCCACGCCAGCAGAAGATCAACTAATGCAAAACCGTTATAAAGGTCTTTAGCTATCGCCTCTCTAGCTATATAGCGTAAACTGTTTCACTGAGAGGTTACATATATTTAGAAATTCAAGCAATAATAACTTCTGCTTGTTTTGCGCACAGTTGCGACTAGAAGCATAATAGTAGCTGGAGTTCACCAACTCCTTACCACACGTGAACACCCCCTAGTGCGTCCAATCCTAGCCGCACTGCGACCTGAATTGGAAAAGGTAATGAGACACTGCATCTACGCTACTAATATCCCAAGTCCCAGACCTAATTGCTCCCTATGCCCTCGTAATCCACTGTGTCAATAGGCTCATTCAAATCAGGGTGTGCTGGCTCACGCCATCAAATATATTCCTAACGATTAAGGGGTAAGTTAGTAGCCAGATAGCGAATGTCTTGCAACGAAACTTGCCTCTAAAGCAGGGAAGGACGGTGCGTACCAAGCAGTGAATAGTGTGCGCATTCAGGTCGCGCGTCATCTTGTTGCCGCTACCAGTAATGTGCCAAGCGAGAATTATTCGGAGGTTCGCGAGACAATAAAGTTTGTGGAATGTACTCTGCGTAAAACCGAATCTATTAGACTGGCCACATTTAATAAAATTTAGCTTGCCAATAGCTTGGTTACTAGTCCAGAAGTCTCCGTGCTTCATTGAGGAATTCCAGTAACCCGTCAAGTACTCATCGCCGTGCGATCCAATTTCTTTCTTAGTGAGTTCCGGCTTGCCAAGGATTCGATGGGCAGTGTTAATCCTTTCAATAGCTTCTAGGTCAGGTTATCGCGGATTAATAGACTGCTATATACGTCGATGCTGCGTCCTTCAACTACTTTAGGATAGGCCACAGTTCCAGCACGGGTATAGACCTCTTCCCGGAAGTCCTCGGTATTGGCGTTACTTTGTCGTTCAGGATATGTCATAGTCCCAGCACGAGTGTAGGCCTCTTCGCGGAAGTCCTCGGCGTTGCCTCGTTTGTTGACAACCATCTTACTTACGGTATCACGAGGAGCTGGGAGCGTCATTCCAAAAGCCTGCAAAAGATCAATAAGTGAGAGGTCTAGGGCCTGTTGCTCAATATTAATGCTAAAAAGCGGTTAGCTTGTCACCGCATTATAGTATCATTTCGGAAATCTTGGCCCGGATAACTCTCGTCGTCTAGATGCTGCAGACCTACGTCAAGCCGGCGACGAGTGTCACTGGATAGAGTGTTCTGCCAATTATCAAGCCCGCGAGCCGGCACGATAGACACAATAGGCGTACCAGACGTAACTGGGATAGGTTGAACATTATCAATAAGAAAGGACGCAAATACGCCATAAGCAGTCAGTTTAAGCATGGTGAAGATTGATCGCGTTGTATAGAATATTTTGGATAGCGTTAAATTGTACGAGAAAAGAGGTGTGAGTTGCAACAAGAATACACCAGCTTGAGGGCATGAGGATATCGAGTTACATTTATAGGAAAGTGCAGAGAACTTGGCTGGTAGCTCCCAGGCTATATGTTCTTTTACGTCTATCTCCTCAATGGAAATGATGAGTCAACTGGCAGCACGTCGGCGGCGTATATCTCCGTAGATTTGGGATCCGGCCGCCAGTTGCAAGCTTCCTTTTCCTGTAAGTGGATTGCCTACGGAACAAAAGTTCCAATATGCTGTTAGGTTCAGTAGTTCTGAATTTGCAGTACCTCCTCTCCGGTCAATGTATTGGGTTAGTCTGCTTGTTGGATCCGGGGTCTGATGTCGGAAATGCCTTGGAACTCCATGTTGCTTGACCGCACGTCTGAGCAAGCAACTAGCTCAGTGTAAATGGCCTGCAAGATATTGTTTGTTCTAAGGATGAGTAAAGAACTTACCGGCATATTCCTGATGCTTAGTATCCAAATATCAAAACGCATCGTGTTAGGAATAAAGAACAACTTCGCGGGCTGCTTTGTACATATTCCGCGGTACGCACTAGTGCTGTCCGTTGGATCGGATTTGCCTATTTAGTAAGTCATAGAACAGCTAAATTGCTTGGTGTTAATGCTGCTTTGTGTCTACATGTTAAAAAGTCGGTGTGTAGAGCAACGCGGGGGTGGTTCGGGTCGGATACAGATGTGAACTGGTAGATACATTAATGTCTTAGGCCTTAAAGAAGAAGGTGGTATTTAGTATTACCACGATAACTACAAGGTAATAGACCAACAAATCACGCACTAAAATGTGACCATTTCGGTTGCCCCCGAGCACAGGACTACCTGTGTGGAGTAGCTTGTGCAAATTTATCTTAAAGTAGAGAAAATTTCTGGAAGACATTCAAATTTACCTTACCTCAGTCCCGAGTACTCATGATTAGAAGTCTGTCCGTTGATGTCTTCTTGGTTATTCTTGGATCCTATAGCTGGAACCAACGTTCAAGTCCAACCCAGCCTGTCGTCGCTTTGCCGCACTATCCGGCTTCTCATTTCTCTCTCCATTATCGCGTTATTTACTCCCCACAGCTTTGACTCGCTGTATAGGTCTGACCAGTTTATAATATAAGAGCCTTGCTCTGCCCCTATCGACATCGCCATCCCCTTTTCGCACTAGTAAATGTCCATTTAGAAGGAGACTCGACAACCTAGCAGGAAACCATGTTCAGTTCCATATTGACCGCTAATTCCAACTCGCAACAAAAATATAAAGCTCTCAGCTCGACCCATGACAACTTTGACAGAAACACGCATTACAAGAGGAGCCCCTTGTTCCTCAGAACAACATTCCCCATCGCAATTATACTCTGCAGTATCGCACATCTTATCCTGATATGCCACGCTATAACCCTCCTCAAAGCATTCTCGTCGCAGCTGCCAAACACCGCACAAGACCCCACACACCAAGTGTCAAACTGCTCTTGTGGCGCGACTATACATGAAGCCAGGGCCCTTGATTGTACCTTCGACGTGCTATCTGTCTCTTGGCTACCACCTTCGTGTCGTGACGACGAGCTCACCGTGGAGTTTGCCGCGGGGGGACCTGGCCCCCATGGCGCATGGGACTATTGGGCGCATGAAAACGGCACGTGGTCGCTCACACTGGATGAGGTAGCTGCGTTGGTAGAGAAACCCAAAAGCATCGTGTATACTTCGTGGGAATTTCATGTGCTGCATTGCTCGTTCTACTGGCGTAAACAGTGGAGGGTGTCTAGGGGCGTGGGAGCATTGTTTATGGAGGCCCGGTACGCCCTGGAGAGCTATGTGAAACATTTTCAGAATGTTTTTATGAAGGACAGTTTGAGGAAGACGGATATATCTCAATCGGTGGTAAGGCTAGGGGGTGAGTTTTTTTGAACGGAGCTGCTTATCTAGGAGCTTTAAGACGATGTGATATAACGGTCCCTGGTCGATGGGATTAGTTCATAAGCCCTGCATTAGATACTTGGACTAATATCGTGATATTAACCATGTCTAACCAACCTTGATGCAAGGTAGGACTTGGAATTTTTCTGCATAATTCCTAGTAGAGGACTGAGCAGAGGGACTCGGGTCAGGACAGCAGGCGGCTCTCTTTTGTCATGAGTTGCATGTGTGCTGTAACGGTTGCATTCGGTATGCAGGACTGTGCAATAGGTAACATTGAACCTCAAGTTTGAATGGTCCCCGCCACCAGAATTGAATATTCATAAAGAGGGGAAGAAGCTGACTGCAGTTGTCAAGTGCATGTTGCACAAGGAACTTTTGAGTCTGAGTCTGATGACATCTGGGACATTTCTGCAGCAGGGTGGCGATCAATTCAATACACTCGCGCCTTCGGTTAACCAAAAAATACCATATAAACCGGGGAAACCTGTAGGTGCCATGACACATGCTATACTATCCATGTACTTTTCTTCTCTTCTTTCCTCGGCTCGGGAGGCACATCCGTATATTTAGTTTTCTACGGTGGGCCGTTCTGTTTTTCATCCTGGGCAGTGCCGCGACCCAGATTGGCATGATCAAATTCGGATGATTTTACCGTTCTATAAACTGGATCATAGACAGCGGAAACTACACCAATGCGGCTCCTCCAAGAGACATAATAATTGCTAGTATTTTCTCTGCTCAAGATGCGGTATCGGATGGTTTGAGTAGGTTCCCCATGTCTTCCAAGAGAAAGATAAATAGTGTAAAGTACTAATTGCGCCACTTCCAGTCATTTATTTTCCGGTTGCCATTCTGTGGAAAATTTACATCAATTTACGTACAAAGCTGATCATGACACTCGTCTTCTGTCTGGTATTCCTTACGGTGACCATCACGATTGTCCGCGACAGTGTCTTCCATCCGATGTACTCCGAGGCGGCCAAAGGCCATCAGGCAGCGCAGAATCCACGCCCATAGCATTAGACAAAGAGTAGATGTTCTAGACTCGAGTCTAGACCAATTGACATAGCTTTTCCAAGAACAGATTTCATGATCCAGGCCACCCCGGGCCTCTGGGACTCTGGTAGTTCAACCGGGGTTTGAAGAGCCCTCATCACACACTTCTTTGCTTCAGTTGCAGCGGACCCAAGCACGCCCGGGAGCTGGAAGAAAACATGCCACCCATAATCATTAAATGTTATGACGTCTTTGGTAATATTTGGCTCAGTATCGTGGAAATGGCAACCAAAGAGTGATCGAATAGATGCATCCACCATTGAATAGCGGCAATGAGAATAGAGTGAGACTTGGTTGTTTTTCCCGAATAGAGATTTTGTACAATAATCTAATATACTTGGTTGCAAAGAATCGAGCATGGAATTGAGAAAAAACCCGAAGACTTGATCCATTTTCTTGCCGGGAAGAAGCTGTTGTTTCAGGAGAGACTCTAAGTAGTAGACGAAACTCAGCCGATCCCTGCCCCAGACATCAGTTGTGACGGCCTTGTCCCCCGCGTCGTTATGAGGGTTTGAGGTCTTCCATGATCTTCGTAACCCATCGTCACTGAACCCAAAGCGGCTGAGAACTGCATGAAGATGACCATCAAACCCCAGGTTAGGGTTGCGGTAGGTAGCAGTCACATCTGCGGGGGCAGTAATTACATAGATAGTCTTTCCCCACATGTGAAGAGCAAATAGTTTATAGGTTCTATTCTAATCCTTGTTCTATAAGTCTGTCGGACGCCCCGAAGAATTTTCAAGCATGCCCTTGGTTTTGTGAGCAAGTGTCGATTACGGCTCCCACGAGAACACACCTAAAATTGGAGCCTAGTAGGGGATAAGTTTGAGTTCTGCAAGATATAGCTAAGAACGCAGTATGAAGTTCCAGATCCACCAGGTTAACTAGGCAAGGAGGATAAAAAATGGCCACAACTAGCAGGACACATCAGTCATTGCGTCGTGATCTACGAGTAGCCTGCTGTTTTAATAATAAACTGCAAGAACGAAAATGCAAAGCAATAGAAAGGTTATGTACTTTTTTTTCTCACAGTGAAGCGGCACCAGAATGAGTCTTATACTTGCCGACTATCGAGACGTTTTTGTCTTTGTTGTTCATGCACCTTGTATCTTTTCAACACGCCTCCCCAAAAGATTGAAATTCAAGATAATCGAGTAAGGTGTCAAAGGTCCTTCGTTTTCCGAGGGGAAGAGAGTGAACGGTAACCACTATATATACATAAAGGGAACGGCTATACCTAAGGCTCTTGCCCGGGCACGTGTTTAATTTGTGTAATTAACACGTCCTTTATCGGTGAAGCCCCTTCTTCCAGCTACACGGTCTATTGGGCCTTTTCCGTGTAACACGCCGTTCAAGCGGCTTGACCCGTTACATGGCCATCTAGATGTTTACTGTCGAACCAATGGGGAGGAAAGCGAGCCGTCTCTCCAGATGCCATAACTTCTCAATCAGACCGAAGGGCCTACAATCTTATGGTCTATGAGCGAATCCTGTCGGGGCGGGCACGCCTTGCCAATCATCTAAGATAAGGCTTCAAAGTAGGCTCACCCTGAAAACCTTGGCGCACATTCACGTACAGCAGATTTCAGTGCCAATGCAATGCACATGCAACAATTTACAGTTGCGGCGCTTCGTGGCGCCCAAAAGGCCCCATCCAATGCAAGGGGTTGGCTGATTGTTGACAACTCACAGCTCCCCGTCTGCAATGCATAAAGCCTTGCAACTCAACTTCCGCCAAGTGCATCACAAGTCTCTGTTTCTTTGGTAGAAATGGCGCCTTTTAAACTTGAGACTTGTGCCAGGTCTAATATTTTGAGTCTGGCGCCATATCAAGACGCACGGCAGTGAGTTTGCCAATCCTGCCCCTCAACCATGATGCTACCATGACGCACAAAAAGGCTCGCAGGACAAACAAAATTGAGAGCTCCAAGATATTCCTCGATGCCAATGACAATACATTTGGGCCAGCAATCCCTCGTCATGTCCTGGGGGCAATGGCGTGCTCAGGAGGCCCAGGTCAACGATGTCGGTGTCGTCAAGGTGCCTCTTCTACCGGCACCGAGCTTTAAGCTTGACACTGAGACTATATACAATGCCCTTTCCGAGCAGTCCAATATAAAGATGGTCTGTATCTGTTCACCTGGCAACCCTACTGGGTCTACTGTTCGGAAGGAGGATGTGAACAAGATTCTGGCTCACCCTACATGGAACGGAGTCGTCATTCTTGACGAGACGTACATTGACTACTCGTCCAAGACTACCTCTTTGGCTGAATGGGTCACCGAGTGGCAAAACTTGGTAATCGTCCAAACCCTGTCCAAGTCTTTTGGTATGGCGGGCATTCGTCAGGTATGGCGGGCCAGCATTCGCGGCGACGCCAGTCGCCCGCCTGCTCCGCAACCTCAGCATAACCTACAACATCCCGAGCCCAACCGTAATCTTTGCTAAATACGCCTTAACTTCAGCACTGGTAATCATGGCCGACAATGTTGCCAAGACGGCGGCACAGCGCAACCGCTTGATTCGCGACATGACCCAAATCAAGGGCGTCGGTCGCTTGCGCGGCGGTACGGAGGCCAACTTCTTGCTATTTGAAATACTTGATCAATATGGCCAGCCGAGTAATGCTGCTGCGTGCGCCGTATACAAATGCCTGTTGAATAAGAGAGGTATCGTTACGAGATTTCGCGGCGAGGATCATGGATGCCATGGGTGTCTGCGCATTACCATTGGCACGGAAGACGAGATGGCAAGCTTTCTTCAAGCGTTGAACCTGACGCTGAAAGAAGTGCATAAAACAGGTTCTAGCAGCGGAGCACGAGGCGGAGGTGTCGTCAATGGAAATGGCTTAAACTGGCCCCAAGAGCAGAAGCCCGGCCAACACCAAACCTCTTAACCTTGGAATAGGTCGATATGTGGGTTACTTTTCTCCCTCTCCACCGGAGGGCATATTCTTTTTTTTAATTACTCTAGATGGGTACTGCATATACCTGTTACTCTAACTATGAGCTCGAATGTTGAAATATATTAGTTGTAGCGAATAAAAGGCATCTTGTTTTCTCTTCTTTTTACAATTTACTCAAAACCTTGTTGACTATCAATTCTGAATAATTGTATTGTGGTCTGTAAGTTGTATCCTCCTGGTTAAGACATCGTGTTATTGCAAAAGCGTAGCATGTAGTTCTGAACCACTTATCCTGCGTCCATCTTTCTTCTCGTAAAGGCATCTCCCGTCCCGCCGCAGCCCGTTCGATGTCCAGCTCGGCTTTCCAATTGTAGTACTCACTCAATTGCATATCGGCATATCAGGCATGGTCGAAATCAATATTTGAGCCGCTTGCCTTAATAAAAGCCCATGTGGCTTAGAAGAAACCAGGAACGCCGCGATATAGGTCAACATCAACCATCAGCCTGGATAATGAATCCTCTTGGTCAATTTGGCTGTCCTTTGCCAGCACGGCAAAGGCACGAAGATATTCTTTAATAAATTCTCGGCGATCCGACCGCGTAGGCAACGCGCTAAAGTCGCATTCGAAGCCTGCCCATTCGGAGAAATGGTTGGCGATATCGAACGCAGCGGGAGCCGGCATGGTATATTCATAGTCGATCAATGACACTGTCTCCTTGTCGGAATGAGATGCTTTTGGAAGCAGTATGATGTTGCCACTTAGCAAATCGCAATGGAAAAAAATCATCTAGCAAAACCTCAGCTGGTGTCTAGAGCAAGCGGCCATGGCAAAACTCGTTACGTTGTATGGCCCATGTTCTGACCGTTGGTCGAGCTGTTGAACAAGCCTGTCAAATTCTGCCTGGAGTTGTGCTTGTCTGACACGTTGTAACTCAGGGCCAACCGGTAGAGCAGTAATACACTTTTGCAGAACTACCCACAGACTCGTCAAGGGCTTGGTCTGCTTCGATTCTGTTGCAGAAGCGTCTGCATCATGAGCTAATACTCGTGGTGACGCGAAACAGGGTACTCGGGCGTGCCATTCTGCAAGCAGTCGTGCCACAGCTAAATACACAGCCGGCTTTCGAAGATCTTCGGGGCGCGCTGGCCTACCTCTTATGAAACTGTATAGCATGCCATTGTCGAAACGAGCGAGCAGCAAGATCGAAGCGAATAAGCAGCTCATGATCCTCTGTTTCTCGCTCTCGGTCTATCAGGATATCTGTGCTCACGCTATAAGCCTTTAATAAGATTGGGCTTTCATGAATGCCCTCGCCAGCTAAATCATTTCGCTTGTGAACCAGTTTGATGAGCGTGTTGTTGATGCCACTTGTGACAGGCACGATATGTATGTGATTGTCGTTCCATTCATGCCCGATTGCTCGGAGTAGACGAAGGGCTGATTTTTCGGGGTCCTTGTGACTGTATTGTAGCGCGAGACGTGGTACATCGCTTTTGGGATTTCCGTCTTCGTTTCGATCCTGTCCACCGGGCATTTCTCATTAACTCTACTGGCAAATACAGAGATAGTGTCTGGTATAACATGTCTGGTATGATAGGTCGCCAGCGGAGTCTCGCCAGCGTTATGAAGCATCGATATGCTTAATTGGGCAGTAGCACCTGCTGCAAAACATCAATCATGAAGACACTCAGTTATTTACCACGCTACTTGATGAGTCACCAGGATTCGAGTCGGATTATGCTGACTCCCGGCTTTCAAAGCAGGCTCTGGGCAGGGCAAAGGGTGTTGGGAAGCAGTGAAGGGCATAGAAAACGGTCAAGACAAGAGAACAGAAAGTCAAGGTTGGAAGGTGCCACCCATTTGTAACAAGACCTGCATTACCACCAAAATTGCGACCTCATGAAGCCATTGCTCGCGCTACTATTACGTGGCAAGTGATTTTAATCCAACTGGATTGCGTCCTATCCGTTGTGTAATATAACTTTTACAACACGATTTGTGATATATTACGTAGGTCGGCATTTATTTTACGGGCAGATCCCGGTGCGTCTTAGAACAGGAAAGATCTGCCATTATGGGGCTTGCTGGACTCCAGGGAATTATCTGGGCTGGTACTCCGTACTCCGAGGAAACAAAGAAAGAATTGAAGCCAACATGCAGTACTCGTGCCACGCCCCTACTTTTTGGGGTCGCGACTTGGTGCCAAATTGCATCGTGCGAGTGATAAATAACATTATGCCCGGTCGCCAATCGCAGGGCTTGGTACAACAAAGATTAAATGGCCTCAAAATGATTGATAAGGTCGTCTTTATTAGGTAATCAAACACGTAATAGTTGATTTTCAATTATCTTATAGAGCGTGACTTGGGGGCAGGGCGTAATAACTCTTGACCAGCTCGCAGAATACCTTATCCAAGACTTTAGTTCTTGTTCAATACCCTTATAGAGTCATAGCTGCTGATACAGCCAGGCACTTACCATAGCTATAGGAGACATCGAGAAAGCGCTCACTAAGCTGAATAGCGCCCCGCGCACTGCCCTTAAGACTTCAGTAGCAATTATAAGTATAAGCAAGTAGACGGTAGTCTGTAGATGCCCGTGACACCAGACGTCACATGTGTGCTGACCTGGCACTAGTTGACATTACTGCCCACGAATCGCCCTTCTTTGCACTCGTGTGTGCAAGAAGACAACCAGAAGTTGCTTTAGGAAGGATATGGAGCGCAAAAAGAGAAGACGAGTAATTAGATCTATAAACCCACGCGTTATAATTGCCTCGACACGATAGCAGGCACTCTAACTATGTAAGAAAGACCTAATGGTAGCATAAAATCGCGCCTATAGCTCTACAATTAAGCAGAGTCGTGCTTAATCAACTCAGCAGTAAGCTCAGCCATGGCATATAGGGTGCTAGTCAAGTGACCGCATACTTGATAAGGAAGAATGGAGGCATCAACCACACGGACGTTAGAGGTGCCGTACACCTTTAGCTTGTTATCAACAACACCTCCCTTCTCACGGGGCATCATGGCAGCAGTTCCCACAGGATGGAAATTCGAGCGGTCTGCCAATGCAAACTTTAGCTATAGCCATGACAGATTTCGCTTGGTCAGGAAACTTACAGTGCCCGTCTAACAGCCATTCTTTCCATGCAGCATCAGAGGCATCATCACCGATAACGGCAGGATCAGGAATAGTCACACCCTCGACGAGCTTCCCAAGCGGTCCAGCACTAAACGAGGTGCGGATGTACTTGGCCACCGCAATCATGCTGTCTAAATCCCAGTCCAACATAAAGAAGTTGGGGTTAATAATGGGCATCGCGGTAGGGTCAGATGAGGAGATGTGCACGTTGCCGCGAGCAAAAGGCAAAAGAGTCCAATATTCGGAGGAGATGGCGTTATCTCCTCTGGCGCTATAGAGGATCTCAGCGATAGGGGTACGCTGCTTGAAGATAAGGTCGTACTGGACCTGAAACAGCGCCTCCAGATCTGAAGCCTTCATGATGCCGTTGCTGACCTCGGCGGTGGCTCTGGCATAATCCTTTATTTTCTTTTGCATTGAGAGCGCTAGGGAGTCGGTCTGGTTGCCGTAGATGTCGTAGACGTTGGGGTAAACGACGTGTGTGGCGCTGGTCATGTTGGCCTTAATAGCAGCGCCAGACTGGGCGTTGGTTTGATCCTGAAGGTTCTCGCCCACGGTGGGAAGATTAACCTGGACCGGAATTTTGTGCTTCTCAAGGAGGGTAGCATCACCAATACCGGACAACTCGAGGATCCCTGGCGACTTGAGGGCTCCAGCCGAGACAATAACCTCTCGGTTGGCAGACACAACCGATGTGGTTCCGTTTGCCAAAGTAACCTCGACTCCGGACGCGGTAACGTGGTCACTATTGTTAGCCTTATCCTGCCAGATAATGCGGTTTACAAAGGTGTCCACCAGAAGGTGTAGATTTTGGCGAGAGGCAACGGGCCAGTAGTAGGCGCGGGCGGCATCTTCACGCACGTTGGTCGCCACGTTGATGGTGGAGGGAAAGATGTTGAAACCGCGCATCTTTCCGCCATTGACGTCCTCAACCCAGGGGATGCCTAGACCATTCATGGTGGTATTGAGAACCCCGGTGAGGTCATTGTCGGGGATATCGAAGAAACCCACATCCAGAGGACCGGACTTGCCGTGAAGGGAAGCATTGTAGGATGCGCCCTTGGAGACCTGGCTCTGGCTGGGGATGGTTAATTTCTCACTTTGCAAATAGTAAGGAAGCAGCTTCTTCCATGTCCAGCCCTCGTTGCCGATAGTCTGCCACGCATCAATCTGGACATCTTCGGCACGAGTGTAGGCCATTCCTTGATGATAAGATTAGATCGACTTGTATGCAACCTCGAAGAAACTGCTAATTGGGAAGGGGGGAGTACCGTTGATAGCACTAGTTCCAGCCACCGCTTTACCCGCACGAAAAACCAACTCTTTATTGCCCCCATAGGTCTGGTTGACACTTTTATATTGCCAGTCGATATCCGTGCCGAACGCCAGTCCATATCCACCAACGTCAGTGACATTGGCGTTGTTGAGCACCGATTTACCTGCCTCAATGACGAGGACGGAGACGTTGCGATCTTCTGACAAGCGGTTAGCAATAACCAGACCGCTAGTTCCACCACCAATGACAATATAGTCGTATTTGGAAGCGGTTTTGATCTGGCGGGTGGGACAGGCCAAAGTGGCAGTTAGAGTACTGAGAAGAACAAGCGGACGAAACATGGTAAAAGATAGTAAGAATTATATTTGTTGGGAAACAAACACTATTGCTTCTCCCGTGCGGTTTTATATCCCCAAGATTATCAAACTCATCTTAAACTATGAATTACTGAATTTGTCAGAACCAGTCAGCAACAGACTCCTTCTATGTAGAGTCCTCCTGCCAGTGGAGACTGTCATGCAATCAACATAAAAGTCGGACGCAATTGCATGAAACACAATCTATGAGCCGGCAATTTTCCAATCGTCCCAGCTACATCGGTCCGATTTTCTTGGCGATCGACGCGTCACCCAGCCTCAGCAAGTCTCTCCGATAAATTGCAGGATCAGGGGAAGCAGGGGCTAGGCCTGTATCAGGGATATTCGCCTCCACCTGACTAAACTTTTGTCAGATGACCCGCAGCCTTCCATCGAATAAATTCTGACTTCTAGCTTGTAGCATAATGTAGATTAACTGGGATAGGAAAGTGTCAACGGGCATCGATAGGTGCCGAGATCCACAATCTCTTATCTGCGGAAATATCCAAAAATCGCTCAACATCACGAGCCTTGTACTGTGAAACCCCGAAAAGCTACAACCCAACAGGGCCTTTAAAGATAATTGCAAACTCTCGTATAAAAAGTCTCACCGATAGATACAGGGCCTGAAATTATAGTCCAGACATGCCTTGGAACTCGGTTCAATATCCGCTTTAAATTAGTCCCAGCTCGTCCACTTTACTCGGGTTTGGCCCATCTTGCAACGATCTGGCCCAAGGATTTGAAACTAAAGAAACCATCATATGTTATTGCTTGCCTAGATTAAAGCCGGGACAGTATGCTTGAAAACCCCATTCGGATCAACTTCTGCTTTAATCCTTTTCAGTCCAGCCAAATTATCACCGTATGTTTTGTCCAGGTCTAGGAACTCCGGGGCCGTGAGCGGGAGATATGTCCCTCTCATGGAGTTCTTGCTGGCGAAGAAACAATTTCGAGCCTCAAGAGCCCATCTCGCTGCTTTTTTAGACGATTCATCATCGCTTCCATAGTCCAAGATCTCAAGCATAATATGTGGCTTCCGGTAGGGAAGGACAGAGGCGGGAACATCATCCGAGCAGGAGGGGCTATCAGCGCGAAGAATATGCATGTTTATACCACCGGTACATCCGGCTGGAACAGTGGCAGCTGATTCAGCCAGAACCCTTAAGAAAAACCCGGCCAATACACTGCCAATTTTGGTGGTTTCTAACGCGGAAACAGGCGGGCAATTTGCCAAGGATCCAACGCCACTTTAAGCCATGCAACTTGGCCCATTGGCTGACCGTGTTGGTCCATGTTCAGCAAGGTACCATATGGTACTCACTCCTTATTGGACAGGATTAGGACACTGGCAGCTGAGTGTGTTGGTCAATTTATTAGAACTTTGAACCAAGTTCCATAGCGTGTCTATACAACATTGTGCAGGGGCATTATTCCAGCTAAGTGTGCGATTCCTGGTTATCCTTCCTAGTCATTGTTGGTGCTTGGCCGAAGGACTTCGACATGCCTTTGTGGCTTTCTACAAGCCTTGTAATTAGTAGAAAATAGTGTAAGCAAAGCTCAGAGAGGACCAATAGAGTAAACAGTTCTGCAATATCTTTTCCATCACGATGACTTTTCAATCGCCGTCGGCGAGCGGCCAAGTTCAAGTAACGAGCTGGACCTGCGTCTGTGCTAATAGGATATATGTGCAGCAGGCTATCTATAGTAGGTTTAGCAAAAGGGTTGTTGAGGAGATGCAGAAGTTTCGCGTTGGAAATAGCTGTGATGGCACTATTACCCATGCCCCCTGAGCATTACTATCAACATGAATGAAGAACCTTCTAAAGAATAGAGGAATAATAATGATACTTTTGCCAAAAATCTTAATTGATAGCGAGTCTTATAACGTGAAAAACAGCGCTGGATGGGCAGAAGTTTCTATGGCCAACTCCCATGCTGTCCTTCAGCCATCTCAATTGTCCCGCTAGTCTAAGGATAGATCAGGGTGGCGATCAACTCA
>NW_011942149.1:0-5466 GCF_000187425.2 Metarhizium robertsii ARSEF 23 | reverse complement strand
TTGAGTTGATCGCCACCCTGGGATAGATTGACTCAACTGTTCTATGTAGTAGCCGTAACGGCATAGGTGGGTGCAACAAAGTCCAGTATGCCCTCCTCGCCGCGAGTGTAAGGATCTAGATACACTCTACACTCTGGTCGGTGTCCCGCTCCATCTTCCAATGCATCCAAGCCCGAGATGCGCAGAATGACGTAGACCTCTGACGGCGTCGCCGAGGTAACCCGCAGCTTCTTTGCCTGGTCCGTGTTAGCCCAAAAGTCGGCGGAGTTGCTCCATGACTTGACAAACCTACCAACTTGTACTGACCGCCACTCAAATAGAAGGTGGTACTGGGATCCCGGCTCGTTGTGCTTTTGACTTCTAGCCGATATATGGGCATATTACCATTGTCACAAACCGTGGACAGCCACACGGTGTGTCGTACGGGTGCTGCATCTGTAGGAAGTAGCTGGTGAGCGCGCCCTGAGTATCCTTATAGGTAAAATCTGACACCTCGCAGCCGAAGGTCGGGAAGCCAGCCCGAGAGCGCAGCGAGCTGGTCCAGTTGTCCTCGCCCGTGAAGTCGGGTAGTTCGAGCGTATCGTGTAGCAAGGTGTATACCTCGACCAGCGTGAGCTTCTGACCTGGACAGATGTAGCAAATCACGGCGCCCAGGGCACTTACAAACTGTTCTCCCAGAAAGCCGACTTCAAAGTCACGGGCCATTTCCTCGTCATTACGATTCGGAATCAGCACTGTTCGTCGGCGCCGGTAAGGATCGACCGGGACCAGCATCGATACTGGAGCAGGCCCAGCGGCCTCGAGAGTCTCCCTCAACATGCTCAAGTTAAAAGCGCCTCCACTGCTCCCAGACTGCCTGTTTGACCTCTCGGGTCGATGCGATGTAGGGTTCGCGTTTTGGGCGAAGCTTTGAAGCCGCTCCATGTTCCGCCTCCGGTTATATATGTTGTAAAGACCAGCGGCTGTACGACGGGATGTGACTGGTCGCTCAGTCGGGCTCTCATGTGCAGGTTCATGCAGAGGATCCTGCGAGTCAGGCCTGGGAGTGGTCGGTCTAAAGCTAGATCGATGATGCACATTTGATCGTTGAGTCGTATGTGTAGCCCTGGATGCTGCAGAAGCACTCGTATACTCGATAACGGCCGACCTGGCAGAATCCGGGCGAACACTGCTGGCAGACGTCGTCGATGCATCTTCAGTATTATTACCAGAGCTGTCATCGCTCTGGATCTGCCAGTCTTCGTTAATCAGTTGTGCCACCAAAGTATCTTTGTCATCGTCTGATGCATCCCCGCCAGTGATGCCTCTTTTAATTAGCAAGGCCTCCAACGAGGCGGGTGGCACCTGCAGGATGGCATGAAGATCTGAGAGATCGGCTAGTTCAAGCTTTAATGCTTCCACAAGCTGTTTTGGAACGTCTGTTATGAGCGCACAGGAGCGCACATGCTTGTTTGTGGAGACGTAAATATCTAGCTTGGGAGTCTTGCCTACTCCAATACTAACCTTTACACCGGAACCTCCTCCGCTCTTCGTCACGGTAGTGTCTTCCAATGTATAGTGCGTCTCTATGTCTTCACTCATCCAGACTTCAACATTTTCTAGGAGCGGTCGAAGCTCGTAGGGTGACTCGCACTCGGCATACTCAAAGTACCTATACTAGGGTAAGCAATCAAGACGCGGCGTCCAATCGGACGTCTAGTGGGAGGACGAAATTGAGTACTTTACAAGTGCATCTGCACGAAGTCGGAAGTCTTGCATAAGGTCATGATCGTGTTCTAGGGGTTCGCTAAATTCTATCTCTGTAGAAACTTTCTCGGAAAGAAACGAGTCGCAACCTCGATTACAAAGCAAATCTGCAAGCTTTCTCGAGGCGTTAAAGTCGAAGTCGAGAAAGGTGTGGGTTTTAGTAAAGATGCCAAACAGATCCTGCCGGTCGTTAACGTAGAAACTTCCCATCGAGCAAAGGCCATGCAAACACGTTGGCGTTCGGCACGGCCAGCAGTCTTTGCCATCCAGTCGTTCTAGCACCCTACCATTCGGCCGCAGGCGAGCAATTTCTTGCAACAGCTCCTTAACGTGCTGATATCCGTCTTTGTCTTCCATGTCCATTGCTGGTTCTAGCAGTTCAGTGACTAGCATATCCATGGTTGCATTCGGCACTTCCAAGGCGTCTCGGAAGAGACCGCGATACTGATTCAACGAAGGCATGAGGGCATGCTTGTACCACAGAACCGACCTGGTCCAGATGCAGTCCTCGATTGAAACGCATTGGCTATTTTGGTCGTTCATACCGCGGAGAAAAACGAGGGGTCTCTTCTTGAAAGCCTTTCTGTCCAAACGGTTAGCTACTTGGCGCATTCTGGGCGTGGACACATGCCTTATCCTTTCTGGCCAGCTGCGCCGGCAGCTTTCAACTCTCTCGTAGAGTCGATACACTCGCTTCGGAGCATCGCGCTTCGTTTCCTGCATCAGTGCCAAGTCGGCGAGGAGTTCGCGGATGCCAGCGTTTGGGAGTTTGAGAAGTTTGGTGAAGAAGGCTTTTGCCGTGGGCGCATGGTTCTCTATGGTGCTACGAATGGACATCTTGCTCTCCAGCTCGAGTCCATTCTGCGAAAACTCATCATCGTCCCACACGCACTGAGCTGGCGTTTTCCACTCGAGGGCAGACCCCGATGAAGGCACGGCGATGCAGGCCGTCTTGTCATCGACGCTGAACCTGTTCTTTCTGAGCAACAACAACAACATCCAATGTGCTGCACTCTACTCACGTGTCTGCGTGGTAGTTTTGCAGAAACACATAGGCTTCAGCAACATCTGCCATTGTCGTCGACTCGTTATTCCGAAGCGTTTCGAGGTATTCTAGAGTTTCAGCACACGTAGCGTCTGGTACTTCTAAGATTTCTCGAAACAGCCGGTCTAGTCCATGGCCGTAGACTGGGTACAAGGCAGGCTTGGACAAGAGGTCCTTGGGCCCATGCCACACACAGCTCCTCAGGCGCTTATACTCGTCGTTTGGGAGATTTACAAGTTGATTACCAAACGCTTTCCTGAGGACTGTCAGCATCATCACTCAGCTTCAGGTTGCCAAGCATCTACGACAAAGACGGCCATCAAATACCCGTGTACACTTACTTGACCTTCCTCTCGTCGGTAGGCGAGAAAGCTCGCGACTGGATTGCCAGGTAAAGCTGTCGTGACTTGTCAACATCTTTTTGGTTGTTGAAGCCGGGCTAGTTGAGTATCCACAAGTAAAAGTCGAGTCCTTCATCCAGTCCGACACCCAAGACTGATAAGAATTTCCAATTCTCCGGGTCCCCACTAGGCAAAGTCAGAAAGTGACAGCAATCGGCATCACCAAACGCTCCTGTCTTCTCCACAAGCGTGGGCAAGGGGATGTAGGTTTTGCGCAAAGGAACTCGACATTCCGGTCTGCACATAAATTTATGACTTGCTAGTGTTACATTTGCCGCGTTCGTCAAGTTCTCTTTGTAACAGTCCCAGTACTGATACAAGATAGCCAAGATCTGATTGCTCTTTCTTTTCAGCAACCATTTGAAATCCCTGTGCAGCCCAGAAGCGACATTGAAGCGAGGGACCAACGCCACACCGGCTGTATCTGCCAGCCATTCTGCCAGCTTTTCTCTATCAGAAGAACCGAATTCTGCAAAGTAGCGGCTGTCCAGAAAGTATGCCTCGCTGTAACCGGAGAAAAGTTGTTGTAGCTCGCCACTAATGGAAGTGTCGACATATGTCGAAGTACCTCTTCGCAAGCCCTCGCTATTAGAGCACACAAAGTATACCTTGTCCATGTCACCTGGCCGCAGGTGCTCCTGCATCCTGTAGAGGTACTTGAGCTGAGCGATAAGATGGATAGGCTTTGCCAACCTAAAGTTGATGTGGTAGTTGATGATCCGCTCGACTACATTAGGGGCATCACAATCCTTTACCCCAAGGAGTCCAAAGAGCTTTCTCCTCTTGGGGCAAGTGCAAGCTTCTGCGTCGACCAGGGATAGTGGCAGTCCAGGGGGGATGGTCGTGCCCAAGCTTGACGGAAAGTAGATTGGTTCACATTCAGAAGGGGGACACCTCCAGGTACCATCGGCCAGAGGAATCAGGGGAATGGTTCTCAAGTCTCTGGCATACTTTGTATGATCCAAGGGCTCCTGTGGCCCGAGAATCACCTTGGCGAGATCCGAGTACCACTCCTTGCTTCGCCCCCTAATGTGAAGCAAGCTTTCATCGTGGAGCTCTTGGAGCCTGTGGCACACCCATCGCCAGTTAGGGGCAGAGACGCCCAGCGACAAAAGCGCTTCGCGGACTGGTTCGGGATAATCGGGGGAGACGTAGTCGCACATCTGCCCAAACATCGGCTCACCATTGCTGTCATGTGCCCAGTCCAAGAACATTAGGTGTTTTGGCTTTCTGACACTACCGGTTCGGTCCTTGATGACGATCGCTCCACGAAGGTGCTTCTTTATGCTTTCCGTTATGCTGCGCCAGTACGCACTCAGGCCACTGGTGTTGTTATCAAGGTAAAGTGGCCATTTTTTTGATAGCTCGTCCAATTTGGCGTCTCCTCCGTTGAACTTGCCAATGGCTGCTTCAAAGGCCCGTGGAATCGCGTGTGCAATGTTTTTGTTCCAGGAGCTGTCTTCGTCGACTGATTGCCGATTCGACGTGGTGAGGAAATCTGCCTGAATGACAAACTGTGCACAGCGTTAGCAGGAGCCGTCGAGTGAGTGACCAAGATATTACGCACCCTGAAGCCAAAATTGCCGAGAGGCAAATATGCAAATACAAAGTTTGTCTTCTGTATCAACGGCACGTACCTGCCTGATTTATTCTTCACAGGAAATGCCAGCACAATGTCGGTATTTGTAATGCCTCGACGTTGTGTCTCGGTCCCGTCACAATCAATAGTAAATAGGTGTTTGTACAGGTTGCGTCTTGTGTCGGCATCTTCGTCTTTGAGCGATACAAAGCCAGAATTGGGTGTCCAATTGACGCGATGAAAACGTTTTGAGATGGCCGGTACGCCATCCGAGGAGGAAGTGAAGAGCCTGAGGTGGATTCGTTCTATCTGCCGTAGGAAAAGAAGGAGGCCAGGGTCAACGGCCTCAACGTCGTTTTGGAGCGCAGTTGAAAAGTCTGTCGTCGGGTCGCAGATGCGATCCAGGATGATGGTCGTCTGATGATTTTCTTGGTGACGGTCAAAGAAGCCTTGATCCCACTGCGGCGTAATCATGCCCAGTTCTCTCGTCTGGTCTAATTGGAAGTAGTAAGGCGGAGAGCGTATGTGCGCCCGCTTGGCGAGCTTGAAGACGGACTTGAAGCCAATTCCCTTTTCGCCCGTGTATCCTCGGCCAGGCGTTTTGGAACTTCGGCCCGTCCGACACAGTGCCAGAATGTTGTCTCTGGAGAAACCTTCTATATTATAGCCTATTAGCCGCGGCTATTTTATAATAG